>NC_051183.1:141017343-141317343 GCF_013339695.2 Rhipicephalus sanguineus
GCGATCTGCCGACCTAACCACAGAACACCCACACAAAACAACCAGCGAAATAACGATGTCGGCAATGTCGACGCTGGCTTGGCTGGCTCGCTTATTGGCTAAAAAAGTTACTATGGCTTTGTCGCTCATCTCTAAATATGGCGCTAAATTGCAGACGATATCGTCTGTTTCGCAACTTTAAAACTAAACGCTTCACTTTTCTTTTATTTTTTTGTTGTTGCATTAACAATTTCAGATACAAAATACTATTTAATTGCACGTTTCTTTGCATCTTATGTCCCCTTCACGTCACGCTTCGCAAGCATTTCATGCGTTTGCGTCATCATTGTGTACACGTCACGCCTACGTCAAATTTGACAGAAAATGGCGGAAGTCCAGAATAGCACCCCAGCTGGACACCTTGTTGACGCTGTGACTGATGATGATGAAGAATTGTGGCTGATTCTTTTGTAATATTTGGGAAGCTTTAAACCACCCACTCGTTACGAAATTCATATTGACGCTATTCCGCGCCCGACATGACGCCTTTATCGGGTATTTTTGCAAAGACATTTCAAGCACCGGCATGGCTCTGTGGTAGGATACTTGCCGCGCTCTACTTATATTTAGGTGCACGTTAAAGAACCCCAGGCGGTCTGAATTTCCGGAGCCCTCCACTATAGCGGCCCTCATAATCATATCGTCATCTTGATACGTTAGACCCCAATAATATTTATTATTATTGGCTGCCGCACAGAGTACCTAAACTTAAACCCAGCTCGAACCCCGTTTTCTTTTCTTTTTTTCATCGTGCGTGATAGCAGCGACGGGCGGCAGCGGACAACTTCGCCACAAAAATGGGCTATGGTTGTGAACTCATAACAGCCTACTCTAAAAGAACTCACAAAGTCCCTTACGCATTCAACAAACATGACTCGAAGGCGAGAGCCATGCGGTGTGGGTATCGTGCCGTGCGCTTTACATCGACGTCCAACGTTCACTAATTAACTTTCACTAATTAACTCAGCACTAAGCTAATTTAACTCTATCATCATGTAAATAACTTTCACTAAAGAAATAAGCTGGTTCGCTGATCACACCTTGCTTGGCAATGCGAGTGCACAGTAAGTCATTAAAAGTGTGCCTCACAAGCAGAAGCACAAACCTACATTTTCCTTCTACACCGCGCCTCGTAAGCTCCAATACCTACCTCATTTCGCGTCCAATCACTCTGCCTCATCAGGCCAAATAATTGAAGGGCTATCACTAATCCCCTGGGTCATCCTAAGATACAAATTATGGTGTATATAACTACAAACACGAAAAGCCAAAAGCGGTTTAATCCTAGCTTACGTAAGTATTAGGAAATGAAGGAAATGAGTGTGTCCAAATGAGATTCTTTCTAGCTTCAGGATCATTTTCCCCGCACAGCAAGCAGAGAGAGGGCTATTTCAATCCTCAACAATGACCTAGCTTGTAATCCTGTGCGAAAGGATAGCTGTGTCCGTTGAATTCCGGTGGGAATCAACGCGGTGGTTTTGTAAAGACGGGGAAAATGATGCCGTCACACGGGAAGTTGAATGGTCAAAAAGACGTTGTTTTGCGCGGAGGTAGCACATATTGCCTTCAGTCATAGCGTTCACGCTTGGATGCGCGACTTCTTTATCTTTCTATTTTTGGCTCGTGTCTAGTACTGGCAAGAGAGGTGATAACACCGGCTTACGCGATAAATGATGACTTACGTACAGTGTGACCCCAGTCCTCTTCAGAAGGCAGTATATTAGTCAATAGCTGGGAATTTTAGGGAATACATTATCACGTTTGACGATATGAAATTTTGCATTCTCAACGCGGCCTCATTCATTGCGCAGTAAAAAGATATGTCATTTTAAGTTAGAAGAATAGAATATTGTGCGAGTTGGTAGGTTGTTAGAAAATAAATCGCGAAAAAACGAGCGACAAAAAAAATTTATCGCCCTTTCACTCGTTCCACGGTTTCAGCGCTTTCTTTTATAATAGTTAATTAATTTGTAATTATTATTAATCACTCACTACAAAGTGCACAAAGCGTAATCGTATGACTTTGATTGGTTACATGTGCAACATATAGAGCATTGGAGAAAAGACTGATAAAATGACAACCATTTATCGCCAGTTCCTCGTAATCCGTGACTGCAGAGGATGTATTTTAGTCTTACAACAACAATCCGAAACCACGAAAGTTACGGAGACTTAATATGAAAAGTAAATTATTAATATTATTAAACTACCTGTACTGTTGACCACTCCCGGGAGAAAAAAGCAAGTGAAAGCGATACATCTCGGTGCGGGTAACAAATCTCTTGAAATATTGTAAGAGATACGGCTTGTTGCGCACTAAAACTATGAAGTTACGATGTTTATAAGAGCCGACAGCACAATCTCACGTTGAGGTAAGTCGTAGCGAGGGACAGCGGATGTATCCAGACCCGACATTTTTTAAAATGTGCGCCTATATTTAAGCGCACGAATATTTTCGTACTTCGCTTCCACCGAAATGCAGCTTCCCTGGTGGGAACCAAACCCACGACCTCAAGAGAGAAAGAGAGAGATAAGAAGGACAAGGAGGTTAACTGGTTGAGGTCCTTAATTGGCTACCCTGTACCTTGGAAGGGGAGAGGAGACTGTTCATTTTTCTTTTTGGGTAACCACTTCATTTTTTCGCTGCAGAACTTATAGAAATATAATAGTAGAGGTGATATAAACATCAAGCTCTTTACAGAAAGCCAGTTAGAACATAACATAAACCAACACAACACAACACAACACAACACAACACAACATAATAATAATAATAATAATAATAATAATAATAATAATAATAATAATAATAATATCTGGGGTTTAACGTACAAAAACCATGATATGATTATGAGAGCCGCCGTAGTGGAGGGCTCCGGAAATTTCGACCACCTGGGGATCTTTAACGTGCACATAAATCTAAGTACACGGGACTCAAGCATCATAATCGAACATAACATAACATAACATAACATAACATAACATAACATAACATAACATAACATAACATAACATAACATAACATAACATAACATAACATACATAATATAACAAGACATGACATGACATAGCATAACATAACATAGCAGCAATGCCATAGACTCACTGGCAGGGGCTGACTGGCAGTTGTCTGACTAGGCGGAGCCAACCTTACCGCTACCGAAGTGTGATGTAACAAAGGATAATAATGATAAACGCTATAAACAGAACACGCGTATACGCACAACCACAATAAAACACTTGCACATAGATGGGCAAAACTTGCCAACCTGTAACAATACCTTGATTTGGGCGAGTTGTTCCGTCTTTAGAGGGCACTTGAAAAGCGCAGATGACGAAGACGAAAGAAGCATACATCAGGACTGGCGCTGTAACCTGGTGCTAATCTGGTTAGTTGCTAACCTGGTTAGTTAATGTCGACTGGTAATACAATTTGGCAGAACACGAAAATGGCATAACTAGCTCCACATTAGGCATGCGTGCATAAAGGCTAACACGCTGGAATAGATAGCGTGCTCGCTTAGGATTGCCACCAAAAAGGGGGGCCACAACGCATGCCGGCTCTATAGTATTACTGCATTCTGCTCCCAAAGCGAGCCACAGTTACGAATCGTGTTTTCCACGCGCTACTTCCCCGCTATTCGCCAAGCGCCGCCACGCTTACCTACAAAAAGAGCTGCGGAGAAGCCGACTCTATGGGTGCTGTGTACGCGACGCGGTTTATCTCTCGAGTCTCGCAAATTCTAGCGCTATCGCCTTTGGTTCCTGTGTTTGGGCACGCGCGACAGTTTTTGTACACACGCGTATGGTGCGCTGTGCGAGTCGCCTAACATCCTGCTGTGCTGTGTCAGTGCGTCGGTGGCCAGCACGACAGGGTGCGGTGTACAGTAGTGGCGTAAACGCATTAGGAAAAGTGGGAAGGCGTTTTAGTTAATATCGTGTACGTGTCGAGCCGTCCATTGCCGATTGCAACGGCTTTTGCGAATGGGAATCGAAAGTGTTATCTCCGAGAAATGCAACAATACGACAAGTCTGATAACCCCTGAAATATAGCGGGCTTCTTTCTGTTTGCTAAAGTATGTATTTGGTTGCAATAGTTTTTATACTAGTAATTGTATGGGTTTTACGCCCCGAAACCACGATATGATTTTGAGAGACGCCGTAGTGGAGGGCTCCAGAAATTTTGACCGCTTGGGGTTCTTTGAGGTTGGCCTAAGTCCAGGCACGCGGGACTATTGCATTTTGCGTCCATCGAAATGCGACCATGCGGCCGCAGGGGCCGGGATTCGACCTCGCGACCTTCGGGTGAAGCCGTAAAACACCATAAACACTACAACACCACGAATGTTGTTGTAATCGTTTTTAAGCTTGGCAGAAGTAGAAGAATGCAATAGAAAATCCCATATTCGACCAGCTTGCGTCTACTTCGTGGCTTGCTTTCGTTTAAGTTCACAGTGTCGTTGCCCTATATTGCGTTTGTTGCATCATATAGTTTCCTATAATGTTTACTAGAGGGAACTCTGCCGCTGCGATCGTTCAGCCACCATGGGAATGATGGGTAGTATACGGATTTGCCCAATCTTCGTGCTTACGGTTTCCAACGCACTTGTGGCTTCGTTTATTGCTGTGTTTTGGCGTTCGTTTCGCATAAAATAATGGAGAGTTGTGAACTTCATGACCCGATTTCAATTGGTCAGCATAAAAGGTAAAGGTGGTGAAGTGGAACTGCTGAACGTTTGCTGAACTTCGTCTTGCGACAAAGCGGCTGCAGGCCACGCGGAGCCAAACGGAGCCGAAAGAACGAAGCTTAGACAAATCCGTGTACTACCCATCATTCCTATGCTGGCTGAAGCGCCGTGCGTTGCAGCTCCCATAGACACTAGCGCTAGAGTTCCCTCTAGTCAGGCTCGTAGCCAGGAATTTTTTTTCGGGGGGGCTTGCTGAAAGCCTTGACCATTTGACGAAAACGCCAATTTTCATGATTTATTTTCGATAAAACACCATGTGTCAACAAAATTTCGGGGGAGGGGCGACCCCCCTGCCCCCCCCCCCCCTGGCTACGGGCCTGCCTCTAGTGCATTATTAGGAAGCTCTATGGTTGAAGTAGTTACGATTTCTGCAACGCTGCTTAGTGGCGATAAAATCAGTTTGACGGTAGCGCCGCCTTGAGTGTAGGCTCTGTGTGTATGAAGGGTAGCTTTAATGGCACTAGATGGGATCGGAAACTGTCGACTTATGCGCTACTCTGGCTCCTTTTGGGAACCATACACCGTAACTATAGCAGGTTCCATGTAGTAGCCAATATCATGCATTTACGGTAACTATAGCGGGCTCTCTATAGTAGCCAATATCATGCATTTGGTCAGTTCCTCCTGTAGTGGCCCGACATATTTTGAAGAACGTCGTCAAAACTACCTGTACGTATTCTGTGCAGTTAAGAATAACCTGTATGTACCATGTATATATTCTGGACATCCTGTATGTGTTCGGAAAGATTATCGGCAAAGCGGAATGCAAATCCAGAGGAGCACAAATGTAACAAAGCACTCAATAGCAAGACATTACATTAAATAATAATACCTTATTCATATTTGGCACAGTAACAATGTGATACAAAATTGGCCTGTATCCCTTCAAGCCTCATTGGCCTGCCCTTCAAGCCTCATTGGGCTTGAAGGGCAGAGCCGGCAGACAACAGACAACAAGAATTCATTTGTCTATAGGACCACTTAAATGCAGACACCTTTTTTTTTATCTTTTCGCGCATACATACAAACAATAGACGCGCGTGTACAGCAGTGCACGAAGAAATGAAACTAATGGTAATACATATAACGTCACCTAGCCTTACATGAGTTGACCATGAGTTGCATGAGTTGACCAAAGATAATTTAAAAATAAGATCATTTGGGAAGTTAATACCCAGCGCCAAAACATGGTCAGAGATATCAGCAAGAGAACAACGCCAAATGGTGAGAATATCAAAAAGATCGACAGAACGTTTCGGATCGCTGTTATTAGAAAATTGGACGCGATCCACGCGTGAAAAAAGTTTACTTTTTTTACGTATATCTCAGTTCCTGTCAAAAAAATTGCTTTTCATGGAACGGAACAGCATGCCGGCGCTTATCTATTCCCTTCAGAGCTGATAGCGATTCTTAACGAAGTTGCAGATTGGCTCGAGCAAGAAAAGCCATCTCCTGAGAAATTGCTTCTAGTGAGAGGATACTCCGAACGCGTTTCGTAACACGGTTAGCTTGAGAGGGCTAGGATGTTATCACTCTCGGGAATTTCTTCTTTTTTATATCTTGGTGCAATCGTGAAAAATTGGTATTCTTCATTGTTCTTGCCCTTGGCGCCAATTTCTGCCACTTCGTAGCCACGCTCGTTCACCCGCTGTACGGCTAACAAGGAAGAGTTGTGAAAGCGTACCAAAAAAAAAAATACAAGTTCGCTGGCGCAAAAAAAAAAAAAACACATATCACATAAGAATACGATCCCTCTTCGTCATGTTATTATTACAGGGAGCTCGCGGGGCTTTTGTAACAAAAAGTAAGAACCATGCAGTTTGAATTACCGAAGTGTCTGACGCAGTTATTGTGACGAGCATCGAAAATATGCAACAGCAGATTTCTCCGTTGCCCGGCTGTTGACCTCTGCACGCTGAAAGACGTTAGAAACGCTGCGCTAATGTAGACAGACCACCATCGGGCCCCAATATCCTTTCTTTATTGAGTGCATGTGTTAACGAGGTTAGGGGAAAAAAATATGCAGCCAGCTCCACGCTGTGAAAGCCGTCAAAACAGCAAAGCTGAGCCCCCTTTCATCAGGCTTCTTTCTAAGTGTTTTCTTGTTTTTTTTTATTTTGCAAGTATTTCTGTTTTGAAACTTGTTTCTAAGTGTTTGTGCGTTGTAGCATTGCTCTGCATTGGACACTCTAGCTTCAGTTACACTCTTAAAATAAGAGAGTCAAAAGGGAGTCACGTCTCCTTGACTCTCTTTGTGGCAGCCGATTACCACCTTTTTTTCTAAGGGGAGTCACAATGCTCTGGTCGACGCTCCTGAATGAAATAGATGACTCCCTTGCTCCAAGGGAGTCAGTGATGGTTCTGCATATACAGGGTGGGTTTTTTTTAAAAAGAAAGCTTCACTGGCTGCGACCAAGATACAGTTCGCTGCTTTGGCTTGTGGTATACCGAAAAATTTTGGTTGAGAATATATAACATGGATTCGTAAAATGTGGAATTACGCACGTATTGTGTTATGGCTTCAGTTACGATATTGCTGAAACGGCGCTTCGAAAACGTCTACAAGTAAACAGGGTTCTTAAAAATCTTGCCCCCAAGCGAAACATTCAGAGTTATGACAACGTTTAACAATGGCAGCGCTGACAAATTTGCGAATCTTCGCACGTTTGCAAGCGAGGTTTGTAGATTCCTACGACAGCATGTATGGCAGAAAACATACATTTATTAGTGAAATGGACGTGCATGGTGTTGAACGCACTGGCGATCGGGAACACATCTAACTCGACGGCCGTAAAAACATGTGCCGCAAAGCTGGCATGATAACCGCGCAGACCGGTTATCAAGGCGACGCTTTACCGCGTCTCCTAAAGAGCGACAATACTACCAGAATTATAGCTCGCGTGGTCATCATTTCTGCCCGCCACAGCTAAACTATATCTTCACGATAATCCGCGCGAGCCACCAAATCGCTCAGCAAACGTTGAGCACAGCTAGGCACGCACACACGGCCTCACCGCACTCTCCCTAGCCCCTAGAGCAGGGGATGCACGTTCACCTGCGCCCCCTCCCACCGTACAGCCCTTACAGACACACACAGGGCACGCTTCGCCTCCTCCACCCTGATATTATTCAATAGAGCTTTAACTATGCATGGATGTGTGTTCTATAGCACCAAAACAAAACCGAAACCATTTAGGCGTTCGTGGAGGCTACTTTAATCCAAAGCCGAAGCTCCGAAGCCATCAATACGAGACAGCCATTTTGGCCTGGCGTCGTGAGACGGCATTGTTCGTGATCCGTCTCGTTGTGGTCGTTATTTAGTCCGCCAGAATAATCTGTGTCGTCAGGCGTGATTGCAAGTGATTGTTTTGCGTGACTTTCTTCGTGCTATGCATTCGTGGCGTAGTATCGTATCGTCGGCTCGCTCTTGCCGTGTCTGGCTGATCGTTTTGCGTGACTTTCCTTCCGTGCTATGCATTCGTGGCGTAGTATCGTGTCGTCGGCTCACGCTTGCCGTGACTGGCTGAAGCAGTGTCACTCAGTGTTTGGGAAAAGCAGCCTCCGGACGGAGAAGTCCCTGCAGTAAGCTTCGTTTCGTCGTGAACTTGCCTGAGCAAGATGGCAGCGCATGACGGATCCCAGTGGCACCGACAGACGAAGCCTGTGGACGACGCTCCTACGGTCGTTATAGATTTCAGGTGAGTTCTGCCGGCTTCTGCCTACAACTCTTTTATTCGCTTCACACGTAGCTTTGCCACTTGTCTTTCTGATGTTCCAGTTGCACGGATTTTGCTATCGTGTTTCAATGCTTGGCAACGACGAAACCGCACTGGACTATCCAGTAGCGGGTAAAACGGAGTGGTGCGCGCCAATATCGTGTTTCCTTATTCCATACCTGCCAGAAAAACATGAAATTGCGAGTTGAAATCTCGGTTGCAAGTCGAGTGTGGTGACACGTAGAGCAACGTTGCACCGATATATATTTGAAGGGTAAGTAATATCAGCTGATCAAAATCAATCTAATGCACCCGGCCCGAACATGCCTGATATCCAGATCATGATTTTGGCTCGTGAAACTCTAGAATTTAGTGTTTCTTTCCTTTGCTACCCAGACGTTGAAACACGTTTAATACGTATTTATTCGCTGCATATTCGAACTTCTCGCCGCGTTTGCTTGTTTGTTTGTTTGTGTGTGTGTGTGCGTGTGTGTGTGCGTGTGTGTGCGCGTGCGTGCGCGCGCGTCCGTGCGTAACTGCTATAAAACTTTGATGCAATAGCTTTTGTAGCACGGTTTCATTTAATTGAAACAGTGGTGACTTGATCTTATGATGCTAAAAAATATCATGCAACAAAGGTAAATGTGAGTTCACTTCAAAGTTGTAGTTTTTTTTTTTTTTTTTCCACAAACTGCATACGAGCATAACCTCATCCTCCTGTGATACTTGCTTTGTCTAATGTGGTGTGGTGCTAGTACCTAATAGTAAACACAACACCGGCTAGTAATAATGGCAGTAAACATACTGCTCAAACGCTGTGTTTCGTGGATATTGGATGCCTTTGTTATACCAGCCGTGGTTCAGTTCGGTATTATTTTCAACACAAAGATACAGTCTACAGTGATGTTGTGGGCAGTGGACAAAAATCCCTTAAAATGGACTTGGAAGCGTTACGCTGCGAAGCCCAAGGACGCGGGTTCTATTCCTGACCCCGGCAGCTGCATTTAGAAGGGGGCGAGATACAGAAACTCCCATGCCCTCTGATTTGTGCACGTTGAAGAACTCCAGGTAGTTGAAATTTATCCGTGATCTCCCACTATGTAGCACTGCTTAATCGCATTGTGCTTTTCGCTCATAAATCTCTAGCAATTATTGCTTCGTCATTATACCTCGAAACACTCGCTGTATCCTATTTGAATTCTATTCGCCATAGTCTGCAATGAATATTTAGCACTTTTACAGCAGGGTACCTCATTTGACATTCTTTTACAATGCACCTTAATTGTCCCAATTTCGTGCCATAATCAGCTGTTGTTTTTAATATGTATATAAGTCACTTCAGCACTGTTCCTTTTTGTTTGACCGCTTCTCATCACCTCGATTGTTTGAGGTTTGAGGTGATGTTTGTGCTGCACAGTTTGCCCGAGTTTGCTCCCAACCCTCTATACTGGTCAACGCTGGCTGGTGGGTTGTCCTTCCAGACAAACGGAAAAACGAGACCTTTGCCTGTTGATATAGATCTGAAGAAAAAATGGCACATTAGGCCTTTAGAATAGCTGAACCTTCGTGCAGCTGTTCTGAAGCCAGGCACTAGAAGGGCACGCTCACAATGATGCGACAGATAGAAGGCAGTGAAGGCAAGCCTAGTCTTGTCGTACATTCGCCATATTTCGTGTAGCTGTATACACATTTTGCCGTTTTCTTCGTTAAACTAATAATAACATTTGGCGTTTAACATCCCAAAACCACGATATGATTGAGAGACGCCGTAGTAGAGGGCTCTGGAAATTTCGACTACCTGGGGTTCTTTAACGTGCAGCTAAATCTAAGTACACGGGCCTCAAACATTTTCGCCTCCAACGAAAATGCAGCCGCCGAGGCCGGGACTCGATCCCGCGACCTACAGGTCTTCGTTAAAATACTGCTAGTCTAGTGGTTATGGTGCTCTACTGCTGACCCGCAGGTTGCGGGATCGAATCCTGGCCGCCGCGGCCGCATTTTCGATGGAGGCGAAAATGGTTTAGACCCGTGTGCTTAGATTTAGGTGCACGTTAAAGAACTCCAGGTGGTCGAAACTTCCGAAGCCCTCCACTACGGCGTCTCTCATAATCTTATCGTGGTTTTGGGACGTCAAACCCCAACAATTATTATTATTATTAAAATACTGCTGCCATGCTATACAGGGTGATTTTTTTTCAGACAGTACATATCTTTTATAAAAAAACTCTATGACAGTCACGCTCCAGTAGTACTCTAGTTCGAGGCGGAAATATTCTGCCGCAACAAAAATGCGTTGACGGGACTAATTAACAAAAACCCGTTAACTAATTTTTATTTATTGACTTGAGGGCAGTTGTTTATATTAGAAATTTGTAGTGCGTGCCGCTTTATGGTATACCCATTTTTCAGAAATCATGAAAGTTTTACGTAACTCGAGATATTTATTGTGAAATTTTAAGGGCTAAATCAAAACTGATCGTGTCCGGCACACAGAAAACGCGGTTTTTCTGTTACGTCAGACCGGAGCTGCCCGCGACAAGGGAGTGACGAAATTTGAATGAAGGCGCGTCGTGGTCGTACCTTTTCGTGAAAACTGGCAAGTCATCTAACTTGCGTCAGCGGATCGCCTTACCTTTGCATGTGGCGTTTGGTGCTCATTTGTTTCTTTCGAGATGCGCGCATCCGAAACGGCAGTAATATCAACCTTTTCTTTCTATGTTTACAGATAAGTACCACACATCGCACCCAAATAATAAGCTGTTTACTTGTGTATTTCTGAATGCTTGCAGATTTTCCTGATCACATTCTGCTTCGGCCCACCTTCATTAAACTATCATCACCTTCTTTTCACGTGTAGCTCCGAGCTTACATAACAGAGAAGCGACGTTTCCTGCACGTCAGGCGCTATCAGTTTCGATTTCGTCCTTGAAATTCAAGCATGAATATCACGAATTACGTGTAACTTTCGCGATTAAAAAAAATGTGTATGCCATAAATTGGCACGCGATACAACTTTCTAATATAAACAACTACCTCCAGGTCAGGAATTAAAAGTTAATTAATGAGTTTTTGTTAATTAATCTCTTCATTGCCATTTTAGTTGCAGCAAACTATTTCCTTCTTGACATAGAGTGTGTGCGCGAAAACATCTTGAGCATGACTATTATACAATTTTGATAAGAAATATGCGTTCTCTAAAAAAACATCCTTCTAATTGTACGGAGGTCATGCAGCGGAAACAATTGCAGCTGGCTAAGGGAGTAACAGACCCTCAAAGTACAGCAAAGTTAATGAGTATCCCTGGTTTTGTTCATTGCCATGACACTTCATGGAATCTGGTGTGTGAGCGCTGCCCTTGTCAGATTAAAAGGTGATCGATCTGTCTGTCATCATGTGTTTATTTTTGTGCACTTGACTATTTCAGGTTGCTTCAAGACTGCACATTGAAGCTCTACAGCTGCATTTGACCAGGAAGCCTCCTTGGAAACTTCCGTGTCTCGAGGTAGTCAAGACGTGTCCAAGAATTCGGAATAGCCACGCTTAAGGTCTGGCCGTGAGTGGTCTCGAATCAGTGCAACCTGCTGTCCTTTTCGCCAGAATGCCACCTGACCCTGACATGGTCTGGGAACACGACACTGCCAAGCTCATGCACGCAAGCTGTGTCACCTATTGGGGTCCTGTATCTCAGATGACTACATGAGAATCCTGTACTACATGAGAACTACACATGTTGCATGTTTTGCGCTGTATGCCACATAAAATATGTAATGGATGTCGCAAAGAAGTGCTTGATGGCTGGCCATTGATTCCTATTCATAAAAACTGACTGCTGGCTATGCTAATGTTTATGCCAGGTCTAGTATATTGCCGCATTTGACAGTAATGAACGATGTTAGCGAAACTATTGCTTTTCATATCTCACTCATTCTGACAGTAATGTGTCTCGCTGTATTTCAAATTCAAATTCAAATTCTTTATTTTTTCCAAATACATTTGGAATGGGTTCCAGGGCTAAAAGCTGCGGTCTGCAGCTTGACAGAGGCCCGGAAACCAAAAAACACAAGGCAGGGCTTGACATCGAGGCACACGTGGCGCCCGTCCTTGGTGCACATACTAAATCTTGAACAGAAAACATGTCAGTAGCTGACATCGTTGAAGTAATATGACATCAGCATAGTTAACAGCGAAATGTGTGAATAGCGAACAAAACGTTGAGCAGCATTGTTTTTAAATAGAAAACAGCAACGTTACAGTAATAAATATAGGACTAAAGGTGATACTGAAATGTAGCTTATTTATACAAAAGAAGAAAAAAACATATTGAAAAAGGAAAAAATATCCACAGTTTGCATCTATATAAACACATGCGCATGCATACATATGCACATATACACATCTCTACAAATTTAGATACACATGTACGATACATAGGGAAAAAATATTCACTGCATGAAACATGCATGCATGCACATATATGCACACATGCACATCTGTACAAACATAGATGCACATGTACAATATATAGGAAAAAATATTCACGGCATGAAACACAACATGAAGCACAAATGAAAACTGAGCGAGTTAGCTACTAAATTTATGCCGAACATAATATATATATTTCATTAGAAATGTTTTCGCTTGTTGCTTAATAATGAAGTACTCATATTGATGATTTTAAAATTATTTGACGTAGTGAAGTTAACGTGGGTTTCCCTATATCTTTGTATCGATTAAGAATTGATGGCAGGTGTGTTTAAGGACTGCAGTTTATAAAAGGTACGGAAAAGTGGTATTAACCATAAGTCAGTGGAGCGTGTGCGAGGATTGCTGTACTGCTGAAGCGATGCAATTGAGGTGATAAAATGCTGATAGCGGGCGAAGACCAATAAAATTGAACGCATAATACGGAAATGCATACATCTGATTATTTTCATGATGTTGTACGACTCGACATAATGTTCTGTGGAAGACAAGTAATCAATATTGGCGATGTTGCGAACAGCTTTCTTTTTGTAATATGTAAATTCTCGCAATGTTTCGTTGTGTAGTGGTCAGCCATACCAGACTGCATAATTAATATGCGATGCGAAGAGTGCATGATAAATTTGCATTTTCACTTGCAGTGGAAGAATAGTGCGACAACGCGACATAGCTCCTGTGCTCACTGAAAGCTTTTTGCACAATTGTCAACGTGAGTGTCCCATGAGAGATTCGAGTTAAATGTAACGCCAAGAATTTTATATTCATTAACAACTTCAATCATGTGTCCGTCGCAGTAAATAACTTGCTCTAACTTAATTGATTTATTTTGGCACGGAAAAAGAGTACTTTGGTTTTAGTTGGATTAATTTTAAGGCAGTTAGAATGTGACCAGAATACTAGCTTTTCAAGGACGTGATTACACTTTGACGCTAGAGCCTTTTTCATCAGGGCCAGAGAGCAGGATAGTGCTGTCATCCGCATATACAATAAATTTTGAGCTTGCATCAATACTGACTATATCGTTAATATATACGTTAAAGAAAAGAGGACCCAAAATACTACCTTGCGGCACGCCGTGTTTTATAAAAAGGGGTGATGAGCGATAATTGCCAATACACACACACTGACTCCTGCTTGTGAGATATGAACGGAATAATTCGAGCTGCTTACCGCGAACCCCGTAATCTGATAGTTTTAGTAGAAGGATGTTATGGTTCAGTGAATCGAAAGCTTACATAATCAACAAAGAGACCGAGAATTAGAAGCTTATTTTCAATGTTATGTAGCACAACATCTCTTCAGCGTTAATAAAGCTGTTTCAGTGGAACGCCCTTTCCTAAAACCGAACTGTGCGTCAGAAAGCAATGTATTTTGTCAAAGAAGTTAGTCAGTCGAGAAAACATATTTTTTCTAAGCCTTTCGAAAAAACCTGGAATCACAGATATCGGTCTATATTTTTCGCGTCATTCTTATTACCACCTTTGTCATTCGTTATTACCACCTACTGGACGGTGTTTCTGTATTTCAGTTCTGTACAGAACTCTCCATACCACCGCTAAATATATATATTTTATATATATCATACCTTATATATATAAGGTACTTGACACACGACGTACGTTTTAGCATTAGCATAGTGCTAAAACGTACGTCGTGTGTCAAATGCCTTCTACAGTATCAGGACCTCGTGATCTTTCCTGTAGCTCTTATATTTTAAGGGTCATTCCATGACAAGTGTCCCAGACGTGGCGCTCGCACATCGCAGCTTTTGCTGATAAAATTTGTGCCT
Organism: Rhipicephalus sanguineus; assembly: GCF_013339695.2. Lineage (NCBI taxonomy): Eukaryota > Metazoa > Arthropoda > Arachnida > Ixodida > Ixodidae > Rhipicephalus > Rhipicephalus sanguineus. Next base: position 141,032,118 of record NC_051183.1, read on the forward strand.
TTTCCTGTGCCACATGGAGTATTGTTGGCAAAACATTCTTGCTCGAAAAAATTTTTGACGGTCCTGGCACCCCCTCGAATTTCGCTTCTGTTTATTAAACTGTACCTAATAGAAAAATGTGTATAAAATCTACTTTTGTGTGTTGAGCTTCTAAACTGCGCTTGCGCTATCGCAGAGGTTCTGTTTAGTTGTCCCATTCATTATTTCCGAATTTTTGTGTTTCACTACCAGCTACGTAGCTTCAAAAACTACAAAAATCTTCAAAGTTCGTGAATTTTTCTTGAGCTATCTGGAACTCACCCTAACCAATATTAATAATGCCTGATTTCCAGGAAAGTGTATTTTAGTACAGAAATGTTTAGGGGTAAAATAGACTTCAGATCTTTCCGAAAAAAAATTGTGAAATTAGAGAAATGTACGATTTGTTGCATGTTTGCACCATATTTTTCATACTGATGCGGTCAAAGTAAAAATCCTCGTCATACGGCGTTTGATAAAAGACTTCATCGTTAAGTAATGAAAAAAGTCTTATCAAATCATTTTTTTCTTTTAAGGAAGAAAATAATTTTGAATTTGGCCCTCCGAACGCGCAGTGCATTTCATTTTGTTGCCACTTCGCCGCAAAGCACGTGGTAGCCCTTGCAGCTGACACTCATCACAGGCAACGGCCAGATGCGAGATGTATGTCAGTGGCTCGTGAGTGGTCGAAAGTCTTGTCACGTTGATGTCAGGGCGACGAGTAATGAATTCGCGTTACAATGTAGCTTGCCTTGGCGGCCCAATGGAAGTATGGACGCCCGAGAGCAGCCTATGGCGTCGTTGGCACATTGTGCTAGAGGCCGTCTGTACAACATGTATACCCTGAGAAAGAAGTGTGTACAGTGTGAATTATTTCTTTCAGTATGTGTATGCTAGTTGTGCAGACGTCCCTCGAGGACATTGTGCCACGACTCCACATGCTGCTCTCGGGCGTCCATATTTCCCATTGGGCCCGCCTAGCAAATGCTCATTGTAACGCAAAATTCATTACTCGTCGCCCTGACAGCGCGACAAGACTTTCGACCACTCACGAGCCAGCTGACATACATCTCGCATCTGGCCGCTGCCTGTGGACGAGTGTCAGCTGTAAGGGCGACCACGTGCTTTGCGGCGAGCAGTGGCAGCAAAAATGAAATGCACTGCGCGATCGGAGGGCCAAATTCAAAAATTATTTTCTTCCTTAAAACAAAAAAAATGATTTGATTAGACTTTCTTCGTTACTTAACGATGAAGTCTTCTATCAAACGCCACATGACGAGGATTTTTACTTTGACCGCATCAGTATGAAAAATACGGTCAAACATGTACCAAATCGTACATTTTCTCAAATATCACAATTTTTTTCGGAAAGATTTGAAGCTCTATTTTTACCACTAAAGATTTCTGTACTAAAATACACTTTCCTGGAAATCAGGCTATGATTAATATTGGTTAGGGTGAGTTGCAAATAGCTCAAGAAAATTCACGAACATTGAAGATTTTTGTAGTTTTTGAAAGCTACGTAGCTGGTAGTGAAACACAAAAAAAATCGGAAATAATGAATGGGAACAACTAAACAAGAACCTCTGTGATAGCGCAAGCGCGGTTTCGTAGCTCAACACACAAAATAGATTTATACACATTTTTCTATTAGGTACAGTTTAATAAATAGAAGCGAATTTCGAAGGGGGTGCCATGATTGTCAAAATTTTTTTCGACCAAAAGTGTTTTGCCACAATACTCCATGTGGCACAGGAAAAAGGCACAAATTTTATCAGCAAAAATCTGTGATGTGCGAGCGCCACGTCTGGGACACTTGGCATCGGAATGACACACACACACACACACACACACACACACACACCACACACACACACACACACACCACACACACACACAACACACACACACACACCACACCACACATATATATATATATATATATATTGAGAGAGCGTAGGCATCGGCAAGTTGGTAATTATGTTTGACTTTTTGAGCGCGCAAAAGAACAGGGACGAAAAACGACGCAGACACAGCGCTGACTTCCAACATATGCTTTATTTTCTACAGTGGTACATATCATATAGACAACAAAAAGCAACGCACGCAGGCGCATTGTGCAGGAAGGCTTCATGTAAAACCACAAATAAGTATGCATGATAAGCAATCAAACAACCTGATACCGGATTTTTTTCTTCTTTAAGAGATCAAGCGGTCATTCCTGACTACCACTATCGTCTAGTCCCCCTGTGGGCCTTGCTTAGAAAGTCTAGTTCTTTTTGGATAGGTCAATTGAAGGTGCACTAATGCACATGTCTCCCAACTTGAAATCTTCGCCGCTTCAATTATCTCACGTGTTGTTTGTGCCTGGCTCCTTCCTGTCGCAGTGCACTGCGAATACATGGGATCGCACCCACACTTCCTGCAGTGGAAAGCCAAATGTCCCACACCTCCAGTTCGCACGTTATTTGCGTGCTCACGCAGCCTGTCATTGGCACACCGTCCGTCTGCCCTATGTATTTCTTGCCACAGGACAGCAGTAACTCATAAACGATGTTGTTCTCACATTTAACAAAGCTTTCTTTGTGCTTTTTTTGGCACCTGGGTTTTTCAGAACCACTGTAGGAGGCCTTGCACAGATTATAAAGCTTGTTTGGTGCTGAAAGGACGACTCTTACGTTGGCGTTGTTTCCTATATTTTTCAGCCTATGTGAGACATCGTGAAGGTACGGTATGACGGCGCATTTCTGCTTGACAGGCGCCGTTTCTGGTGAAGCCTGCTCCTCGCCCTCGCGAGCATGTTGACAGTCTTGAGAAGGCCCCTCCGCCACAGATGTGACGACATACTGAGGAAACCCCGCCTTTTTCAGGCAGTCAGCTTGCGCCTGGAAACTACACGAACACTTGTGAGGACATGAGCGGCGAAGCGCATTCATTAGGGTTAATTTTGCAATACCCCTTTTAACTAGCTTGGAGTGGCCCGAAGAAAACGGCAGAAGCGGCTTATTGGCCCTAGGCTCGTACGACCAGCAGACCTGGTCTCGCTCGAAGAACATTCGTAAGTCAAGAAAACGCAAGGCGTTGTTTTGCGGCATTTCATGCGTGACTGCGAGCGGTTGCAGGAAACGCGTGAACAGATCAAGTACGTTTGAAGAATCATTGCCAAATTCGCCTGGACTTGATTCTAGAAAGACAACGTAGTCGTCTACATATCTAAACACCTTCTTTACATTTGTGCCTGTTACTAGAAACTAGAAACAGAGCTAACAGGCACAAATGTAAAGAAGGTGTTTAGATATGTAGACGACTACGTTGTCTTTCTAGAATCAAGTCCAGGCGAATTTGGCACCTTCTTTACATTTGTGCCTGTTACTAGAAACTAGAAACAGAGCTAACAGGCACAAATCTAAAGAAGGTGTTTAGATATGTAGACGACTACGTTGTCTTTCTAGAATCAAGTCCAGGCGAATTTGGCAATGATTCTTCAAACGTACTTGATCTGTTCACGCGTTTCCTGCAACCGCTCGCAGTCACGCATGAAATGCCGCAAAACAACGCCTTGCGTTTTCTTGACTTACGAATGTTCTTCGAGCGAGACCAGGTCTGCTGGTCGTACGAGCTAGGGCCAATAAGCCGCTTCTGCCGTTTTCTTCGGGCCACTCCAAGCTAGTTAAAAGGGGTATTGCAAATTAACCCTAATGAATGCGCTTCGCCGCTCATGTCCTCACAAGTGTTCGTGTAGTTTCCAGGCGCAAGCTGACTGCCTGAAAAAGGCGGGGTTTCCTCAGTATGTCCGTCACGTCTGTGGCGGAGGGTCTTCTCAAAACTGTCAAACATGCTCGCGAGGGTGAGGAGCAGGCTTCACCAGAAACGGAGCCTGTCAAGCAGAAATGCGCCGTCATACCGTACCTTCACGATGTCTCACATAGGCTGAAAAAGATAGGAAACAACGCCAACGTAAGAGTCGTCCTTTCAGCACCAAACAAGCTTTATAATCTGTGCAAGGCCTCCTACAGTGGTTCTGAAAAACCCAGGTGCCAAAAAAGCACAAAGAAAGCTTTGTTAAATGTGAGAACAACATCGTTTATGAGTTACTGCTGTCCTGTGGCAAGAAATACATAGGGCAGACGGGACGGTGTGCCAATGACAGGCTGCGTGAGCACGCAAATAACGTGCGAACTGGAGGTGTGGGACATGTGGCTTTCCACTGCAGGAAGTGTGGGTGCGATCACATGTATTCGCAGTGCACTGCGACAGGAAGGAGCCAGGCACAAACAACACGCGAGATAATTGAAGCGGCGAAGATTGCAAGTTTGGGAGACGTGCACATAGGTCGGCAAACTCACTCATGAGTCGACTCACTCAGACTCACTCAGACTCGGTTGGGAAAAATTTTGGTGAGTCTGAGTCCGAGTGAGTCCAGTTGAGGAAAATTTTGGTGAGTCTGAGTCCGAGTGAGCCCTAAGGCAAAATATATTGCATGAGTGAGCCTGAGTGAGCTCCACATTTCTTGCCGACCTATGGTCCTGTCTACTCAACTTCAGCATTACTATCAGCCTTATGTCGGCTCACATTTATACTCCCGTGTAGTCCCGCATACGTCAACGCGCTACCGTTCATACGTCAGCTCATTATTTATTGATCAGAGGCGTGAGATGAGGAGGGAGAGGGGGAGGAGGTGCCTTGGCCTCCCCCCGCAAACTTCTTCATGGGAAGTTACTGATAAAAATATCTCGTGTGAGTCATCTCTTTTCAATAAAACGGTCCTTATTGAACTACAAAGTCAGATAACTCGTATTTGAAGGTACGAGATCAAAAGGTGCTAAGTAGCGCACCGATTATGCGAAATATTGGCGTTAAAGAGCATTGACATTATGGTAGAAAAAGGCTAATTATAGGTTAGCGGACTCATGAGTCGACTCACTCAGACTCACTCAGACTCAGATCGAGCCGTGAGTCTGAGTCTGAGTGAGTTCGAGTGAATTATATTTTGGTGAGTCTGAGTCCGAGTGAGCTCTAAGGGTAAGATATGTTTCGTGAGTGAGTCTGAGTGAGCTCCACATTTTTTGCCGACCTATGCATGTGCATTAGTGCACCTTCAATTGACCTATCCAAAAGAACTAGACTTTCTAAGCAAGGCCCACAGGGTGACTAGACGATAGTGGTAGTCAGGAATGACCGCTTGATCTCTTAAAGAAGAAAAAAATCCGGTATCAGGTTGTTTGATTGCTTATCATGCATACTTATTTGTGGTTTTACATGAAGCCTTCCTGTACAATGCACCTGCGTGCGTTGCTTTTTGTTGTCTATATATATATGTACCACTGTAGAAAATAAAGCACATGTTGGAAGTCAGCGCTGTGTCCGCGTCGTTTTTCGTCCCTGTTCTTTTGCGCGCTCAAAAATGTCAAACACACACACACACACAGATATATATATATATATATATATATATATATATATATATATATATATATATGTATATAATATATATATATATATATATATATATATATATATATATATATATATATATAAAATGCTTAACAATTGTGGTGACGTGGCTAAGGACTACGCATTATTCCCAGGATGTTGTGCCTATAGTTTAGGTGCTTACTGATAAAACAGTAGGTTGTCATTACAATGTGAACATGTATGAAATGGCATGAAGTGTTTAAAACCGATTCAAAGAATAATTTACGAATCGCAGAAATTTCAGTTTGTTTATAGGATGAAGGCATGCAGACGTGAAAGAGAAGACACAGACAAACCAAACGCTAGCGTTTGAGCTGTCCGCATCTCTTCTGTTTCCGTGTTGCATGGCTTACTTTCTTCTAGAATCAACATTTTTTGTTGTTTTATGCGAGCGGAAATTGTTCTGAGACTCATCTATATAAACTTCGAGTAGTATTTTATTTCCCCCAGAGAAATCGAGTGCAGCACTGTAAAGTTGCTACAAAAACTTGTTGCGGCTGTCATGCATCCACCACAGTGTTCCTGTTTGAGTAAACCCGGTGGAAGTGCCTTGTTGAGTAACAAGAGGTAGCGGCACCAACTTTCCGTCGATTGTCAGATAAAAACCCTAATGGTGTTCGCTCTGATTTGAAGTTCTTTTGAAATTCTTGATCAATCTCTATAAAACTTGTTTAGTTTATGTGTATTTGTACGCTGATTTTGAAAATGCAAATATTTTTCTACTATTATATGTCGTGTTAAGTATATCAAACATTTCATGTGCCATGTTAGGCCTGCACGAGTTACAAAGTAAGCATATCACAATAATATGAAATGGGAACTGTATGCAACATAACCAGAATGCATGTCCTAAACCCACTTAACAATAGTCATAGTATGCTGAACATTGACCAGTAAGTGTATGTCTAGCTGGTGATTCGCTCACGAGAGTTCAATATTACGTAACTTTTAACTCAAATGGGTTTAAAACGCGAGTTCGTATGTGGGCTAGTGGGTTCATGAACATTATGCCAGAGCAGCGCAGTAAACTCCTTTAAACTATTGCATACAGTTTTTATCCCCTAACTATAGCGATATGTCGATTTACTTTGTAACTCCAAGTTTGGAAAGGCTTGGCTCATCAAGACACATGAAATTTTTATGTGTAAAAACTGCGTTTTCTTCCAGATAATTGCATATTTGAAATCGCCACATAAGTAAACCTAAACTAAGCAAGTTTCATCAATATCGACCAAGAAGAAAAATAAACGCATTATTTGTTGCAGAGTGTCTCATTTAGTACCACGAAGTGGTCACACTGACTCTTGCCAGGGGAGTCATGTACACCACTGTCCTTAAGGACAACGGAGTCAAAGGAACGCTCCAGTGGGGGTCAGCGTTACCATGGCAAAGGGGTCACCCTGACTACCTAGAGGTACTAGCGGGAAATAAAAGGTAGTCACGTAGACTCCTGCGTTGGGAGTAACGTAGACTCTCTGCTTGTGAAGAAGGGAGTCGTTGGTCTGAAGAACGAAGGGAGTCGTTTGACACCCCAAATTGTGAAGAAGGGAGTCGTTGGTCTGAAGAACGAAGGGAGTCGTTTGACACCCCAAAAGGTCATCATATGTGTAGCGAGGCGATTACCACCCAAAGGTAGTCAGTACAGACACCCTTTTTTTTAAGAGTGTAATAAGGACTGTATATTCCAGATGGAAGGGTTATCTGGTGGACCTGGTGGACCCATTCTGGACGATGTGAAATTACCACATACATTGTAGCGAGGAGAATCTCACCGGCTTGTTGAACACCTTAAAGAATAATATTTGTTGGGGTTTCACGGCCCAAAACCACATTATGATCATGAGAGACGCCGTAGCGAAGAGCTTCTCAAATATTGACCACGTGGCGTTCTTTACAGTGAACCTATATCAAGACATAGAGGTCTCTAGCATTCTAACTCTATGAAAATGCGGCCGCCGCGGCCGAAATTCGATCCAGCGACTTTCGGGCCAGCAGTCAAGCACCACAACCTGTAGCCAACGGTGGTGGCGGAACACTTTAAAGAATGAGGACGCGTGATTAAATCCTGGTGTAAATGCAAAGACCGTGTTTTATAGTGTCAGATTCAAGCAATCATTTTGCGATCTCAGTAGGATTTTTATCTTTAAGCGGGTTTTAAAAGTAACTTAACACCTGAGGTCACGCAGCTAGCCTAGCAGAAGAGCCTTGAATCTGGATTGTAGAGTCGTTCACTTTGCTCTGAAAACACGAGAAGGTTTACAGTGATGGGTCTCCGCTCTATTCTGTGTTGATTACGAGTTAAAGGACCCCTCACCACCCCGCGTTCAAAGGCGAGCGAGTGGTTTCCTCCTCGACTTCGCTACCATTCCTACAGGCTGTACCTCCCCCTGGCCACTTATTTCTTGAAAGCACGTGCGTCATTCAGCGCTAAGCGCTAGCCCTATCAAGATTTCGCTCTTGTCGGCTACACGCCGTTATCTCCGTGTGCGCAGTCGCAAACACAAGAAATGACGTCAGTTGATCTCGCACGATAGTCATGCGAGGCAAGGAAGAACAGATGGGCGGCTGCATTGCAAAGCACTACAGGAGACAATTCACATCTGATATTTCGTGTATATGGACCAATCAAAATTATGTACTATATAGAACTCACGGGAATCACTGTTCTGCGTCACGAAGTGTGCCAAAAAGACGAGAAACACTGGGAGAGAATATTACGCTCGTTTTTTTTTGTAAATTCAGAAGCTGCTGAGGGGCCCTTTAAGAGCCGTTGCCCGATGGCAAGCGGCGCTACCCTCGCGGCAATTAGGGTAGGGCGGGGCAAAATGCGACAAAAATGTGAAAATAGCGAATATTTTATTTCATTTTACTTGTTATCATAAAACATCCATGCAGGAACTTTCTTTTGGGTACAAGGTATGCGCTACATAAATATGGCGACGTTGCGACTGTTAAAAAGTTTATTTTGAAAAGAAACAAAAAATGCATCAGATATCTCATTTTGCCCCAACCTGCGGGGAAGAACGAGACGCTGCGTCAGGCAAAACGAGACAGTGTGAAAAAATTATATCCTTTGAGCTCTTGCACTAGAAGCACTTCAAATTCACTCCGTGGGCCCCTACGCAGTCTTCATGAGCCCAGCCTTTGCACTCCACGCATTGAATCGAAACAGAACCCGACGTTGTGTTGCTCCAAAACTCCTGAAAAAATATTCAGTGAATCTTCATGTCGTTTTCCTCCCAGGAAACTCTAGATGATATTCTCTTGTACGTCCTTACCATACGAAAAGAATGTTATATCTAATGAGCGTAAAAAAATGGCTCACCTAATAAGACACTCTCTAAGGCAATTCAATGCCTTTTTGTCGCGTTTTGCCCCTCTCACATGCCCGAATTCAAAAAAAAAAAATTTGCCTTTGGCCGACGGCACCAAATGAACTAAACTTTCGGTGGAATGTAGCTGTAGCTAGCAGTATAAAGTAACAATATATACTTACGTTGTTGTACTGACGCCGAGTACTGACGAGTAGCTTCATGCACGGATCCAAAAATATGGACGAGCAGAATTTCGCCCCTTTTTGGCGGGTCACGAACACACTGATATCATCCGCCCAATATTTCCCGCGCGAACGCTGTGAGAAATCATCAACTTTTACACAAAAAACGTCGAAAACTACCGGCACCTATCGCTGAAATAGAGAAACAAAGAAAATGTACTTTTTGCATTAGCTGTAGAGGGTAGCAAAGTCAAAATGTCGCGTTTTGCCCCACGTCTCATTTTGCCCCACCTTATCCTAGTGGGACATGTCGAGCCGCGGCGTGTGCGCTGCAGACCGTCGCGAACGAACACGAACCGCTGTTCCACGCACCCCCCACCATTTGGAGCATGTGTTGTTTGTATAGGACATCATAGTCGTCGCAAAATGGCACAAAAGCCTTTGTTATGATCTGTCTGTGTCAATTTATGCACGGCGAAGCGCTCGACCAACAGATCTTATGGATACAAAAATTGATCTGTGGCACGTCCGTGTAATGTTAGTTATCATAGCGCAGCGGTAATGAATACTCGGCCGGCCGAACAACAAAACACTTGCACTGGGCACGGCAGCTGCTCGCACGCGAAGCTTGTTCAGAAAAAAAAAACTGCGAACTCGCGGTAACAAAATAAACGAGCGATGCGAAGCAAAAGTGCATACCTCTTTTGGACATCGTGCAAGTTTGCCGATCGCCGTTGAATGCACCACGCGGATGTAACGCTGGTTTAGTCCCACTGAGAGTTTCAGTCGGGCAAGGAATAATAGAATAAACGAGCAATTAAAACACCACAAACCACTACAGTGCCGAGCCAATACATTCAACCTATGCAAACACCGCACGCGAAATCGGGCACACGGATGGCCCGATGCGTGTGCACTGATACGTACTTATCGTCCGGACGCGTCAACATATATTAAATAGGTATAATAAATGAATAAATATTCGTATTGCTTGCACAAAGGGACACAGTGAAAACGCTTGAATACTTAATTCAAGCGCCAAACAGAATGCCAAAATGTCGTATGCCGCGCAGCCAGAGAATAGGTAACATAGGCGAGACGCGGCGTGTTTTCCTTCACTATGGCACGCCGCTGGTGACCGCCCCAATGTTGCCATAGAGGCACACCCTGTTCCTAGGCTTTCTGCAAGGGGTCTACAGTACTGTGGAAGAGTCAGAATCGAAACGCATGCACGCTATCGCGCCAAAAAATAGTATTTAAGTTTACTGATAATTTTGCCATTTGCCTTGCTGAAATAAGTACTACTTTATTTATTTTCAGACTCGAACAGCTGTGAGAAATTTTAGGTAAAATACAATTATTGTTCACTTAGCAAGAATGCTGTCCTTTTCTTTCCATGTCTTAGACGGCACCACCTTTTCAAAAAGCACGCCCGTCTTCTGAAGCAAACATGGCGTCCGTGACGTAGTGGGTCAGTGTGCGGCCGCAAACACGCTTTACCTCTCCAATAAAATGTACTCGTAATATGACACAAAAATGTACACTGACCAATCGAACTGTTTCTCCCATTTACATTTTTCGTGTATATAATTTTCTAAGCACGTTAACGATGCCAGCGAGCAAAACCGAAATCAGCCGCAAGCTGCCGCTCTACTTGCGGAGCAACCCGAATGTGCAGAAGCCCCGCCTCCGTAGCCTTCGCCCCACTGTCAAGATAAGTTGTCGCCGAGTGCAGAAAAATCATAACATGTCAATCAAAGTAGTCACGTGACATTTTCCGCGAAAACCATGTGAAACGTGTTTATTGTTTGGACTTCACCAACACCGGAGAGGAATAGCCAGTCTAACCACACTCAGAAAAAATTTAGCAAAAAGTTAGCAAAATCTTAGCATCTCTAGCAAAGCCTGCATTACTAGCAAAACATACCTAGGTCGAACACTAGCTCCGCTGATAGTTTCAGCCTTGTGTCACTACTGCAAGCTGCGCACTTTTTTCTCAACGTTCCATTTCTAATATTTTGTATTTACTTATCCTATTTATGTATTTATTTGGCTTTATTACTCTAATTACGTTTTGAATGTGTAAATATTTAGAATTTTTCCTCTCATCCTTCTTTTATGATTTGAATGTATCCATTTTCATTAATCGCCGGCTTCTAGGGACAACCCCCCCCCCCCCCCCCCGCAGTGGGTAGACAACAGAGGTCAAACTAACGTGTGAAGTAAAAAAGACGACGCTGGCAAAGACAGAAACGTCCTCGGGCCCTGTGCTAATTTCTAGGTGAAACATGGAGATTACCTTGCTAATTCATTGATCAGCATTATTTTTCCCCAAACAAAAATTAGAACCATTGTTTCATATTTATTCAGCATTATTTTCGCTAACCAAAAACGAAAAGAAAGTAAAACGTCATATGTTAGAAATCATCCTTTTTAGGTCATTTAAAAATCCTATTTATTTATTCAATTTTTTTCATATCACGAAAATTACCGAATTCCATTTAAAAGAAACTAACTTTTCTTTTTTCCTGCTTTTGTTTTAATGTTGCCATTTACATTAACCACCTGCTTCTTGGCCAACCCCCATAGTGGGTAACAGGCAGCAGCAAAAGGAGTCGACGGAATTCGGAACGAGTAAGACTTCTTATTCGTTCTAAATTTATTCTTGTGCGTTCTATGTTCCTGACTCATTGGATGGAATCCCACGCTCTATTAACTGGAATTATAGCAGGACTGGGTGGACGGCGATTGAGACAAGCGAAAAGATCCACACTAATCTCGTATGGCGGGCGACAGTGTCGGGTGCCGTCGGCCTGGAGTCTTCAACCTATCTAGCGCTTGTGAGCTCTTAAACGACCGCATGGGAAGGGAATGCGGGATCATAGAGGCGTGTTTCGCATCATCTTTATCAAGCATGCAAAAACAAAAACAGAAAAAGAAATAATAGAGGCAGCTCACATTAGGAAATCCGGTATGAAGTGTGTAAGTACGCCAAGTGTGTATCTAACTGATAAAGAGATGCAGGTTTTGTATGCTCCCCCGCGATGCGTTTGAGGTGTTTATAGCATGTGCGCATGTATAAAAGCGGGCTTCATGTTTTTCACTAAACCAGTTGTAAGTCAGCGCCAGTCTATGTCGTTTATGTCTCTTCTCTTCGTTTCATTGCGCTGCACATACTCAGGATATATCAAGACCTGCATCTAGTATGACGCTCGCCGTCGGATCATGGGGGCCTAGGTTCGAAACCAGCCTCAACAAGGAAATTGATTTTATTTATTTATTTGTTTATTTATGGCAATGGTTGTCTTACGTGACTGGCGAAGGAAGAACAACTGTTTCCTCGAGTTAACGTAAAACTGGTTAGACGTAGTTGACTAGATGGATGAAGGAAGCGGAAAAGCTTTTATTAATTAAGAAATGCTTCGTATTTTAATTCGAAATTTAGAAAACAGCCTGCGCACTTTAAATCGTCGAGTTGGGGCCGACGTGAGGTATTTCACGTCGCATGTGATTGAATTTGCAGGTCTATAAAGATGGACATCCGTTACGCCATGGAGATACGTTGGACGTAAGTTGGGTTAAGCATATAACACTTTAAGGATGACAATTGTCGCCCATTTCTTCCTAAGTATCATATTCAAAAAAAAATAACGAGCTGCCTCATACAAGCATAAACTTTTGAATCAAATAAATAAAGCATTATCGACGAAAAAGCGACTGTTTACGTCAGCTCACCAGTATTCGTCCTTCCACGCAATTGCGAGTGACATTTTCATTGGCAGCGGCGCATCCCCATAACAATAATTCGAGGTGTACAGAACTCAAGAAATTTCGACAATTTAGTCGGAGGTTCAGCAATACGCTGCTGGACAGGTACAGTCGGCTTGCGTTGATTCGACTTTGAAGGGATGGAACAAAATATTCAAGTAGCAATGCAATAAAATTAATCTACAGATTCACTTGGCAAGTATTTCATGCAGCATGTCCTAAATATACCACGCACCCGCATTTTTCAATGTCGAAGGCAAAAAATCATTAATGATTTAACGCCTTCGCGTGCACGTTCGCCTCGCATCGTGTGCGCGTTGGCCGGGCCCACCATAAGAGTCCGGTAGTGCTTACACTCGAATGATTTGAAGAAACACGTGCGAAACACGAACCGCCCCACAGGAGCGTTCTGCACTTCACGACGTGTTGACTGCTACTGGGCTCCGCCCACCTTTCGCCGATCGGTGATATAAACTAATGAGTATGACCATCCCGTTACGTCATGGTGACGTCAGAAATGTTGTGATCGGTGGTGTCATGTCACGTCGTGGTCCGCTCAGAGGAGGCCATGCGGGTTTTCAGTTCGTGGATGGACGCGCAAAGGCGATGGGATGTCAAGCAGATGTGCCAGATACAGCTCCAGTGTAAAAACGTTGACTCATTAGAATAAATAGCTAGCTTGCTATTTTGTATTTATCGAACAGAGTCCTCAATAACTACAAGCGGGACGGTGGACAGTTCATGTACCGCTGATTCACTAGTGCGCATTTGCTAGTGCCTGCTGTTAGGCGTGCAACTTCTGGAACACCGAGAACACGTGATGCGACTTATTGCTGCAGTTCAACTAGAAATGTAGCTAATTGCTTTAATTCGCATTGGTAGACAGTCTAAAAAACATGGCTGATCCCTCTGTCACAGGAATCGGTATAACACAAAAGTGAAACGTGTCTTCACAGACGTAGTTGAGCGTTTGTTGTGCATTCTTTTGCCCCAAGCGTGAAGGAATGAATGCTGAAGCATCAACTTGTACTGTTGCACGAAGAACGGCAAGCCGCTCGAAACTTTCAATGCGCTGCTCAAGCAGAGAGGACGCGCGGAACGAACATAAACAGATTGAGCGCGAACTGTCACAGTTGTAACTTATTTCTGTGTGAGCAGCGCGCTCCTTTCGCAAAAGCGGCCGCTGCAGTGAGCGAGGTGACCTTCGTGCTCTCAGCGGAAACTTGCAGGCAGAGCGCAGGACGTACAAACCACCGAGATCACGAGATAAGCGCCCGCACGAGCGACCACGACCTGCCGAGGCGCGCGCTAATCCGCGTGGGGGACGACTTTTAAAGCGCGCTACTCTCTTCGAGCCCTTCGCGCCATCTCGCTAGTGATAACGAAAACACGCTGTACCGCCGATCTCTGAGTAGCGCCACCAAATGGTGTACATAAATAGCTCGCCGTTAGCAAAGCAGAGAACATGCCGTCTGTGGCGGAGTCGTTTCGCGCTGCGCGCTGGCGATCTCAGAGGTCGTAAGTTAGACTCCCGGTGACGGAACTTTTTCTTATAGTTTTTTTCTTTGCCATGTGTTAGTCTTTATATTTTAGAACGTCATATCCGTGACGGAAATGCGTCAGTGGAGCCGTGGTGGACCCCGGCATAAAACACTTTCGCGTTAAAAGGCGCGTAGAGTTGTCTAGCTTTGTGAGCTCTTTGTGATATTGGAAGCTTAAAAGTCAGTTTACTTGGATAATACAACAGAAAAATGTACACCTTTTATTCATAAAGGGCGACTTTAATTTAGCACGCCAACGCCTATTACTTTAATTTAGCGCGCCAACGCCTATGTGTGCCTATGACTCAAGAACTAATAGTCGTGCGTTGTTCGTCTTCTGAGGAATACTCCAACAAGTGCTGCTCGCACTTCGATTCGATGAAGGAACTTCTGTGCTCTAACGTCAATGTCGTTGTTATGTGAGAAAGTGATCTAGCCTTTTGATGTCCATGTATTCAACGTGCCCGTTACGTCAGCTATGTTCACAAACGTGCCATAATTACCAAAAGACGTCGATTCACCGAGAAAGGCTCGGCTCAAAACTTGGCATAGGTAGTTACTGGTTAACTGAAATCGCGTGAAATTGGTTGCCACAATGCGTGGGATCTGCTGGAATTTGCTCAGCCGTATCTACACTGCCTTTTCTGTTTTCTTTTTGTTGTCAGATTCAACGTCTTCGATGTCCTCATGGTCACCGTGAAATTATGTAAGCATTGAGCTGTGCTGTGCATTTTGTTCGGCAAATGAATATGTTACTTGGCAGAGAAAACGTTTGCCAAGAATTAACTAGCTCGACGTTAAAATTCTATAATGCATAGTTGCGATCAATTGACACTGATTTTTCAAGTGTACCAATTACAAGTTGTAAAACCCCGGAGGAGAAATAATATTGACTAAAGATTTTAGAACAACCAATAAACGAAAAATTAGCCCAGCTTTATTAACTTAACGCCACACGGACTGATGAAATAGCGAAGCGTTCTTTGTCTCACTGAGAAATCATCACTAACTAGACGAGCATTCAAGAATTTCAAATCCAGTGCATCGGTTTATACTAGCTAACCTGGTTAAGTGGTTTCTTTTTTTTTTTTGTAGCAATAGAGTGCTTTTGAAAGTCATTTTCAATACTCAGTTTTTGTGCTTGTCACAACTAATGAAGACAATGTTTAGAAACCATTGCAGGCTTTGGAAATATCAAATTCTTCTTTATGTTCTTCACCGTGCATGTCTGTCACAAGATGCTGGATCAGAACAACGGCGCCATTGGCATTCACGCGCCAATTGCCAGCGACGCTCCCGACGGGCGACTTTTTTCGGAGAGCCCTGATCTCCATTACGCAGCACATGCACTTGGCACATGCTCTTTCTCATCTCTACTCAGCTGCACAATCGCTTGACACTTGCTCTCCTCCTCTCCCTAATTACACTCTCTCCACACCGCGAGCCACGTTGGGGTGATTGTCCCGGGAAGACCTCGACCAAGAACAACTTCCCTTCGCTGTTAACGCTCTTAGATCGTAATAGCGGAAACTTATGTGCACATACGCGCTACCATCCGCGTAACTCCGATAGTTTCAGGAAGACTTCGAGAAGAATAGATTCCCTTCGCTGTAAATACTCCAACACCGTGGTAGTGGCAATTTCTGTGAGACATATGCGTTAGGTGCTGCGTTACGCCGATTGTTCCACGATAAACTGAACCAAGCACAGTTTCGCTGAAAAAAACACATGTTACTGTCACCAGCTTGATTAATTGTAACTGATGAGAAGCTTTTGTTAAGTCGTTGCCAGAGTAAATGCTTTAAAAGTGAACGCTGCAGGTGTGCAATTTTTTGAACTATTTAATTTTCAATTGGTTCTATCATGTTATTTTTCGGTATTGACCCCTCACGTAGACATATCAATCGCCTGCAAAATTTAAGAGGAGTTGTGCAGCTGAATGCCTGTTCGGAGTGTAAACTAAGCCTGACTGAAAAACTGCCTGTAACGCGAATGGTGCACAGTCACGAGGGAAAAAAAGGATTTTATGAAGTTTGTTTGAGGAACAATTAGGGTGTAAACTGCATATCAGTAAAAGTGGGACCCATAATCAAATATATTATTCATTCAAGACCACATTTCCTGCCTTGGTGAAGCATTTGCTAAATAATGTGACAATGAATCAACCGTTGATTGATAGATAGAAATCATGTATAGCCACTTTGTAAGTGAATCCTCCATATTGGCTGTCTGATGAGTGCACGGTACAGCTTTTTGTCAGAGTGCAGGTGGCGATATATAGGAGCATGGGCGCTTAGAACCGTTCATGCACCGAATATTTTAAATTCATGTGCGCATTTAACTGTGCTATGCAGCTCTAATTTCATGGATATTCTTGCTGCCGTTATTGAGCATATTGTGCAATTGTGATATTGCCGTACAAGCTCGATAGCGGAGAGATCAATTAGGAAAAGCGCCGAAGTACGAAATCGTTGTCTCAGTAATGACGAACGAAGTCCAATCTTCTGAATTAATTTCCCGTGACACTGTTTTCGCAGATCTGGTATATGAAGCCTACCATGCCCCGCAAAACACATTGGAGTCACTCGGCTTCTTTGGGCACGGACTCTTGCCCAACAGCTGGGCTGTTGGGATCTTGGGACAATACGGTCCCTTCTCCCGGAGGCACATCTTCTCAACAGCTCAGCGTTATGGACTTGAGGTGGTGCCAAGAGGATGGAAGATTGTTTCTGCTTTCCTCGCCATCTTGATCATCAAGGTGTGCTTGCCTTGAGTGAAGGGCGTGCACGGTTCTGTAGGTCCAACGGCAGGATCCCATGCCAAAATTTCTTATGAACAAAACAGAAGCCAGCCATGTGTATTCGTGTCAGGTATTTCTTTTATCGTCGTCATCGCTGACGTTTCTGATGTCATCACTGACATCACTGAAGGCAATAATTGTTTCGAAGGCAATAATTGTGCGTGGAAAATAAAATTATTTGTTTGTATCCTGGTCAGACAACAGACATGTGCGGCATTGTTTGCAAGCAGTATGCGGCTACTATGAAAACGTGGAATATGTCCCGTGTGATTCTTCTTCTTTGTCTCTTATAGGCAATCCTCAAAAGAAACAAATCTACCTTACTTCACAGAAAAATAGCACCATATTGTTCCCAAAAGCTCTAAACATTGTGCATAAGTTTTTTTATGGTTAGCCCAGGTTTCGCATTTTTCGGGACAGAGGAACAGCCATAAATATTGACTCACTAACGCCTAACCTATGTATAAGAAATGAATAATATTTGGTCACATAAAGGTGTCTTCACAGTTAGAGTGGTGCAGAAAACTGATGTAGTAAATCAGACTCATCATCAACTCCACATCCCACGTATGTTCCGTGCTGCACCCAACACGAGCTCTCGTATTGTGCCACCACTTTACTATCTTATTTTTATTTTATTTTATTTTTTATTTTTACATACTGCAGCCTAATTTGGGCTATCGCAGCAGTGGGTTTTCTTTACATCGACACACAATAGAAATGCAGTGCAACAATGCAAGGTAAAGAGAGAAATAAAAGAGAACACTACAACTTTTAAGAAACAAAGCACGAATCAAAGCATTCAGGTAAGAAACCTTCTAAAGGCAACAATCTAGTTGAACCAGGCCATACATTTCATTTTTGAGTAGTGTCCGGAAAGAAGCTGAATTTAAATAGGTTAGCACGTGGTTGGCAGGGTGTGAGGTTAAGTTTGTAGCTATTCCTTGTTGGTTTCAGTTTATCGGGGGACAGATATTCGTTAGGTAATGTGTGGTGGTGAGTATTAACGAGAATATGCAGCAATGTTAGGCATTCGAGATCGCGTCGCTCGGATATGGGTTGTAGACCTAGCGTAGCAAGGTGAGATGAGGGTGAGATTTTCCAGTCGTAACAGCGGAAAATGAAACGGATGACTTTCTCTTGAACGTATTCCAGTGTGTTAATGTCCAATACTTTATGAGGGTTCCACATGGGGCAGGCATATTCGAGGATCAGACGGATTAGTGATTTATATGTTAGCAATGTTGTTTTGACTAGAGAATCTTTCAACGCATGATTTAGATAGCCCAGTTTCTTCAAGGCATTATTACAAGTGTTTTCGATATGTTTGGGCCAAGACATGTTGGGTGTGAAGATGAAGCCTAGGTACTTGCAATCGGACACACGTTTCTGAGAGGAGCCATTGAAAGAGCAATTCAACATAAAAACATAGGTGCGTTTACAGAAGGAAAGAGTGCCTGTTTTTAACAAAGTTTATATTCATTTGCCTTTTGTCGCACCATCTGCGAAATTGTGCAAAAGAATCATTAAGCAACATGTGGTCATCATTCGAATTATTACACTATACAGTACACAGTCATCCCGCGTATATACGAATTTTTGGCGGACACAAAATTCGGCAAATCATTTATGAACTAGAAAAATAAAAGTGGACCCAGGACTGATCCCTGGTGGACTCCGGATGACAGATTTACTACATACAAGTTTGAGTAATTGAAGGAAACATGCTGAAAACGGTTGTTTAAAAAGCTAGCTGTCCAATCAACTAAGGAAACATTGTTAAGAATCGCGAAATTTATGTAAAAGTATTGAATGTGTAACAGTGCCAAATACCTTTGAAAAGTCGATGAAAACTGCATCAATTTGGCATCCAGAGACAAGAGCGTGTGAAATGTCATGCGAGAATTCTACAAGCTGAGTTGTACTAAAACCTTGGTGAAAACCATGCTGAGCATCACTCAGGATGTTATTATTTTCAAGAAACCCCATGATATGCTTAAAGATTAGGTGCTTTAACAGTTTGCATGATTGAGACGTTAGTGAAATCTGGTGACAGTTTAATGGCGACAGCTTGCTGGCAACGCGGTTCTTTTAACAAACATTTTTTAACGTGCTTCTTTTAACACACTTCATCGTCTGAGGGGAGGATTCAAGGGAATACAGTCGTTGAAAAGGCCAGACAACGTCTCATTTCTTTTTAAAACATATTTTCCAGGCATGAACCGCCCCATCTCCACCCTTCATAGATTCCCTGAATGTTACTGTTTTTTAAAACATTCTAGGGACGTTGTAATTTTGGACAATCACTGCATCTCCATGTTCAATACCGTGGTTACTTCCTACCTATCTGGAATTAAGACTATGACGTAGAAGTAAATATTCACGCAGCCACAACTTCCATAAGTGATACGGTACAAGCTGCCTGTCAACCCACGAAACGAGAAATGTTATGTGTCCTGGGGTCTTCCAGACTTTCAGGTGCAGACACGTACATAGCCTCCTCTGAGAATCGCAAATACTAGAAGTTGTCTGAAGCACAATTCTCATGGATATCTTCCTTATGTTGAAGAAAAATTAGAGTGGACTAAATGTTCAGTCGAACTCTGGCGCTATTCATGTGCCGCAAGAGGCCAAGGAGTTTTGTAAAACCAGCTTCCAAATGTGTCACTAAACCTTATTTGTTTACTTCTTCTAGCAAACTGCGCGGCAGACGGGACACAAGGAAGGAACGAAAAAGACAGACGAGCGCAGACTCACAACTGATTTTATTGTAAACGTAGTCAACCTATATTGTGTCCAGCAAAAGACAACGTGTCACATTGCCTATTTGATTATTTGTTGCATGGTGTCGTCATAAGTAGACCCTTCGAGCAGTTTCATTCCAGCGCTGATAATGGTAGTATTTGCTTCTTATAATATTCGAAAAGCTTCTTCTGACGATGACATCCCAGTGACAAGATCATCGACACAGAAGTTATCCATGAGGCATGGAGCAGAACTTGCCGGCTGGATCGTTTTTCTAAAGGACTTCTTTCGACACGTCCGGTCGATTCCACGAAAGATTAAAAAAGGGTGTATATTTGATGTTTCCGATTTTCCTGATAATTTTGTATGTTGTGCACATATGACTGCACAGCCCGAAATTGCAGTTCGTTTTCAAATAAAAAAATTTCTTCAACACAGCAAAATTCGACAAGTGTCGCTGGTTGACGACGACCATTTTACGAAGAGTGCGTTTTCGTAACTTCGGAACCATGCTGGCAGCTACTCAAGTTATATATTACAAATATCTTCATTTTAGCGGAAGTAGAAGTAAAGAGGAAATAGAATTCTGAGCAAATTATGTATTTTTAAAAATGCAAGAAAAACGCTGCGTTTTTGAAAATCAGTCAAGTTTGGGACGCTATGGCTACTTCTGTGAACATCTTAGCTTGTTCATATTTGCAGTATAAATAGGGCTTTATGTGAATAATGAACCTCTGCATTTGTATTTCTCTAATAATTTTCAAAGTAGTAAATTTTCATGCTCGAAACACCAAAAAGAGAAAAGTGCTCCTCGATTCAAAAATCTATAATAAAGAAAACCCAATCTCAATTTTGTTCAAAGTCCCCCAAAATGTTCTCAAAATGGCTGCAGAATGATATTATGAAAAAACATGTTGCATCATTTTTATTAGAACCAAAGCAGAAAATGTCAAACATTGTGTTTCCACAGCGTGGTGGCTACTGCGTAAGGTAGTAGTAACAAGAAAATACAGTAACACGTCTTTTTTCTGCTTTGAGCTTCGCTAAACAACAGTAATGATCTATTGTCGGAAAGTGGGAACTGTTTCGTAAAGAAAAAAAGATCGTTCCAAATAAATGCATTTGCGACATCACTTATATTCCTCGTCGACGGGCAGCACAGACATTTTCATTCCTCTGGATAATTTTTTTTAGTAAATGCGCTTATATAAAAGCAACGAAGCTAAACGCGAAATTTGTGTAGCCGAGTCGATCATGCATTGTAAGAATGTGAGAAATCGCAAATGGCGACAGTGGTGAACGGCGAGTACCGCAGTGCAACCTACGCACAGCAGCCACACATTGTTTGGCAGGTTTTGTCGCTCTGCACGAGAAAATGCTGGGGTGTCGTTTGCGTTGGTTACACGATACATTTTTCACCGCTCGTCGCTGTCCCACCCGGTCTCTGGATCCGCACCGTGCGGATCGTGTGGCGGATCGACTGCCCCACGCTACATGCCTTCGTGTAAGCGGAGTAGCATGCGTTAGGCGGACAGGTGCAAAGGGCGGCACGATAGATGCCCGCCTGAGCAGACGACAGCAACGAGCACGGCTGTGCCAGTCAGCCAAACACCACCTGAGATAGAAGGTAAGGATCCAAATTGTGCTTCACTTTGATGCGATCACTGTCCTACGCTCTGAAGGTGGCTATGGGTGGGCGTTATAGCCATGACCGAGATTTTGTACGGACTGCCTCATGGTGCACAAAAAGAAAGTTCCGCTGCAGCGGAATTTTTGTTATGTAGAAGATATCAGATCGAGTCTCTTTTGCGGAGGGTCATGAAGTAGGATGCGCGCTCAATTCAAGAGGGAAACCTGATCTGCCAGCACTGCTTCAAGAGATGCAAGGAGATGCAAAACAAAGCAGATGCAATGCAAACAAAACGTGTTTTGTCTGTGGCCAGAACTGCTGCCACCAATCTTCACGTAATCGATTCTTTTTAAACTCTGCATTGATCACATAAGGTTTGACAACGTACACATTTGGGCCAACAAAAACAACACCTCTTGGTGACCGCTCTCCAGAAATTCATTTCCATTCATGAAGAGTCCTTGGCTTTTATACCAACCTCTCAATTCTGGCACAGCACATCATCATAAGAGACGCATGGAGGGAATGCGTTCTTTAGCACTCAGGATAATAATTATACTCAACTGAAGTAGATGAAAGAAAAGGAGTCTACAACTGAAAGTGCATACTGTGGACTGAGGGATGTCTAACACTGGCGTGAAGTCGCAAACCGCGCGAATGCATTTAATTGGAACGGTCTTTTTCTTTACAAAGCAGTTCCCAATTTCCGACCATAGATCATTACTGTTCTTTAGCGAAGCTCAGAGAGGAAAAAAGACGTGTTACTGTATTTTCTTGTTACTAGAGATGTCCTTTACGCAGTAGCCACCACGCTCTGGAAACACAATGTTTGACATTTTCTGCTTTTGTTGTAATAAAAATGATGCAACATGCTTTTTCATAATATCATTCTGCAGTTCTTTAAGAACACTTTGGGGGACATTGAACAAGATTGAGATTGGGGTTTTTTTATTATAGATTTTCGAATTGAGGAGCACTTTTCTCTTTTTGGTGTTTCGAGCATGAAAATTTACTACTTTGAAAATTATTAGAGAAATACAAATGCAGAGGTTCATTATTCACCTAAAGGCCTATTCATACTGCAAATATGAACAAGCTAAGATGTTTACAGAAGTAGCCATAGCGTCCCAAATTTGACTGATTTCAAAAACGCAGTGTTTTTCGTGAATTTTTAAAAATACAAAATGTGTTCATAATTCCATGAAATGACAAGAACTATTTCCTCTTTACTTATACTGCCGCCAAAAAGAAAGATATTTGTGATATATAGCTTCAGTAGCTGCCAGCATGATTGCGAGTTTACGAAAACGCACTCTTCGTAAAATGGTCGTTGTCAACCGCCGACACTTTTCAATTTTTCCTGTGTTGAAAAAAAATTTTATTTGAAAACGAACTGCGATTTCGTGCTGTGCAGTCATATGTGCACAACATACAAAATTATCAGGAAAATCGGAAACATCAAATATACACCGTTTTTTTATCTTTCGTGGAATCGACCGTCCGCCAGCTTCGTCTTGCCTGATCGCATTGTCGTATTTTTCCATTCGCTCGGGCACCATAGTAAACTCGGCGTTAAGCAACTGCTCGGTTGTTCGCTGGCTTCGTAGTAAGCGGCAGCCAAGATGTGGAACTTCTTATCTCCCTTTCTTGTAGCGGACTTCTTAGATGAATCGCTTCTGAATAACGTCGTCCTAGCCACCTATTGTAGGTACCAATGCTGTCGAGATCCCAGGATCTTTTTATACAGCGAGACACCTCTGCGCCAACGCAGCTTGTCCGAACTTCACAGGTGTGAGCAGCAGCACGCTTCAATTTCTGTCCTTCGCATTGTATGGATCGTTCAAATGTCCGCACAAACTGTGTTTTTGACATCCAGGCTTTGATTATGCTCGTGCGAGAAAACTTCCTTCAACAGAAATTTTCACATTTTCTAAAAAGCAAGTTTACGCTCTCTTTGGTTTTTAGTCTTGGGATTTGAAACACAATGGCGATGCGGCTTTTTTCTTATAGCGAGTTTTGTATAAACTGCCATTGCTCGGAATCTCTCCGAGCCATGGCAATATTCTCTTGCGAACGAACTAATAGTGCGAAGAGGTAAAACCCAGCCCTCAGCGCGCGCCGCATTCCATTGGTTACGATGGAAGGCGGAATCGCGTGAAAGGTGCTTGACAAAGTTGAGTTGGTGACCTCGGACCCGGGGCCTCTTTCATTTGTTTGTCGTTACACTTAGTGCAGAAGTTCACCCATGCAAGAAAAGTGTAAGAAATTCTTATTACCGATAATTTTTAGAAGTACGGGCTGCTTAATTCCATTTTCAAACGTCAATATATTCACAAAATATTCAATAAAATAATTAGTACTGTGGCCTTTAAGATTAGCTCCGGCCGAGCGCCTCGCAACAGCGCGCGTCGCACAGCCATGTCGTCCAGCAAATGTAGAACAGCCAACGCACCGGCACTTTTATTGCGATAGTAACTATATAGACACTCTCGGCCGATTTTGCCGTCGCCATCACCGTCGCCGTCATGCCCCGGATATATATATATGTATGTATACATATAAAAAGGCACAAAGAAAAATAACGCGAAAGAAAAAAATTCGGAAGCAACCGACGGATTTGAACCATCGACCCCTCGCTCCTCAGCCTGCTGCATTAGACAACTGAACCATGCCCAATGGATGCGCCGACAAAACATCATCTCCCTCTACGGGCAACCATGGTGGGATGCGAAAGCATCGCGGGGGTTGTGCATCGAGTTTTCGTTTCTCTTATGTGACTTATGAGACGGTAGTTGTCGAGCAGTTTGAATTACCGCTTGCCGACGCTGACGTTTACGTTCGGATTCCCGAGCCTTCCTCTGCTCCGCGGCGGTGGTGCTGCCTCTGCAACTAGCGCCGACGTTGACGTTGTTCATGGCGTTTCGCACACAGTTGCACAGAGAGAGAAGGACGGAAGCACAGCGAACGCGCGCTTTCGCAGCCTCGCGACTTCGACATTCGCTTGCCGACATTGCTGTTTACGTTCAGCTTCGCGAGCGTCCATAGAGCCGTTGTGAAGGAAAGTGCAACGCTTGCCGGCGTTGCCGTTTACATTGAGCTTCGCGAGCGTCCATAGCGCCGTTGTCGAGGAGAGTGCAACGCTTTCTGGCGTTGCCGTTTACGTTCAGCTTCGCGAGCGTCCATAGCACCGTTGCGAAAGAGAGTGCAACAGGAGCGAGCGCGCCGCATTATATACGAGCGCACAGCTGTGGCTGAGAGAGAGAAACGAGAGAGGAGAAACGAAGAGGAGGCAGCGCTCACGCCACCTCGTCTGACCTCCTCGTGCTCACGCGAGGAGAGGGGAAGAGTTGGCGCACGCGCTTTATGGGTGCGGACGCCGCAGAACGGACACTGCCCAGAGCATAAGATGCTTTCGGATCTAATAACGACGAGCTATTTATATACACCATTTACCACTGGTGGTAACCAAACGTCGCAGGAGCTTCAGCATATTTTCTATCAGCAACGCTCCTAATTTTCTTTCAATTTGAAAAATGCCCTTGAGACGCGCACGACAATGTGGCCCTTTTCTGTACCC
Organism: Rhipicephalus sanguineus; assembly: GCF_013339695.2. NCBI lineage: Eukaryota > Metazoa > Arthropoda > Arachnida > Ixodida > Ixodidae > Rhipicephalus > Rhipicephalus sanguineus. Next base: position 141,057,168 of record NC_051183.1, read on the forward strand.
ACTCGTGATGTGGAAGAAAAAGAAGAAAACACCGGGTACACCAGCACACCAGGCACACCTTGCATCAGACGCCCCCGTGTGGCAGGAAACGCAGGGGGTCACTCCAACCGCCGAAGTTTAAAAGAAAAGAAATATGTAAGAGCATCTGACTCTCCATTACAGTTTGAGAATTGGGGACCCAAGGCACTGGGTGAGAGAGAGTGGTTCGTGAAGGAAATGAAAAGGGGCGCTATTTTCTGTCTCCCATCGTGGGGGCACGGCTCAGCGCCCTTAGGAATGGGGAAGGGGAAGTAAAGATGATAGAAGAAAGGAAGATGGAAGGAGTGATTAGCGTGGCAAGAGTGTCTTCTCCACGGAGGCTGGAGCACGAAGCCAAAGGGCTCGTCTATAAGATGGCGAGGTCCGCAGGAGCCGCAAACTCGAGGAAGGCTCGCAGGGCTTGTAGCTTTGACTAGCTTTGACCGTGCGGGAAAGAGAAAGTCATCCACCGTTGTCGCAGGGAGACCGAGCAGGCGATAGCGGCGCGCCATCAAGCGTCGTTCAGCGGCCAGGGCAGGGCAGGCGCAATTTATATGGTCCAAAGTTTCGTCGTCACCGCATCTGAGCAGCGACCCTTCGAAAACATGCGTGCCGCAGGCCAAGCGCTGCCGGTCCGCAGGCGAAGCAGTAGCCACCGCTCGCGTCTCTCCAGGCCGGTCTCTGGTAGGGGTGGCGGTGGTTTGCGGCTTGCCACCCGCGTGTCAGGGTGGGCCGCTGGAAGCAGCTGCCGCAGTCGTTGCCGGGAGTAGTCCGACAGGGCTACCGCCTTGGTGACTGGGGTGTCGCCGTGGAGTGCTGCCTTAGCGGCGGCGTCGGCCTCCTCGTTACCGGCTATCCCAACGTGCGAGGGAAGCCAGTGAAGGGACAGAGGCACACCGCTAGTTTCGATGGCGGTTAGCTTGGCGTGCAGTAACGCCACGGTAATGCCGGCTTGGTCTGGCTGCAGCAGCGCTTGTAGGGCTGGGCGGGAGTCGCACAGGATCGCCACGGGCAGCTGGGGTGGCATAGCAGCGAGGTAGTCAGCTGCCAAGTGAAGGCCAGCCAATTCTGCTGCGGTGGAGCTGGCGTGGAAGGGAAGGCGACACCGGATGGTCGTCCCAGTCGTTGGTATGACACAGGCAGCCGCTGCCGAGCAGGGGCTGTCCCGGACTGACCCGTCCGTGAACACCAGGAGGTGCCCCCGCAGCCTGTTGTGGAGCTTCGCCACGGCTGACTGGTGGAGCTCGCACACCGGTGTTCGCCTTTTGCTGAGGTTGCCCAGCTCCAAATGCACGTCCAGAGGCTGCTGGTGTGGTGGAGGGGGCTGGATAGGACAGGGAGCCGCGGGCACCAGTTCTTCATAGAGTGTGCAGATTTGTCCCATTCGTGAAGCTGGTCGGCTCCGCAGTCTCCGTAGGAGGGCATCGCCCCCTGGGGCCCTGTGGAGACGGTCCACATGATGCAGCGCCTGTCGCAGCATAAGGAGAGACAGCGGCCACGTCTGGGCCTCTGCCAATGAAGCAGCCACGGGCGAATGGCGCGGGAGTCCCATGAAGCGCCGAATCGCCATGTGGTGTTACCGCTCCAACTGCTCCTTGCGGTGTTGCGCCAGCTGCACCAGAGGCAGTGCGTAGGTTTGCACTGCCGTTGCAGCCCCCTGGTAGAGCTGAAGTGCCAGTCGCGGGGTGCACCCTTGGCCCCTGCTCAACAGCTTGCCCACAGCAGTCTGAACCCTGGTGGCCTTGAAGTTCGCGAGTTTGACGGCTGGTATCCAAGTGAGGCGGTGATCGATCTTTAGCCCCAGGCACGTCACCGCCTTGCTCCACGGGATTGGCCGGTCTCCCAACACAAGCCTTCGGATGGCCCTCCGCGCAGCGACTCTGGGGTGAACCAGCAGCGCCTCCGTCTTCATGGGGGACACGATCAGCCCGATCGTTCTGAAGAAAGAGGTCACAGCATCCAGGGAGCGTTGCAGGGAGCGCCTGATGGCAGTGAGGTTCCGCCTTCGGCCCCCTAATCCACAGTGCCACGTCGTCTGCGTACAAGGAGCACTGCGTGGGGTAGCGCTTGTCAACCGGTAGCATTCCAGGTAGCCCTGCCAGCACCAAGTTGAACAAAAAGGGGCTCAGGACAGAACCTTGTGGGACGCTGGCTGTCACTGGCCTTGGATCGCTGACCGCGCGTCCAACTCTAACCCGGAGGGTCCGTCCGGCTAGGAAAGCACGGATGAAAGCACGCAGAAAGCCCGTGATGCCGAGTGCGTCCAGAGCACTTTCTATGATCATATGTGGCAGGCCGTCGAAAGCGCTTTGGACATCCAGCAGTACAAGGAGGGCCACCTCGCCCTTACTCCTGGCCTCCTCCAGGGTGGAGACGACGTCCGCAATTGAGTCTGCTGTGCAGCGGTGGCGCCAGAAGCCTGTCTGCTGCTCTGATAGGAACTCCGTTGCCCCAGCAATCCAGCTCAAGCGTGCCAGAGCTATGGCTTCCATGAGCTTGCAGGCAGCAGAGGTAAGAGAGACGGGCCTGTAGGATGCAATGGCTGCACCAGGGCGGCCATGTTTCCGGACGGGCACCACCACAGCAGTCAGCCAGGCCTCAGGTAGGGTGCGGCTATGCCAAACGTCACTGAAAGCCCTCAACAGGCGTTGTCGTGCAGCCACATCCAGGTTACGCAGCATCTGGTATGTGATGCCGTCGGCGCCTGAGGCACTTCGGCGCTTGGTTCTGGCCAGAGCAGCATTCTGCTCGTGCTTGAAAATCGGATCCTGGCACAGAGCTGGAATTTTGGCTGGCAGTCCAAGCAGGGTGGTGGCCTTGCGGCTGCTTGGGGGTAGGCGTGGTGGTGATGGGCGCAGGTCGGGCTAATGGCAGTGCCGCGAAGCGATCGGCCAGCCGTTCTGCCAGTTCTTGCTCACTGATGCCCAAGCGGATGGCCACTGCAAGTACGGGTTGCCGCGCCATTGGTCCGATGACGAGAGACCGTAAAAGCCGCCATGCTTTTGCGCCACCTCTCGCCTGGCTAAGAGAGTGGCAGATGCCCTGCCAACTCTGCCGTCTGCGACGGTTGGCATGTCGCCGGCATACCGCATCGACACGGTTGAAAAGTGTTCGATGATCTGGGCACTGGGCCTTTAGGTACTTTCTCTCAGCCCTGCGTCTGGCAGCCCGTAAGTTCAGGTGGCGGAGGTCTGGCACAGGATGGTTCTCGGGCACTCAGGACTGGATTTTGGCTGCTTGCGCTGCTGCTGCCACCAGATCCAGGAAGTCCTAGTTCTTCGGGGCCTCTTTGAGCTGCTGCCGGAAAGCTCGCCAATCGACTGTTCTGCACTGCCTGGTCCTTGGGATCTTCCCTCCCGCCGGTGTGATGACGATCGGCAGGTGGTCCGAACCCCAGGAGTCAGGCTGCGTTGCCCAGTCGTACCGGTCTCCCTCGCTAGCCAGGCTGACGTCGATGGCGGTGCACGAGGGTCGACCTGTTTTGCGTAAGAAGGTGAAGGACCCGGTGTTCAGGACTTGCAGGCCCAGTTGATGGATAACGTCCACCAGATCCCTTCCTCGTGACGAGCAGGTGCGACTCCCCCACATGGTGTGATGAGCATTCATGTCACCACATAGAAGGTAGTTGTGTCCGAGTCGAGCCGTCAGCTGTAGCAGATCGGCGGCGTTCCACCGCTGTCCCGGACGCACATACACAGAGGCCACTGTCGTATCAACACCACGTAGGCGCACTGTCACAGCACAACACTCGAGGGCACCCCCAGTGACATCGGCCACGTTAATGTTCGCGTGTGGTAGTTCACGTCGCACGTACACCGCACATCGTGGTCGACCCTGGGGATGTGCACTCACCATGCACGGCGCGGCTTGGCACGAGTCGAGGATACATGACGTGGCGCTATGGTAGCCGATGTATCCGGGGAGTCGCAGACGGCCGTTGCTACGTACACCTCCTGCAAAGCAAGCGCGTCATACTCGCTCTGCGAGCGGTGCAAGGAGAGGTCTGCATGCCGCCGCCGCAACGAGTTAGCGTTCCACTGAAGCACACACGGGCGGCGGCGGCGGTGGTTCCCTGCTGGTTGCAGATGATTGTTAGCCATGGTGGCTGTTAGGAGGGTGCACGCCACCTGCCTGAAGGCAGATGGAGCGCAGCTGGTTCTCAGGAGGCAGCAGGTCCGCAACCGCCCTTAAGAGGAGCCTCAGGTTTGCGTTCTCCTGATCAGCATGAGGCTGCGAGGTTGCCTTCGTGGGTGGGCGAGGCTTGGCTGAGCCCTGCTTCCTGGGACCAGCAGGCGGCTCCCGCTGTTGTGCGCGGATCCTGCGATGGAGCTCCCACCGCTGCAGCGTAGCTCTTGCCTGTGGTCTGGTTTAGTTGAGGACCACTCGTCCCACTAGAGCTTGACCGCAAGGCTGCTTGAGCCTCGCGATGAGGCAGGTACGTGGGAGATGACGCCTTGATGGTGGCAAGGCGCCGCTCTCTTTGCCACAGCTGGCATTCCGCGGAGTCAGCTGAATGTGGCCTACCGCAGTGCAGGCACTTAACCTTGCTGGTGCAGCTGGCGTCCTTCCCATGGTGGTCACCGCAACGAAGGCACCGCTCTAGTCTCCGGCAAGCTGCAGTGATGTGTCCATAGCGTCCACACAGCAGGCACTGAAGTGGACGAGGCCGGGATGGCCTCACTTCGAACGCCATGCGAAAAAGGTGGACACGGGCGGGAGGGAAGGGGGAAGCGAACCGCAGGATCAGTGATGTCCCTTGTCGCCTGGCTGCAAACACCGGCACCTCGGACGTCACTGCAGCCAGCAGGGCCTCGTCAGTGTAGTCACCGTCGACGCCCTGCACCACACCGCTGCTTTGTGAGCGGTCAGCAGGAGGGCGGGCAGTCACGGGTATTCCCGCGAGCTCCGACGTGGCCAGTAGGCGACCCATCCATTCTGCTGTAGATGCGTCGGCTGCCACGATGTTCTTTTTCGTGTTTACCCGCACCTCCTTGACGCCGGGCAGCGCAGAGAGAGCTTGCGCAATGGCAAGGCGGGAGGTGCGGTGAAAGGAAGCACCGGCGTTGGCCGGTCGGAAAAGAACTGTGCCGGAATCCAGCGGCGACAAGGCAGAGCGCAGCATGGTGTCTGCAGCTGCAAGCACTCCTGTAGAAGCGGCCTGAGTCCCAGTGGGCGGTTTGGCAGGCTCATGGACAACGCGGGCAGTAGACGGGTGCGCGGCAGGAGTGGCCGCAGGTGCGGTGGGAGGGCCGATGTTCCCAACTGGTCGCGGAGCCGTCGAGGAGCGCTGGCGACGCTTCTGCGATTTTGAGAACACGGTCTGAAACTCGTTCTCGTTGGTGCCATCGGCGTCGGGGGTGTCGAGTTGCTAGGAGGCGATGCGGGTGTTTGCGATGTGGAGGCTTCACGAATGTGACGTCAGCGCCTCTCCTTATTTTTCCTTCCTCCATGCCTGCAACGCGTTACACGTTCGTCCCATTCGGCGCGTTTTCAATAGAAGTGCAATTGTCAATGCCTTAACACACCGCGAGGTGGCGACCTTAACGCAAGCGTCGTAAAAGCGTCGGCCTCTCTCATAGCATCACGCTAATCAAACCAAAAAATTACACCATCTCCCGTTAAAGGGGACCATGAGGCGATGCGAAGCCGGAGCACTTGCACGATCGCGTTCCGTTGGCGTTCGTTGGGCATGCTACCGACCTCGCGTCGTGGAACGCGAAGAGGGACGCTACGCGCGTTATATCTTCCATCTAGTCTGGCCCTTAATTCTCACAGGGCGAGCGGGGAACGCGGTCGACAGGCGGGCGAGAGGGGGGAGCGTAGGAGTGGGGAGAGAAGGGGAGGGGACGCGCATGCGCTCGAGCTCATCGCGGCGTTACGCAGGAGAGAATTTCGGCATGTCTAGCCCGCGTTTCAGAGGAAGAGTGAAAAGGGGGAGGGGAGAGGGGAAGTGGAGAGGGGGAGGGGAGAGGGGGAGGGGAAGTGGAGAGGGAAAGGGGAGAGGGTGAGTGGAGAGTGGAAGTGGAGAGGAGGTGTGTGGAGAGGGTATGCGGATGCGCAGTAAGGGTGGTCACGCCGCACACCACCACCACCGGATTGAGCTCCGCCTTAAGATACTTCGCATCTAAAATAGCTCCGCGACGCGCGCCTGCCTCACCTGGCTGTAACACCGCGTTTCCCGGATACGCGCTCGCCCCGAGAAAAATTGCGGCCGGGCTCCGGGGCGGCACGACGCGCTTTGCGTTTCCCTCTAGTGCGGCTGTGGTCAATCGCATTTTAACATGCCGCAGGATGGCGACCAAGTTCTGCGTTCAATATGCGACGCTCTTCTGCCTATCACAACTCGTTCTCTGATTACGCTTTCACTGCTAACTACTACAGCTACCACAAGAGTTTGTTTCATTGAACATGGCCGTTAGTCGTCGGGATGGAGATGTATCACCAATCACCAAAGTGGGTGCATACACGTTAAACGGTGCCATAGCTGCCAGGCATCAATATACATTGGGCAAACTATCTTATATCAATATCTTATATCAATGTACAGTAAAGATTCAGTTACTTCTATAAGGGCACGTTTTACTTTCGTGGTATTCCGATTCCTATGACGGAGGGAGCAACCATGTTTTTTAGCGCTATTTTTCACTCGTAATTATCAACGAACCAGCCCAAATGCGTACCCCACTACAAAGCAATCATTATTACAATATTATTCTCACTCACCGTGGTGGTCTAGCAGTTATGATGCTGCACTGCTGCCCCAAAGGCCACGGGATGGAATCCCGGCCGCGGCGGCCGCATTTCGATGGAGGTGAAATGCTAAAGTATTGCGTGCTTAGACTTAGCAGCCCGTTAACGAACCTCAGGTGGTCGACATTTCTGAAGCGCTCGACAACGGCGACTGCCATAATCACATCGTGGTTTCGGGGCGTAAATCCCCAACAATTAGGAATTATTATTGTCATGTTTCCGTGACTGTGATGTACAGAGCACTCAAGCTGAAAATAATTTACCGCTTATCGGGGGACCTTGTGCCCAGTAAAAGAATAAACACCTTAAGCGTAACGATATTGTCGATCACAATTGTCTGTCGTCCAAGACCTGCCGCGTTTAAGGCGCGTCGGCAATTATACGGCATCGAATATCGCAGCATTATTTTCGGTTGCCGCGGTAGTTCTCGAATAACATCCACTGTTCTCGTTGCGCGCGCAGCCATATCACAAGGGCCTAAAATAATCGGAAAGGTTCCCAGACATTCAAGCAGGGTCTGCGTAGAGCAGTCCCACGTGTAACAGATCGGTTACACAAACATAGAAAGATGCACGCGTAGAGGTGTTATGATTCACATCAAGGGAAAACAGTACGAGTACTTTCAGACTTCGCCTGGGCCTTTCGATTGCGATAACAATTATATGGGCACTATCGGCTGGTTTTTGCCGTCGTTATTGCCGTCATGTAATGTATATATATATATATATATATATATATATATATATATATATATATATATATATATATATATATATATATATATATCTACCTATGTATTTATGTATGTATCAACAAAGAAAAATAATCCCGAAAAATTTTCACCGAAGCGCGGAATCGAACAGGCGACCTCTCGCTACGCAGCGCGCGGAGTTAGGCGGACAGGCCACGAGCCGTACGTCTTCCATCATGCTAACGGCGAGGTATTTAGATACACCATTTACTTCAGCGTGCTTTCTTGGTCACCAGCAAGATGGCGCGAGGGGTGCGCTTCAAATGTCGTCACCCCTGCTTCGCCAGGTGAACTTTGCCCTACCCTTACAAAAATGGATTTAGACACTCCATAGAGTGTCTGTAGACTTCTTGTAGACGAGTTCGCCTTTATGTAGATTTATTATTTTGTCTAACGAAAATATTTTGATACTCTATAGACAAACATTTATAAATGGCGTGTCATCGTTTGTCTAATTGCGTTCTATAGATTGTCTATAAACAAAAGTTGACAAATTCGTGTTATTTCTATTTGTCAAATGCCAGTCTGTAGACTGCCTAAATACAGAAGCTAAAGTGAAGTTATTTAATTTTTTGCTGAATTAGAAGGTTTTAATTGAAATTTTATCACACGTGTGTACTTTATGCAATTTTGCTACCTTTTCGTTTATATAACATCTAAGCATGCACTCCTTATTGCCCCATTGGGCCCTAGCTGTAAGGTATGTTCAAAAATAACTGAGGGGGCTCGTTAACTAATTGAACCACCATGTGAAATTAAGCAGGAATGCGTTTTTGTATATCTCTATAACACATTCTGGCGCACATGGCACGTATATATTTCCCCTCGTAACTCGCATGCTCACATTAGAACTAAAGATGCCTCCAGTAAGTGTGTCGCACTGTATAGCACACCGACTGGTTGTACTGCAAGGACTGTGTGGTTCCTTCTGCCTTCGTTGCTACAATGCAAAGGGCAATGTAATTCGTGGAATACTGGAAAGCGCCGCTTTGAAGCGGGACGATGGGAAAACAGTGAACAGAGTACAGCAGCTCTTTTTCAAGACACAAATAGCAGGGCCCACTGCAGTGCTTCCATTTTTGTTACTATTCAATATACTGTATTTCGCCATTCTTTTCCTATACGAACAATCTTGACAAGAAACGAATTTTGTTGAAACTATTTTGTGAAATAGCTGTGGCCCTTTCGCTAGCTCATTATATTTGTTCATTTTCACGACATTCTCAGAAGGTAATATGTTAATTAAGATGTTCTTCAACAAATAAGCATTTTCTGTTTTCATTACGACTACGCGCAATGTAATTTTAAATCGTCTTTCAGTAAGCGATTTCAAATTGCTAATGTGTGTATGCACTTGCTTACATCTCCCGCTTAGGATAAATTATTTTAAATCAACAGGGAACATCAATAAGAAAGAAGTTGCAGCTGACTCGCCCTAAGGGCGAGGCATCGATGGTGACATTGGCTCTGTGCAAATTCCAAAGAGCACTTGGCAGCGCGGACACTTGCTGTCGAAGGCTCAAGTTTTCCACATGCTTGTGATCATACACACGGACACAGCCGTGAGGGCAACAGCTGTTACAGATAGTAGTAAAAACGGACCGTTCGTGTACATATCCTGTACACGAACGGTCTACGAACGGTATGTTTAAACAGCAAGCACTGGAAATAGGATTGAAGAATCGCTCAGACGCGGCCTCCCCACTAAAGGCCGTTTCACATGACACAAAGCAGAGCGATTTTCAGGCTGCGAATTCGCTCGCCGCGAAAAAAACGGCCGATCGCTCTCCCCACAGCGGTCAGCGGCGGGCGACCAACATGTTGGAAATTTTTCGCTCTGTTCGCAGCGGCGGAACGATTTTTCAGTCGAGACCCGTCGAAATTGCGCCAACCCTGCTGTGCCGTCGAAACTGCGCCAGGGAGTTTGTTTTAGTTATGGCCGTAGTGGCGTATTCTCAAGTGAATTTAGATTTCAAAGTGTTTTAAAATGAACGAAAGAAATAGGAATAAACAGATGCAAGAAAGACATAGAACAAGAGATATGAGATCAAAAGAAAGAAAGAGAGGGAGAAAGAAGGAGAGAAATAAAGAGAAACAAACAAGGCTGCCCAGCTTCGCACTTCAGGCTGAGCACCACTAGTGCGAGGCTGCCTTATCGTTTCGGAAAAGTAGATGAAAAAAAATTCAAAATTTCACTCTTTTGTGTTGAATTATAAATAAAAACAAGGTTAAACTATTTTTTTCTTGCCGAAAAGCGCAGCTTTTTTTTTGATAAAAGCGTTGCAAGTCAATACCTGCCGAGACGCAGCACCATGCATTCACGGAACGCACTTCGACCGGAATATACTCTTGTGCAAGTGACACTCTGCTTGCGCGGTTTTGATTTGGTAAAGCGCACTTTAACGAAAGTGTACTACTTCCGGTGAGTATACTTAACTTGCCCGCTTGACACGGGTGTACAGGTCCCTTATGCACTCTACTAAGGGGACACAAGGCGAAAGCCATCTGTATATTACTTTTCTTCTCATGCGATTTAGTGATTCTATGAGTCGATGAACGACACTATGACGTCACGATGACCATCTGTGACCATTTGTGACCTCACGACGGCTTCACAGGGTGACATCGTTGAGCCGTGAAGTTACATTGGGATTATATAACATTTGGTGCGCCGACTGCACAGACACATTCACTATAGTATCCCGCGATTTTTGAATGGCTTTTATTACTTAATTCTTTTTTGTACGATTCATGTTCACACCGACGCCGGTTTCGCGAAGTGTCGTCAGGTCTTGCCAAATCTCGAAGTCGCCGATGGTCAATGAGGCATCTAAGGCTTTCGCCTTAATAAGGACTGTATATTGCAGATTGGAGGGTTATCTGGTGGACCTGGTGGACCTATTCTGGACGATGTGAGATTACCACCTACATTGTAGTGAGGAGAATCTCGCCGGCTTGTGGAACACCTTCAATATTAATAATTGTTGAGGTTTCACGTCCTAAAACCAGAATATGATCATGAGAGACGCCCTAGTGAAGAGCTCCTCAAATGTTGACCACGAGGCTTTCTTTACAGCGCACCTATATCTAGGCATAGGGGTCTCTAGCAGTCTAACTCTATCAAAATGCAGCCGCCGCGGCCGAGGTTCGATACCGCGACTTTCGTGCCAGCAGTCAAGCACTAAATCCAGTAGCCAGTGGCGGTGGCGGAACACTTTAAAGACTGAATACGCGTGAATAAATCCTGATGTAAATGAACAGACCGTGAATAATAGTGGCAGATTCAAGCAACCATTTTGCGATCTCAGTAGGATTTGCATTTTTAAGCCCGTTTAGAAGTAACCTAAAACCGGTAGGTCGTGCAGCTAGCTTAGCAGAAGAGCCTTGAAGCTGAATTGAAGAGTCGTTCGCTTTGCTCTCAAAATACGAGTAGGTTTACAGTGATGGGTCTCCGCTCTATTCTGTGTTGATTGCGAGTTAAAGGGCCCCTCACCACCCCGCGTTCAAAGGCGAGCGAGTGGTTTCCTCCTCGCCTTCGCTACCATTCCTACAGGCCATATCTCCCCCTGGCCACTTATTTCTTGAAAGCGCGTGCGTCATTCAGCGCTAAGCGCTGACCCTATTAAAGATTTCGCGCTTGTTGGCTACACGCTGTCATCTCCGTTTGCGCAGTCGCAAACACAGAGAATGAAGTCAGTTGATTGAGCACGATAGTCATGCGAGGAAAGGACGAACAGATGGGCGGCTGCATGGCAAACACTGCAGGAGACAATTCACATCTGATATTTCGTGTATATGGACCAATCAAAATTATGCACTATATAGACCTCACGGGAATCACTATTCTGCGTCACGAAGTGTGCCAAAAAGACGAGAAACACCAGGAGAGAATGTTACGCTCGTTTTTTGTAAATTCAGAAGCAGCTGAGGGACCCTGTAAGAGCCGTTTGCCCGATGGCAAGCGGCGCTACCCTCGCGGCAATTAGGGTAGGGGGGGCAAAATGCGACAAAAATGTGAAAATAGCGACTATTTTATTTCATTTTACTTGTTACCATAAAACATCAATGCAGGAACTTTCTTTTGAGTACAAGGTATGTGCTACATAAATATGGCCAGGTTGCGACTGTTAAAAAGTTTATTTTAAAAAGAAACAAAAAATGCATCAGATATCTCATTTTGCCCCAACCGTGCGGGGCAAAACGAGACGCTGCGTCAGGCAAAACGAGACAGTGTGAAAAAATTATATCCTTTGAGCTCCTGCAGTAGAAGCACTTCAAATTTACTCCGTGGGCCCCCACGCAGTCTTTATGAGCCCAGTCTTTGCACTCCACGCATTGAATCCAAACAGAACCCGACGTTGTGTTGCTCCAAAACTCCTGAAAAGCATTCAGTGAATCATCATGTCGTTTTCCTCCCAGGAAACTCTAGATGATATTCTCTTGTACGTCCTTACCATACTAAAAGTGTTATATCTAATGAGCGTAAAAAAATGGCTCACCTAATAAGACACTCTCTAAGGCAATTCAATGCATTTTTGTCGCGTTTTGCCCCTCTCACATGCCCGAATTCAAAACAAAATTGCCTTTGGCCCACAGCACCAAATGAACTAAACTTTAAACTTTCGGTGGAATGTAGCTGTAGCTAGTAGTATAAAGTAACAATATAAATACTTACGTTGTTGTACTGACGCCGGAGTAGCTTCATACACGGATCCGAAAATTTGGACGAGCAGAATTTCGCCCCTTTTTGGCGGCTCACGAACACACTGATATCAGCCGCGCAATTTTTCCCGCGCGAACGCTGTGAGCAATCATCAACTTTTACACAAAAAACGTCGAAAACTACCGGTACCTATCGCTGAATTAGAGAAACAAAGAAAAGGTACTTTTTGCATTAGCTGTAGAGGGCAGCAAAATCAAAATGTCGCGTTTTGCCCCGCGTTTCATTTTGCCCCGCCTTATCCTATTGGGACATGTCGAGCCGCGGCGTGTGCACTGCAGACCGTCGCGAACGAACACGAACCGCTGTTCCACGCACCTCCCACCATTTGGAGCGTGTGTTGTGTGTATAGGACACCATAGTCGTCGCAAAATGGCACAAAAGCCTTTGTTATGATCTGTCTGTGTCAATTTATGCACGGCTAAGCGCTCGACCAACAAATCTTATGGATAAAAAAATTGACCTGTGGCACGTCCGTGTAATGTTAGTTTATCATAAAGCAGCGGTAATGAATGCTTGGCCGGCCGAACAACAAAACACTTGCACTGTGCACGGCAGCGGCTCGCACGCGAAGCTTGTTCGGAAAAAGAAACGTTTGCTATAGATTAACATGCAATCGCGACGCTCGTCTGCAGAACAGCGCTAAACTGCGAACTCGCGGTGACAAAATAAACGAGCGATGCGAAGCAAAAGTGCATACCTCTTTGGGACATCGTGCAAGTTTGCCGATCGCCGTTGAATGCACCCCGCGGATGTAACGCTGGTTTAGTCCCACTGAGAGTTTCAGTCGGGCAAGGAACAATAAAATAAGCGAGCAATTAAGACACCACAAACCACTACAGTGCCGTGCTAATACATTCAACCTATGCAAAAACCGCACGCGAAATCGGGGACACGGATGGCCCGATGCGTGTGCACTGATACGTATTTATCGTCCGGACTCGTCAACATATAATAAATAGGTATATTAAATAAATAAATATTCGTATTGCTTGCACAAAGGGACACAGTGAAAACGCTTCAATACTTAATTCAAGCGCCAGGCAGAATGCCAAAAGGTCGTATGCCGCGCAGCCAGACAATAGGTAACATAGGCCAGACGCGGCGTGTTTTCCTTCACTATGGCACGCCGCTGGTGACCGCAATGTTGCCATAGAGGCACACACTGTTGCTAGGCTTTCTGCAAGGGGTCTACAATACTGTGGAAGCTGCAGAATCGAAACGCATGCACGCTACCGCGCCAAAAAATTAGTATTTAAGTTTACTGATAATTTTGCCATTTGGCTTGCTGAAATAAGTGCTACATTATTTATTTTCAGACTCGAACATTTGTGAGAAATTGTGGGTAAAATACAATTATTGTTCACTTGGCAAGAATGCCTTCCTTTTGTTTCCATGTCTTAGACGGCACCACCTTTTCAAAAAGCATGCCCGTCTTACGAAGCAAACATGGCGTCCGTGACGTAGCGGGTCAGTGTGGGCCGCAGACGCGCCTTACCTCTCCAATAAAATATACTCGTAATATGACACAAAAATGTAGACTGACCAATCGAACTGTTACTCCCATTTAGATTTTTCGTGTATATAATTTTCTAAGCACGTTAATGATGCCAGCGAGCAAAACCGAAATCAGCCGCAAGCTGCCGCTCTACTTGCGGAGCAACCCGAATGTGCGGAAGCCCCGCCTCCGTAGCCTTCGCCCCACTGTCAAGATAAGTTGTCGCCGAGTGTAGAAAGATCATAACATGTCAATCAAACTAGTCACGTGACATTTTCCGCGAAAACCACGTGAAACTTGTTTATTGTTTGGACTTCACCAACACCGGAGAGGAATAGCCAGTCTAACCACACTTAGCAAAAACATAGCAAAAAGTTAGCAAGAGCACAGCATCTCTAGCAAAGCCTGCATTACTAGCAAAGCTTACCTAGGTCGAACACTAGCTCCGCTGATAGTTTCAGCCTTGTGTCACTACTGCAAGCTGCGCACATTTTTCACAACGTTTCATTTCAAATATTTTGTATTTACTTATCCTATTTATATATTTATTTGGCCTTATTACTTTAATTACGTTTTGAATGTGTAAATATTTAGAATTTTTCCTCTCATCCTTCTTTTATGATTTGAATGTATTCATTTTCATTAATCGCCGGCTTCTAGGACAATCCGCCCCTCCCCCCCCCCCTCGCAGTGGGTAGACAACACAAGTCAAACAAAAAGACGACGCTGGCAAAGACAAAAACGTCCTCGGGGCCCTGTGCTAATTTCTAGGTAACACAGGGAGATTACCTTGCTAATTCATTGACCAGCATTTTTTTTCCCCAAACAAAAATTAGAACCATTGTTTCATATTTAATCAGCATTATTTTCGCTAACCAAATACGAAAAGAAAGTAAAAAATCATATGTTAGAAATCATCCTTTTTAGGTCATTTAAAAATCCTATTTATTTATTCATTTTTTTTTTCATATCACGAAAAATATCGTATTTGTGGCGACACAGTGCGCACAAACCGGCGCAGCCTCCGCCTCGTCACTATCTAGGCCGGCATGACACGGCTACATGCTACCTGCTGCAACACGTTTCCGATAAAAGACAGCGCCACGCAGTTCCGTCGGAGGCTTACGTCACCACCGCTGGCTATATAACCCAAGCTACCAAGCTTGGTTTCATGTGTTTTTCTAACCTTCCGAAGCGCAGCATCGGCATGCTTGCCCTGCTGCTGCTACTACGTTATTAAACATCGTTTTTGTTTTATGTTGGGATCCGTCCTTTCACCGACTCCGCATCCCACATCTGGTGACCCGGAAATCGAACAAACCGCACCGCCATGACCCGGACCTTGCAATGACCTTCCAGAAGATTCCACGGGACCTTCACGCCGAGTCAACCGACCTCTGACACGCCTATCACGATGGCGCTGCGACCGGATGAAACCACGGCGCACTGCATCTTGCTGCCGCCGGACTTTCCCGAATTCTGGCCGCAATGTCCAGCCATCTGGCTTATCAAGATGGAGGCTGGCTTCTCCCTGCGTAACATCGTCTCGCAGCAGGACAAGTACGCCATCACGGTAGCTATGCTTCCCCCTGCTCTGCGACGCGTTGTGCCTCCTCCTGGGCCGCAGGCATACGACCAACTTCGAGGGTTCGTGCTAGCCCCCACCGCAACCGGCAGCGCCACGTCACATACTCCCCGCCGCAGCAGCCGTGCCCGCACCCGCCGCAGCAACCGTGCCCGCACCCGCCGCAGCAACCGTGCCCGCACCCGCCGCAGCAGCCGTGCCCGCACCCGCCGCAGCAGCCGTGCCCGCATCCGCCGCAGCAGCCGTGCCCGCAGCAGCCGTGCCCGCAGCAGCCGTGCCCGCACCCGCTTCGGCGGACGAGCCCTCGGCACCCGCTTCGGCGGACGAGCCCTCGGCACCCGCTTCGGCGGACGAGCCCTCGGCACCCGCTTCGGCGGACGAGCCCTCGGCACCCGCTTCGGCGGACGAGCCCTCGGCACCCGCTTCGGCGGACGAACCCTCGGCACCCGCGACGGCGGACGAGCCCCCGGCACCCGCAGACGCGCCCCCGGCACCCGCGACGGCAGCACAAGGCCACACCTGGCACCCTGTCGGTGCCCCTCATCTCGACGGGCGGCAGTATGGTGTCCTCTGTGCCCGTCGCGCCCGCACCAGTCAAAGAGAGCGTGCAGATTGTGGTGAGCAAGGTTCCGCAGACTCCGGCAGGGACTCCCCAGCAGCGCATACAGGTTTTGCCGGCGCACGATGGCAGCGTCGTACTGCACCCTCACGGCAGCACCCTGTCATCCATGACTGCACCGGCACCCTCCCCGGTACTGGTGGCCACGACGGTCCCGCCTTCGTCGACGAGCGCGCCCGGTGCGACCTCTCTCTCGCGGACCCACTCGGCCCTCCTGGAGCGTCTCTCCGCAGCGCCGCCCGTCAGCGGAACGGCTCGCAGAATCCACGCGGTTTCTCCATCAGTCCTCTGCGCTGCTCTCAGCCCCGACCCCCCGAAAAAAAAATTCAGCACCCGTGCCCCTGTCCCATCGCCGTGGGCTTTTCAACCAGCTCCCTGAGCTATAGACCCTCAGGGTTCTGCACTCCGCGGGGGGGGGGGGGTGATGTGGCGACACAGTGCGCACAAACCGGCGCAGCCTCCGCCTCGTCCCTATCTAGGCCGGCGTGACACGGCTACATGCTACCTGCTGCAACACGTTTCCGATAAAAGACAGCGCCACGCAGTTCCGTCGGAGGCTTACGTCACCACCGCTGGCTATATAACCCAAGCTACCAAGCTTGGTTTCATGTGTTTTTCTAACCTTCCGAAGCGCAGCATCGGCATGCTTGCCCTGCTGCTGCTACTACGTTATTAAACATCGTTTTGTTTTATGTTGGGATCCGTCCTTTCACCGACTCCGCATCCCACATATTTTATTTAAAAGAAACTCACTTCTCTTTTTCCCTGTTTTTGTTTTAATGTTTCGATTTAAATTAACCACCTGCTTCTTGGCAACCCCCATAGTGGGTACCAGGCAGCAGCAAAAGGAGTCGACGGAATTCGGAACGAGTAAGACTTCTTATTCATTGTACATTTAATCTTGCGCGTTCTAAGTTCTTTACTCATTTGATGGAATCACACGCTCTATTAACTAGACTTATAGCAGAATTGGATGGACGGCGATTGAGACAAGCGAAAAGATCCACACTTAATCTCGTATGGCGGGCGACAGTGTCGGGTGCCGTCGGCCTGGAGTCTTTCAACCTATCTAGCGCTTGTGAGCTTCTTAAACGGCCGCATGGGAAGGGAATGCGGGATCATAGAGGCGTGTTTCGCATCATCTTTATCAAGCATGCAAAAACAAAAACAGAAAAAGAAATAATAGATGCAGCTCGCATTAGGAAATCCGGTATGAAGTGTGTAAGTACGCCAAGTGTGTATAGACGTCAGACTCTGGAGTTTCCAAGATGTGTGGCGCCACCTGTCGGAGAAGTATTGAGTAGTGCATAGACCGACTCTATCGCATAGTTTGCTATGGGACCAGGTGCAGCTAGCGAGTGCGAAACAGCGATTGAGCTTAAAATCGCGTGTGTTTGCGCATTTAGCACTCAGAACGAGAGCTGTGAATTGCTCTCCGCTAGTCGGACGCGCCACCGAACCGTCGTGAAGTGCTTGCTGGATAATTCGCCTGAACGACGGCGAAAACAGCAGCAGACGAGAGCCCTCCGCCCGCTACGAAGAAACTCCGCAAAAGACGCACTGTTGCGTTGTGAATTGCCACGGACGTAAAAGACTGAATAACAACGTTCAGTTTTACCGATTTTCATAGTTGTCGTACGAAGAAGAAAGGCGAGAGCGCTGGATACGGGCCGTTGCGAGCGTGTTCGGTAAGCGAAGTACCCGCGTTCTCCACAGCCGGTGGCATGAATGTGTGGCTCTGCTGTTGTTTTGCGTAGCCCTGATGCAAAACCGTGGTAACCTTGACTATGAAGCTCAGCAGAGGCTCTGACCGCGGTGCTTGTCGTGTAACACGAAGTCAGCAGCTAGAGGCAGACTGGAGGCGCGTGATACGCACACCGCGACGAGCTGGTCGTCACAACACAGCATCGCAGACGTATGTACGTTTTGAAGGCTCAGAGTTCTGGTTCTAACTAGCTAACACCACGTGCGTCATACAAGTAAATCGCAGAATGTTGGTCGTGACCCCCTTCAGGTTTGTTTCGCCCGTGTCCTCCGCGGTTGCCGTAGCTATCTCGGAGGCCACGGATTTGCCTTTGCTTGTACCTGGACACGCACGTATCCCCATTTGCAGTACATACAAACGGAAGACGACCATCAAGAGACCATTTGAGGATGCGTAATAAAACACTCCAATGCACAGGAAGCGAGAGATGAATTAAGGGAGAATGCAACTGAAAAGGCGAAAATCGCCGGGGCCATTCGCCCCTGATGAACCGAGTTTTGTACCACTGATCGTAAGATGCATAGCTAAGTAAATTGATCGTGTATGTAGGTACTTTATCGCTGTGGCATACGTATATACCAGATTTTAACGCATTTAGGCTCTAGAGAACGGATGTCGGAGGGCTTGCCTCGAACTCGGTGTCGTGTGATGCTCGCTTGTACTTGCGAGTTGCAGCGCGCGGGAATAACTAAAACTTATTTTGCATTGTACTCGCAGTTCGCTTTGATCAGCTTCCTTTGTTTCTGAAGCGTGGATTAGCGGAAGAAGCTTTCCAGGTCCTTGATTTTCAGGAAACCATCCCTCGACACCAACGAAAGAGGAGGGTTATATTGCGGCCTATGCACATTCGCTTGCGGGCGGCTCTCTTTGCACTACCCAGTTAGTGCCAGGGCTACGATGAGGGCGCTGGTGGCGGTGTTTTTCGCAGCGCCGCCTGGGCAGAGTCTGACGTCTATAGCAAAATGGGGCTGTCCAAAATCAGCGACGCGGCAAATGTGGTGCACCACGGGCCATAGATGACAGAGATCAACGACGGCTGCGGAGATGCGTTCAAGCGAATAGACGTGCTACCACTGAGCAACTGACCGGCCAGATGAACTAAGGGGCTGCCAACAGTGTCTCCCAAACTACACTCTAAGAAAAAAAAAGAGTCAAAAGAGGGTCATGGAACCGTGACTCTCTTCGGGTGTCCATATGACCCCTTTTGGAAGGTACAGGCAGAGAAAAAGAGTTAGTAGTTTGGAAGGAGTCACTGGACGCTCCTGAAGCGCGTTTCGATTGGCTTCCGTCATGAAAGAGCCGCCGTATACGCAGTATACGCCATACATATCGCGCGCTTGCCCTTTGGCGCCGTTGTGGCGCGTTGCTCGCCGACGGAGACGGGGTTGGCGCCAGGGTGGCGCGCCGCTTCTGGCTTCTCTCTCAGTCGTCTCAGTCAGTCTCCTCGTCTATAGACGTCAGACTCTGGAGTTTCCAAGATGTGTGGCGCCACCTGTCGGAGAAGTATTGAGTAGTGCAGATACCGACTCTCTCGCACAGTTTGCTATGGGACCAGGTGCAACTAGCGAGTGCGAAACAACGATTGAGCTTAATATCGCGTGTGTTTGTGCATTTAGCACTCAGAACGAGAGCTGTGAATTGCTCTCCGCTAGTCAGACGCGCCACCGAGCCGTCGTGAAGTGCTTGCTGGATCACTCGCCTGAACGACGGCGAAAACAGCAGCAGACGAGAGCCCTCCGCACGCTACGAAGAAACTCCGCAAAAGACGCACTGTTGCGTTGTGAATTGCCACGGATTTAAAAGACTGAATAACAACGTTCAGTTTTATTATAGAGTTTCTATGAGTTTTACCGATTTGCATAGTTGTCGTACGAAGAAGAAAAGCGAGAGCGCTGGATACGGGCCGTTGCGAGCGTGTTGGGTAAGCGAAGTACCCCGCGTTCTCCACAGCCGGTGGTATGAATGTGTGGCTCTGCTGTTGTTTTGCGTAGCCCTGATGCAAAACCGTGGTAACCATGACTATGAAGCTCAGCAGAGGCTCTCACCGCGGTGCTTGTCGTGTAACACGAAGTGAGCAGCTAGAGGCAGACTGGAGACGCGTGATACGCACACCGCGACGAGTTGGTCGTCACAACACAGCATCGCGGACGTATGTACGTTTTGAAGGCTCAGAGTTCTGGTTCTAACTAGCTGACACCACGTGCGTCATACAAGCAAATCGCAGAATGTTGGTCGTGACCCCCTTCAGGTTTGTTTCGCCCGTGGCCTCCGCGGTTGCCGTAGCTATCTCGGAGGCCACGGTTTTGCCTTTGCTTGTACCTGGACACGCACGTATCCCCATTTGCAGTACATACAAACGGAAGACGACCATCAAGAGACCATTTGAGGATGCGTAATAAAACACTCCAATGCACAGGAAGCGAGAGATGAATTAAGGGAGAATGCAACTGAAAAGGCGAAAATCGCCGGGGCCATTCGCCCCTGATGAACCGAGTTTTGTACCACTGATCGTAAGATGCATAGCTAAGTAAATTGATCGTGTATGTAGGTACTTTATCGCTGTGGCATACGTATATACCAGATTTTAACGCATTTAGGCTCTAGAGAACGGATGTCGGAGGGCTTGCCTCGAACTCGGTGTCGTGTGATGCTCGCTTGTACTTGCGAGTTGCAGCGCGCGGGAATAACTAAAACTTATTTTGCATTGTACTCGCAGTTCGCTTTGATCAGCTTCCTTTGTTTCTGAAGCGTGGATTAGCGGAAGAAGCTTTCCAGGTCCTTGATTTTCAGGAAACCATCCCTCGACACCAACGAAAGAGGAGGGTTATATTGCGGCCTATGCACATTCGCTTGCGGGCGGCTCTCTTTGCACTACCCAGTTAGTGCCAGGGCTACGATGAGGGCGCTGGTGGCGGTGTTTTTCGCAGCGCCGCCTGGGCAGAGTCTGACGTCTATAGCAAAATGGGGCTGTCCAAAATCAGCGACGCGGCAAATGTGGTGCACCACGGGCCATAGATGACAGAGATCAACGACGGCTGCGGAGATGCGTTCAAGCGAATAGACGTGCTACCACTGAGCAACTGACCGGCCAGATGAACTAAGGGGCTGCCAACAGTGTCTCCCAAACTACACTCTAAGAAAAAAAAAGAGTCAAAAGAGGGTCATGGAACCGTGACTCTCTTCGGGTGTCCATATGACCCCTTTTGGAAGGTACAGGCAGAGAAAAAGAGTTAGTAGTTTGGAAGGAGTCACTGGACGCTCCTGAAGCGCGTTTCGATTGGCTTCCGTCATGAAAGAGCCGCCGTATACGCAGTATACGCCATACATATCGCGCGCTTGCCCTTTGGCGCCGTTGTGGCGCGTTGCTCGCCGACGGAGACGGGGTTGGCGCCAGGGTGGCGCGCCGCTTCTGGCTTCTCTCTCAGTCGTCTCAGTCAGTCTCCTCGTCTATAGACGTCAGACTCTGGAGTTTCCAAGATGTGTGGCGCCACCTGTCGGAGAAGTATTGAGTAGTGCAGATACCGACTCTCTCGCACAGTTTGCTATGGGACCAGGTGCAACTAGCGAGTGCGAAACAACGATTGAGCTTAATATCGCGTGTGTTTGTGCATTTAGCACTCAGAACGAGAGCTGTGAATTGCTCTCCGCTAGTCAGACGCGCCACCGAGCCGTCGTGAAGTGCTTGCTGGATCACTCGCCTGAACGACGGCGAAAACAGCAGCAGACGAGAGCCCTCCGCACGCTACGAAGAAACTCCGCAAAAGACGCACTGTTGCGTTGTGAATTGCCACGGATTTAAAAGACTGAATAACAACGTTCAGTTTTATTATAGAGTTTCTATGAGTTTTACCGATTTGCATAGTTGTCGTACGAAGAAGAAAAGCGAGAGCGCTGGATACGGGCCGTTGCGAGCGTGTTGGGTAAGCGAAGTACCCGCGTTCTCCACAGCCGGTGGTATGAATGTGTGGCTCTGCTGTTGTTTTGCGTAGCCCTGATGCAAAACCGTGGTAACCATGACTATGAAGCTCAGCAGAGGCTCTCACCGCGGTGCTTGTCGTGTAACACGAAGTGAGCAGCTAGAGGCAGACTGGAGACGCGTGATACGCACACCGCGACGAGCTGGTCGTCACAACACAGCATCGCAGACGTATGTACGTTTTGAAGGCTCAGAGTTCTGGTTCTAACTAGCTAACACCACGTGCGTCATACAAGCAAATCGCAGAATGTTGGTCGTGACCCCCTTCAGGTTTGTTTCGCCCGTGGCCTCCGCGGTTGCCGTAGCTATCTCGGAGGCCACGGTTTTGCCTTTGCTTGTACCTGGACACGCACGTATCCCCATTTGCAGTACATACAAACGGAAGACGACCATCAAGAGACCATTTGAGGATGCGTAATAAAACACTCCAATGCACAGGAAGCGAGAGATGAATTAAGGGAGAATGCAACTGAAAAGGCGAAAATCGCCGGGGCCATTCGCCCCTGATGAACCGAGTTTTGTACCACTGATCGTAAGATGCATAGCTAAGTAAATTGATCGTGTATGTAGGTACTTTATCGCTGTGGCATACGTATATACCAGATTTTAACGCATTTAGGCTCTAGAGAACGGATGTCGGAGGGCTTGCCTCGAACTCGGTGTCGTGTGATGCTCGCTTGTACTTGCGAGTTGCAGCGCGCGGGAATAACTAAAACTTATTTTGCATTGTACTCGCAGTTCGCTTTGATCAGCTTCCTTTGTTTCTGAAGCGTGGATTAGCGGAAGAAGCTTTCCAGGTCCTTGATTTTCAGGAAACCATCCCTCGACACCAACGAAAGAGGAGGGTTATATTGCGGCCTATGCACATTCCGCTTGCGGGCGGCTCTCTTTGCACTACCCAGTTAGTGCCAGGGCTACGATGAGGGCGCTGGTGGCGGTGTTTTTCGCAGCGCCGCCTGGGCAGAGTCTGACGTCTATAGCAAAATGGGGCTGTCCAAAATCAGCGACGCGGCAAATGTGGTGCACCACGGGCCATAGATGACAGAGATCAACGACGGCTGCGGAGATGCGTTCAAGCGAATAGACGTGCTACCACTGAGCAACTGACCGGCCAGATGAACTAAGGGGCTGCCAACAGTGTCTCCCAAACTACACTCTAAGAAAAAAAAAGAGTCAAAAGAGGGTCATGGAACCGTGACTCTCTTCGGGTGTCCATATGACCCCTTTTGGAAGGTACAGGCAGAGAAAAAGAGTTAGTAGTTTGGAAGGAGTCACTGGACGCTCCTGAAGCGCGTTTCGATTGGCTTCCGTCATGAAAGAGCCGCCGTATACGCAGTATACGCCATACATATCGCGCGCTTGCCCTTTGGCGCCGTTGTGGCGCGTTGCTCGCCGACGGAGACGGGGTTGGCGCCAGGGTGGCGCGCCGCTTCTGGCTTCTCTCTCAGTCGTCTCAGTCAGTCTCCTCGTCTATAGACGTCAGACTCTGGAGTTTCCAAGATGTGTGGCGCCACCTGTCGGAGAAGTATTGAGTAGTGCAGATACCGACTCTCTCGCACAGTTTGCTATGGGACCAGGTGCAACTAGCGAGTGCGAAACAACGATTGAGCTTAATATCGCGTGTGTTTGTGCATTTAGCACTCAGAACGAGAGCTGTGAATTGCTCTCCGCTAGTCAGACGCGCCACCGAGCCGTCGTGAAGTGCTTGCTGGATCACTCGCCTGAACGACGGCGAAAACAGCAGCAGACGAGAGCCCTCCGCACGCTACGAAGAAACTCCGCAAAAGACGCACTGTTGCGTTGTGAATTGCCACGGATTTAAAAGACTGAATAACAACGTTCAGTTTATTATAGAGTTTCTATGAGTTTTACCGATTTGCATAGTTGTCGTACGAAGAAGAAAAGCGAGAGCGCTGGATACGGGCCGTTGCGAGCGTGTTGGGTAAGCGAAGTACCCGCGTTCTCCACAGCCGGTGGTATGAATGTGTGGCTCTGCTGTTGTTTTGCGTAGCCCTGATGCAAAACCGTGGTAACCATGACTATGAAGCTCAGCAGAGGCTCTCACCGCGGTGCTTGTCGTGTAACACGAAGTGAGCAGCTAGAGGCAGACTGGAGACGCGTGATACGCACACCGCGACGAGTTGGTCGTCACAACACAGCATCGCGGACGTATGTACGTTTTGAAGGCTCAGAGTTCTGGTTCTAACTAGCTGACACCACGTGCGTCATACAAGCAAATCGCAGAATGTTGGTCGTGACCCCCTTCAGGTTTGTTTCGCCCGTGGCCTCCGCGGTTGCCGTAGCTATCTCGGAGGCCACGGTTTTGCCTTTGGTTGTACCCCGCGAAAGTGGACACGCACGTATCCCCATTTGCAGTACATACAAACGGAAGACGACCATCAAGAGTCCATTTGAGGATGCGTAATAAAACACTCCAATGCACAGGAAGCGAGAGATGAATTAAGGGAGAATGCAACTGAAAAGGCGAAAATCGCCGGAGCCATTCGCCCCTGATGAACCGAGTTTTGTACCACTGATCGTAAGATGCATAGCTAAGTAAATTGATCGTGTATGTAGGTACTTTATCGCTGTGGCATACGTATATACCCGATTTTAACGCATTTAGGCTGAGAACGGATGTCAGAGTGCTTGCCTCGAACTCGGTGTCGTGTGATGCTCGCTTGTACTTGCGAGTTGCAGCGCGCGGCAATAACTAAAACTTATTTTGCATTGTACTCGCAGTTCGCTTTGATCAGCTTCTTTTGTTTCTGAAGCGTGGATTGGCGGAAGAAGCTTTCCAGGTCCTTGATTTTCAGGAAACCGCGCCTCGACACCAACGAAAGAGGAGGGTTATATTGCGGCCTATGCACATCCGCTTGAGGGCGGCTCTCTTTGCACTACCCAGTTAGTGCCAGGGCTACGATGAGGGCGCTGGTGGCGGTGTTTTTCGCAGCGCCGCCTGGGCAGAGTCTGACGTCTATCTAACCGATATTGAGATGCAGGTTTTCTATGCTCCCCCGCGATGCGTTTGAGGTGTTTATAGCATGTGCGCATGTATAAAAGCGGGCTTCATGTTTTTCACTAAACCAGTTGTAAGTCAGCGCCAGTCTATGTCGTTTATGTGTCTTCTCTTCGTTTCATTGCGCTGCACATACTAAGGATATAACAAGACCTGCATCTAGTATGACGCTCGCCGTCGGATCATGGGGGCCTAGGTTCGAAACCAGCCTCAACAAGGAAATTTTATTTATTTATTTATTTATTTATTTATTTATTTATTTATTTATGGCAATTGTTGTCTTACGTGACTGGCGAAGGAAGAACAGCTGTTTCCTCGAGTTAACGTAAAACTGGTTAGACGTAGTAGCGTAGATGGATGAAGGAAGAGGAGAAGCTTTATTGATTAAGAAATTCTTCGTATTTTCATTCGGAATTCAGAAAACAGCCTGCGTACTTTAAATCGTCGATTTGGGGCCAACGTGAGGTATTTCACGTCGCATGTGATTGAATTTGCAGGTCTATAAAGATGGACATCCGTTACGCCATGGAGATACATTGGACGTAAGTTTGTAAGCATAGCTCTTTAAGGAGGACAAATGTCGCCCATTTCCTCCGAAGTATCATATTAAACGAATTTAATAAGCTGCCTCATACGAGCATAAATTTTTAAAGTAAATAACAAAAGCATTAGCGACGAAAAAGCGACTCTTTACGTCAGCTCACAAATATTCGTCCTTCCATGCAATTGCGATTGACCTCTTCGTTGGCAGCAATGCATCCTCATAGCAATAATTCGAGGTGCACTGAACTCAAGAAATTTCGACATTTTAGACGGAGGTTCAGCGACAAGCTGCAGGACAGGCACAGCCAGCTTGGGCTGATTTGACTTTGAAGGGATGGAACGAAATTGAACAAAATGTTAAAGAACCAATGCAATAAAAATTATCTACAGAGTCACTTGGCAAGTATTTAATGCACCATATCATAAATATATCACGCACTCGCATTTTTCTATGTCGAAGACGTTAAATCATTAATGATTAATGTTAATCATTAATCATTAGTGTTAAATCATTAATGATTTAACGCCTTCCTGTGCACGTTCACCTGACATCGTGTGCGCGTTGGACGGGCCCACCATAACAGCCCCGTAATGCTTACACTCGAACGATTTGGAGAAACATGTGCGTAACGCGAAACGCCAGGAGCTTTCTGCACTTCACGATGTGTTAGCTGCTTCTGGGATCCGCCCACCTTTGGCCGATCGGTGATATGAATTAATGAACATAATCATCCCGTTACGTCAAGATGACGTCAGAAATGTTGTGATGGGTGGTGTCATATCACGTCGCGGTTCGCTCAGAGGAGGTC
Organism: Rhipicephalus sanguineus; assembly: GCF_013339695.2. Taxonomy (NCBI): domain Eukaryota; kingdom Metazoa; phylum Arthropoda; class Arachnida; order Ixodida; family Ixodidae; genus Rhipicephalus; species Rhipicephalus sanguineus. The sequence continues at coordinate 141,083,221 of NC_051183.1, forward strand.
ATGCGGGTTTTCAGTTCGTGACTGGACGCGCAAAGGCGATGGGATGTCAAGCAGGTGTGCCGCATACAGCTGCAGTGTAAAGAAGTTTGCTCATTAAGTTAAATGGCTAGCTTGGTAATTCGTATTTATAGAACCAGTCCTCAAGAACCACAAGCGACATGGTGGACAATTCATGTACCGCTGATTCATTATTGCGCGTTTGCTATAGTGCCTGCTGTTACGCGTGTAATTTCTGGAACACCGAGAACACGTGATGTGACTTCTTCTGCAGTTCAACTAGAAATGTAGCATATCCAATCGCTTTATCTCGCATTGGTAGATATTCTAAAAAGCAGCGGAGAGTTGTCTAGCTTTGTGAGCTCTTTGGGATATTGGAAGCTAAAAAGTCAGTTTACTTGGATAATACAACAGCAAACTGTACACCTTTTATTCATAAATGGCGGCTTTAATTTAGCGCGCCAACGCCTATGTGCGCCTATCACTCAAGAACTAATATTTAAGCGTTGTTCATCTCCTGAGGAACACTCCAACAAGTGCTGCTCGCACTTCGATTCGATGAAGGGACGTCTGTGCTCTAACGTCAATGCCGTTGTTAAATGAGACAGTGACCTAGCCTTTTGACAACCGTGTATTCAACGTGCCCGTTACGTCAGCTATGTTCACAAACGGGCCATAATTACCACAAGACGTCGATTCACCGATAAAGGCTCGGCTCAAAATTTGGCATAGGCAGTTACTGGTTAACTGAAATCGCGTGAAATTGGTTGCCACAATGCGTCGGATCTGCTATAATTTGCTCAGCCTGTCTACACTGCCTTTTCTGTTTACTTTTGTTGTCAGATTCAACGTCTTCGATGTCCTCGTGTTCACCCTGTATGCATTCAGCTGTGTTGTGCATTTTGTTCGGCAAATGAATATGTTAATTGGCAGAGAATATGTTTGCCAAGAATTAACTAGCTCGACGGTAAAATTCTATGATGCATAGTTGCGATCCATTGACACTGATTTTTCAAGTGTACCAATTACAAGCTGTAAAACCCCGGGGGATAAATCATATTGAGTAAAGATTTTAGAACAATCAATAAACGAAAAATTAGCCCAGCTTCATTAACTTAACGCCACACGGGCTGATGAAATAGCGAAGCGTTCTTTGTCTCGCTCATAAATCATCACTAATTAGACGAGCAGTCAAGAATTTCAAAGCCAGTGCATCGGTTTATCTAGCTAACCTGGTTAAGTGGTTTCTTTATTTTTTTGTAGCAATAGAGGGCTTTTCAAATTCATTTTCAGTACTCATTTTTTGTGCTTGTGTCACAACTAATGAAGGCAATGTTTAGCAACCATTGCAGTCTTTGGAAATATCAAATTCTTCTTCGTGTTCTTCACCGTGTATGTCTCTCACAAGATGCTGGATCAGAACAACGACGCCATTGGCGTTCACGAGCCGATTCCCAGCGGCGCTACCGATGGTCGACTTTTTACAGCGAAAGCTGTTGAGATCATTTCACCGGCCGTTTTGGCGCCGTAGTTGTCCGTCGCCGCCGCTGCCGCCGCTGCCGCCGCCGCCGGTGTCCGTAACCAGTATCGCTCGAAATAAAAAAAGACGAAATAAGAAAAAAATTCCAGGATGGAACGAGGTTCGAACCTGGGCCCTCTGCGTGGAAGCCCAGTATTCAACCTCTGAACCATGCCGGCGCTTGAAACTGCTTTGCAAAAGGGTCCTATACAGGCTTCATGTCTGGAAGGAACCACAGTAGCATATGAAATATAGCGTGGTAGAAGAGTAAAATAAGCACCAAGCGTCGCAGAACGCGAATTCTGTAACCAGGCGTCACACAATGCGAATTGCGCAACGAGTAGGTTGTTGAATGCTTCCAACCCATTACAAAGGGCTCTGCCATAATTCTTCATCGTCATCAGGCACAGCATCAACAAAGTGCGCATAATGCCTTACATGCGTTTAGCAGGTACCAACGCTCTCCGTAGAATGACGAAAAATGGCACAGTGCCTGCTGCCCTACTTCTCAAAAATTACAATGATTTATAGCGTAGTGGATTCCTCGCAAGTGCACTTGTATTGGTTGCCAAGGTAGCCCATAAGCGCATGATCCATTTCCTCGGGGTCTCAGTAAAGTTCTTCGCCCCCCCCCTTCCGTCTCTCTCCCACGTCAACGTATGTTATACAGCATGACGGGAGAGGGAAATAGCGACCGGGTGTCACCCAATGCAAATTACATAACTGGTGGGCCGTTTAAAGATTGCAAACCATTACAAAGGGCTGAGCAATAATTATTCATCGTCATCAGTCGTCGCGTCAAAAAAGTGCACATAATTCCTTACAGACGTGTAGCTGGTGCCTGGCTTCTCCGCAGAATGACGAATGGCTCAGTAGGTGCTAAATCATCCAAATCAAAAAGTCGATATTCCCTACGCAATGAAACTAGGGTAATACCGAAGTTCAGAACAGTTTATGGCAGGCAGCATATAGGCTACCAGGTTCCGCAATTATTTAATCGCCTAAGTCTCCTTTATTTTTGTGCTTTCTCAAAAAATCTATAAAACTGTATATTATAGAGCATCAAATGGAGTATGCATGATGAGTATCATTTTCGTGTCATACTGTTACGCTTTTTTTATTTTTTTTACAATTGAATTATGCAATTCACTCTCGTTTCCTATGTTATTTTTTTACTTAAGTCACAGGAAATTTATTCTGCAGATTCTTGATAATCTGTATTTAACTATTGTTTACTGCGCATATTTCTCTTGTATTCCGGGCTACTTATCCGGATTAATTTGATTTAACTACATGTTCTTTTTTTTCTCTTTCTTCATCTGTTATTCATCATGTGATCTGTATACTGCTTATGTGACATTTAATTTGATATGACCATGTGTGATGTATTTCGTATTATCATTTGTGCCGCTGATGCTGAGTGCCAACAGGAGCGGGATCCCTTTGTCAGGCCTTTGTAGCCTTTTGCTCCTGCTTCTTGTTTCTGTAATGGAAGCAAAAATAAACTTCAAACTTCAAACTTCAAAACTTCAAAATTCCCAACTTCACAAACAATTGTGATTCATGGCGTAGTGGCTACCTTTCTACCTTTCGAGTGTACTTGTATTGTAGCCCCAAGAGAGCTTAACGGGCTCTAGAAACGCTGCTCTTCCAGCTTTCGCTGTGACTGTGCTGCGGTTTGAGCACAGGCCTGGCGTTTTTTCGGAGAGCCCTGATCTCCATTACGCAACACATGCACTTGGCACCTGCTCTTTCTCATCTCTACTCAGCTGCACAATCGCTTGACACTTGCTCTCCTCCTCTCCCTAAATTACACTCTCTCCACACCGCGAGCCACGTTGGGGTGATTGTCCCGGGAAGACCTCGACCAAGAACAACTTCCATTCGCTGTTAACGCTCTTAGATCGTAATAGCGGAAACTTATGTGCACATACGCGCTACCATCCGCGTAACTCCGATAGTTTCAGGAATACTTCGAGAAGAATAGATTCCCGTCGCTGTAAATATTCCAACACCGTGGTAGTGGCAATTTCTGTGAGACATATGCGTTAGGTACTGCGTTACGTCGATTGTTCCAAGACAAACTGAACCAAACACAGTTTCGCTGAAAAAAACACACATGTTGCTGTCACCAGCTTGATTAATTGTAACTGATGAGAAGCTTTTGTTAAGTCGTTGCCAGAGTAAATGCTTTAAAAGTGAACGCTGCAGGTGTGCAATTTTTTGAACTATTTAATTTTCAATTGGTTCTATCATGTTATTTTTCGGTATTGGCGCCTCACTTGGACATATCAATCGCCTGCATAATTTAAGATTAGGAGTTGCGCAGCTGAATGCCTGTTCGGAGTGTACACTAAGCCTAACTGAAAAACTGCCTGTAACGCGAATGGTGCACAGTCACGAGGGAAAAAAAGGATTTCATGAAGTTTGTTTGGGGAACAATTATGGTGGAAACTGCATATCAGTAAAAGCGGGACCCATAATCAAATATATTATTCATTCAAGACCACGTTTCCCGCCTTGGTGAAGCATTTCCTAAATAATGTGACAATGAATCCACCGTTGATTGATAGATAGAAATCATGTATAGCCACTTTGTAAGTGAATCCTCCATACTGGCTGTCTGATGAGTGCACGGTACAGCTTTTTGTCAGAGTGCAGGTGGCGATATATAGGAGCATGGGCGCTTAGAACCGTTCATGCACCGAATATTTTAAATTCATCTGCGCATGTAACTGTGCTATGCAGCTCTAATTTCATGGATATTCTTGCTGCCGTTTTTGAGCATATTGTTACGAGCAATATGCTCGTAACGAGTTTTGAGCAATTGTGATATTGCCGTACAAGCTCGATAGCGGAGAGATCACTTAGGAAAAGCGCTGAAGCACGAAATCGTTGTCTCAGTAATGACGAACGAAGTCCAACCTTCTGACTTAATTTCCCGTGACACTGTTTTCGAAGACCTTGTATATGAAGGATACCACGCACCGGAAGAAATATTGGAAACACTCGGCTTTTCTCGACACGGACTCTTGCCCAATAGCTGGGCTGTTGGGATCATGGGAAAATACGGTCCCTTCCCCCGACGGCACATCTTCTCAACCGCTCAGCGTTATGGACTTGAGGGGGTGCCAAGAGGATGGAAGATTGTGTCTGCCTTCCTCGCCATCTTGATCATCAAGGTGTGCTTGCCTTGAGTGAAGGGCGTGCACGGTTCTGTAGGTCCAACGGCCGGATCCCATGCCAAAATTTCTTATGAAGAAAGCAGAAGCCAGCCATGTGTATTCGTGTCAAGTATTTCTTTTATCGTCGTCATCGCTGACGTGTCTGATGTCATCACTGACATCACTGAAGGCAACAATTGTTTCGAAGGCAATAATTGTGCGTGCAAAATCAAATTATTTGTTTGTATCCTGGCCAGACAACAGATATGCGGGGCATTGTTTGCAAGCACTATGCGGCTACTATGAAAACGTGGAATATGTTCCGTGTGAGACTTCTCCTTTGTCTCTTTCAGGCAATCTGCAAAAGAAACAAATCTAGCTTACTGCACAGAAAAATAGTACCATATTGTTCACAAAATCTCTAAATATTCTGCATAAGTTTTCCTATGCTTGGCCCAGTTGGGGCAGAGGAACAGGCATAAATATTGACTCACTAATACCTAACGTATGTGTAAGAAATGTATAATATTTTGTCAAATAAGATTGTGCTAACCGTTAGAGTGGTGCAGAAAACTGTTGTAATAAATTACTCATCATCAACTCCACATCCCACGTATGCTGCGTGCTGCACCCAACGCGAGCTCTCGTCTTGTGCCACAAATCTTCTTTGTTATTTTATTTTATTTTTTATTTTTACATACTGCAGCCTAATTTGGGCTATCGCAGGAGTGGGTTTTCTTTACATCGACACACAATAGAAATGCAGTGCAACACTGCAAGGTAAAGAGAGAAATAAAAGAGAACACTACAACTCTTAAGAAACAAAGCGCGAATCAACACATTCAGGTAAGAAATCTTCTAAACTCAACAATCTAGTTGAACCAGGCAATACATTTCATTTTTGAGTAAAGTCCGGAAAGAAGCTGAATTTAAATAGGTTAGCACGTGGTTGGAAGGGTGTGAGGTTGAGTTTGTAGCTATTCCTTGTTGGTTTCAGTATATCGGGAGACAGATATTCCTTAGGTAATGCGTGGCGGTGAGTATTAACGAGAATATGCAGCAATTTTAGGCACTCGAGATCGCGTCGCTCGGACAGGGGTTGTAGACCTAGCGTAGCAAGGTGAGCTAAGGGTGAGAAATTCCAGTCGTAACGGCGGAAAATGAAACGGATGACTTTCTCTTGAACGTATTCGAGTGTGTTCATGTCCAATGCTCTATGAAGTTTCCATACGGGGCAGGCATGTTCGAGGATCAGACGGATGAGTGATTTATATGTTAGCAATGTTTTATCCCGTAGAGAATCTTTCAACGTACGATTTAGATAGCCCAGTTTCTCTAAGGCTTTATTACACATCTATTTCGTATGTTTGGACCAAGACATGTTGGGTGTGAAGATGAAGCCTAGGTACTTGTATGCAGTGCTGGGCAAAGATACTTTGAAATTGTATCGCGATACGATACAAGATACTCAGGCAAGAAGTATTTGAGATACGGATACAAGATACCACAACACTGATTGTATCCGATACGATACATTCCAATTGTATCTTAAGATACTTCGACACATTCGCAAATTTCTTATTATATATATCTACAATGTCACACTAAACGTCTATGAACCAAATGTTCGTTTGAAAATTTATTCACTGCGACCGAAATTGTTTCATTTGAATTAAATGCCTGTTAGTATCCCAAAGGCTTTGTATTTCTTGCCCAAGGTTTAATAGTTTCATTCCGAAACATCTTATTGGCGCTCCTTTAGCTGCTTAGCACGACAGATTTTTATACGCTTCGCTGATTGTGTTTTTTGCTTGTCGCTTTTGTAATTGGTGGCACTGGCTGCTCTGCTTGCCGATGAGCTTGTGGGTTGCCATCTACTTGCAAGGACTTCAATAAGAAGCATCCGCACGTGGTGCAAATAGCACTGCGTGTTCTACCTTGCCTGTAAGGGTATTGTGGTTTTCGCAATACCGGATCACGAGGCAGGTGTACAGAAGAAGAAAGCTGGCAGCGACATCGCATCGTGTTAACGTAGAGGACATAAAACTGCAGTCACCTTTACATTCTACTTATCTCCTGGTGGAAAGCGTTCGTTACGACGTACAAAGTAATGCGCAATTTTCTAATAATTTTTCTTCTACGAGAGAACATATGCAGCCCAGAAACGTCTCAGACGTATTGTACAGTTGCACAAAGCGCCAACCGCCGCTATTCCCAATATATTGCCACTTTTATATTTCCAATTACCTGGTAATTAGTAGCTCAAAGTATTTCGGAAGCCTAAAAAAGGAAAACATATATATATATAACTAAAATCGATAAGCGATTCCGTATCAAACACAGTGAATAAGTACAGAAACCGACACAGGCGGCACCCCCAAGAGCTAATAATAATTGTTGCGTTTTTCGTCCAAAAACCACGATATCATTATGAGAGATATTGTAGCGGAAGGCTCCGAAATTTTCGATAACCTTGGGTTCTAAAACCTAACATAAGCTCACAGGCTTCTAGCATTTTGCCTCCATCGAAATACGGCCACCGCGATCTTCGGATCCGCATTTAGGCACCAGAACCACTGGGAGGGGTAACCCCTAATAGCTGTGGCAATTAAGCATTGAAGGTAAGACCACAGAAAATTTAGTGCCTATAGAAAATAGCGCGAAACCACTCATTGAGACGCTAATGAGGAAAACGGAGCATGTGGTAGAACAATGTTTCTCCAGTCCCTTTGCCAATATTTGTAAGATGGCTCCTAATAATTTACGTTGTTGTATTGCCAACACAATTTCGCTGTATTACTATGTAGTAAGCAGAATTTTCGTTACTCCAGGCACACGCAGAGTACTATATATTTGTCGTCAACGTCGCCTTGACATAACAGTAAACTCAAGTGGAATATATGTACGCAAACAGTAGCAAAATGACGCGGACAGTTAAGAGTAAGAATAAAGCAGAAAGCTTATTTCGTCAGCACGCTAAAGACATATTGCAGTAAGCAAACCGAAAAAAAACAATAGAGACACATTGCAATGCATGGGATGGAAAAAGACAGCTTAGAAAGAGCTTGTGCTAACAATCAAATTATGATTTTAACAACTCATTGAATAAAATAGAAAGAGATGTACGCCAAGGTAGCCTCTGTTAGTTGAATGTTTGTTCTGTTGGATGCAGCATCGGTACCGGTGGTTCTATAGATGTTAGAATGTTATTTGCATACAAGTCAATCTCATTGCATATATATAAGTTAAACTTACATCCACGAGGTTCTTCAAGTCGCTGATGTGTGAAATCCACGAAACGCAAAGCAACCGCGTTCTTGCATTCTTCTGCCTTCGTAACGAAGCACAACGCAGGAGAAACTTTGATAACGACACTACAGATGCATCAGCATTTGTGCGAAAGACGCCGCACACATTGGAATGCAGGACAGTGGCTAAGAACCAAGTGTCATGGCACTGAGACCACTAAAAAGATGGCTGATCCCTCTGTCATAGGAGTTGGTATAACACGAAAGTGAAACGTGTCGTCACAGAAGTAGTTTATTGTTCATAGCATATTGGTATATCAGAGCTTGTACAATGCCTGCCGTTGTTTGGCAGATATCGCACCGCTTGATGTGGACGTAGTCACGTTGACGCCAAGTGGCACATCTCCGTACCGACGACTAACACCCATGATCATGATTCAACCGTTGCGGTAGCTGGACACCGCATATGGTGAATCCCGCGCAAAGATGGCAACAACGAGCACATAATAAACACTGATACTCGATATGCGCTGCTTCAAAACGCCGTGAAACGCGAAGAGAAATGCAAGTCGCGTCGTGTCTACCTTCTAGCCTGGCTGTGAAGTCTCACAGGGCGAGCGGGGAACGCGGTGCGACAGCCAAGCGTGCGTCGGAGAGCTATTCCTCGATATGGATGGATTCTATGAGTGAGGCTTGGGCTAAAACCACTACCTCGCGGTGTGTTAAAGCGTCCACGTGGTTACACTCCTATTTCAAACGCGCCGAATGGGACGGTCGTAACAACGGCGCGTTCTTTTGTTTTAGGGGCGAAGCTCTTTAAGGCGGCACCCGTTCGTCCCTCGTAGTTGTCGTAGTCGTAGTGCGTAACCAGTCGTAGCGCTAGTACCAGATCTTGACCTCTAAGGTGGTGCCGGTGGGAGATTTTTCCTGTGCGTTGTTGAACAATAAAAAAATTCGCAGCGTGCCCGTTAACTAAAAGCCGAATTCTTCTGTCTCTCATTCCCCATTAGCAGCCATTGGCGTGTTCCAGTAGGAAATGTTAGTAGAAGTAGAAGTGTAAGTGTTAGCTAAAAGCCGACTTCTTCTGTCTCTAATTCCCATTAGCAGCCATTGTTTACCTCCAAGGTAGTGCCTGGTGAGATTTCTCCTGTGCGTGATTAAACAATAAAAATTTTGTTCAAAACGCTATTGATTGATGAAATAAACCAACGAAAGACGCCAGATGTTTTCTAAAAGCAAAACGAAAGAACGCCAGATGTTTCTAAAGCAAAACGAAAAGACGCCAGCTGCTTAACGAAAGACGCCAGATGTTTTCTAAGGCAATGGTTTTGTAAACAATGAAAATTCACAGCGTACATGTAAAATTAAATTGAGCTGCAAGTCGTCATAACTCATCGAACCTTTAGTATAAACGCGCCCGATCTCACCTCGGTGATGATGTACTGGGCAGAATTCACGGAAGATTCACGGTTTACCGATGAACCTCCGCAGCTTCGCCCACTCATCATCATTCACTCCGTGGATATGCTGTGATTTTTTTGTTTTTGAGCCTGGTGGCAGGTATGTCACCACCCCGTTATAAAGGGGACGCTCATAACATTAATCCATTCATCAAAGAGCACTGTGAGAGGAAAGTGTCAAATGTAAAAGGCGCGTTCATGTAACCTCCGTTATGTGTTTGGCGGTAGCTCAGTCGGCTAAACGCCCGCCAGCCATCGTCGCGGACCGATACGTCCTGGGTTCGACTCTAGTCGCGGAACCTTATAATCTTTTTTTCTTTGCCATATGATAGCGTTCATTTTGCTGACGTATTTCTGTAACGGAAATACATGAAAGTCTTGGTGGACCCGGCGTAAAACACTTTCGTGTTAAAAGAAAAAAAACGATAAAAACGAAAGGTCGACTGAGCGCAGACGTTTGCGCCCTTGTCTGTCGAGACGCGAGCGCTACCACGTGATTCTGCTCCATCAATAGGGACGCTCAGAGCTCATCGCCTGCCCTCGCTTGAAACCTCTGGCGGAAAAATAAAAAACTTTCACTGACCTTAGTTTAATTCTGGTGGCTTAGTAGCAACAGTCAGATTGAGAAGCGGAGTTCAGTTAGCGTTTATTCTTTTGCACGGTGGGGTTGCGATCGCAGTATCTTGTCTGTTAAGATACACGATACATTCTTCAATGTATCGGAAATACAGATACTGATACACGTCTTGCGAGACGTATCGCGATACAGATACAAGATACACAAAGTGTATCTAAGATAGTATCAAAGATACATGTATCTTCGATACCGCCCAGCACTGCTTGTAATCGGACACACGTTTTAGAGAGCAGCCATTGAAGAGCAATTCAACAGACAAACAGAGGCGCGTTTGCAGAAGGAAATTGTGCCTGTTTTTAAGAAAGTTTATATTGATTTGCCATTTCTCGCACCGTCTGTGAAATTGTGCAAAAGAATCATTAAGCAACATGTGGTCATCATTCGAATTATTACACTTGGCAGTACACAGTCGTCGGCGTATAGGCGGATGTTTGGCGGACACAAAATTCGGCAAAGCATTTATGAACTAGAAAAACAAAAGTGGACCCAGGACTGAACCCTGGCGGACTCCGGATGACAGATTTGGTAGATACAAGTTTGAGGAATTGAACGAAACATACTGAAAACGGTTGTTTAAAAAGCTAACTGTCCAGTCAACTAAGGAAACATTGTTAAGAATAGCGCGAAATTTATGTAGAAGCATTGAATGTGTAACAGTGTCCAATGCTTTTGAAAAGTCGATGAAAACTGCATCAATTTGGCATCCAGAGACAAGAGCATGTGAAATGCCATGCGAGATTTCTACAAGCTGAGTTGTTGTACTAAAACCTTTGTGAAAACCATGCTGAGCATCACTCCAGGATGTTAATATTTTCAAGAAACCCCATGATATGCTTAAAGATTAGGTTCTTTGACAGTTTGCATGATTGAGACGTTAGTGAAATCTGGTGACACTTTAATGGCGACTGCTTGCTGCCAATGCGCTTCTTTTAACAAACATTTTTTAACGTGCTTCCTTTAACACACTTCATGGTCCGAGGGGAGAATTCACGGGAATACAGTCGTTGAAAAGGCCACACAACGTATGATTGTTTTTTGAAACGTATTTTACATGCATGAACCACCCCATTTCTACCCTTCATATATTGCCTGAATAATAATGTTTTCTAAAACATTCTAGGGACGTTATCATTGTGGACAATCACTGCATCTCCATGTTCAATACCCCGGTTACTTCCTACCTATTTGGAATTACGACTATGACGTAGAAGTAAATATTCACGCAGCCACCACTTCCATAAGTGATACGATACAGCTGCCTGTCAACCCACGAAAGGAGAAATGTTATGTCTTCTGGGGTCTTCCAGACTTTCAGGTGTGGACAGCTAGATAGGCTCCTCTGAGAATCGCAAATACTAGAAGTTGTCTGAAGCACAATTCTTATGGGAATCTTCCTTATGTTGAAAAAACATTGGAGTGGACTAAATGTTCATTCGAACTCTGGCCTTATTCATGTGCCGCAAGAGGCCAAGGAGTTTTGTAGAACCCGCTTCCAAATGCGTCACTAAACCTTGTTTGATTATTTGTTGCATGGTGTTGTCAAAAGTCTACCCTTCGAGCAGTTTCATTCCGGCGCTGATAACGGTAGTATTTGCTTTTTAAAACGTTCGAAAAGCTTCCTGTGACGATGACAACCCAGTGACAAGTTCATCGACATAGAAGTCATCCATGAGGCATGTAGCAGAACTTGCCGCCTGGATCGTTTTTCTAAAGGACTTCTTTAGGCACGTCCGTCAGCTTCGTATTGCCTGATCGCATTGTCGTATTTTTCATTTGCTTGAGCACCATAGTAAACTCGGTGCTCAGCAACTGCTCGGGTGTTCGCTGTAATCGTAGTAAGCCGCAGCCAAGAAGTGGAACTTCGTATCTTCCTTTCTTGTAATGTACTGCTTCGATGAATTGCTTCAGAACATCGTTCTGATAGTCGCCTATTGTAGGTACCAATGCTGTCGAGATCCCAGGATATTTTGATACAGCGAGACACCTCTGCGTCAACGCCGCTTGTCCGAACTACACAGGTGTGAGCAGCAGCACGCTTCAATTTCTCTCCTTCGCATTGTACGGATCCTTCAAATGTCCATACAAACTTTAATAATGAGAACTAACAGACAATATTGCCAAAGAAAGTATAGGACGTGTTATTTGTAGTACTTAGAATATAAATGTGAGGAAAGTACGTGGACGAAAAGTTAAATTGCCACCGGCAGGGACCGAACCTGCGACCTTCGAATAACACCTCCGATGCTCTACCACTGAGCTACGGCGGCGGTCATCCTCTCCTCCACTTTATGGGGTACATAATGGGCATCTTAACCTAGGAGTGTTAGTCAGCGCCGATCGCAGCCATGGCGGCGAGTGTGGAACACCACTTCCATAAGTGATAAGTACAAGTATGCCAGAGATTATTGGTCAGCTGCCGGCTCGTAAAAAAAGTGACGTGCTACGTGACGCCGACAGGCACAAAAAAGAGTGTTCCATATTCGCAGCCTCGCAAATTCGAGATTCGCTTACCGGTGTTGCCGTTCACGTTCAGCTTCGCGAGCATCCATAGTGCCGCTGTCAAGGAGTGTGCAACGTTTGCCGGCGTTGCCGTTTACGTTCAGCTTCGCGAGCGTCCATAGCGCCGTTGCGAAGGAGAGTGCAACGGGAGCGAGCGCGCCGCATATTATACGAGGGCACAGCTGTGGCGGAGAGAGAGAAACGGGAGAGGAGAAACGAAGAGGAGGCAGCGCTCACGCCACCTCTTCTCACCTCCTCGTGCTCACGTGAGGAGAGGGGGGAGAGTTCGCGCATGCGCAATATGGGTGCGCACGCCGCAGAACGGACACTGCCCAGAGCATCAGATGCTTTCAAATCTAATAAGCACGAGCTATTTATATACACCATTTACCACTGGTGGTAAGCAAACGTCGCAGGAGCTTGAGCATGTTTTCTATCACGCAACGCTCCTACTTTTCTTTCAATTTGAAAAATGTCCTTGAGACGCGCACGGCAAAGTGGCCCTTTTCTGTACCCACTCTTGATGTGGAAGAAAAAAAAAAACACCCGGCACTCCAGGCACACCAGGCACACCTTGCATCAGACGCCCCCGTATGGCAGGAAATGCTGGAGGTCACTACAAGCGCCGCAGTTTAAAAGAAAAGAAATATCTAAGAGCATCTGACTCTCCATTAAAGAGTTTGAGAATTGGGGACCCAAGACATTGTGTCACCAAGCTGCGTTGGGTAGGCTGCTCTTGCGTTCGGAGGATCTGCAGAGTTTGAAAATTGGGTCAAACGCAAGCTGCGTTGGCGCAAACGCACGGGGCGCCACACGTGGCGAAATTAAAACCATGCGAGACGCGGGCCATACAGCGCCGTGACCCGCACGGCTTCTGCATAGTCTCACGGTGACCCAAGACGTCCTGGGGACCCACGCTATACTCGCGGACAACTTTTCTTGGCAATGAAGGGAAAGCTACGGGGGCGGAGCGTCTGCACATGTACTGCTACGCAAAGTAGTCCGGTTTGGCGAGCGTCTCGTCACGTCGTGCAAAGTGATGGCTACAGTTGCATTTCGACGCAAACGCTACTTAGCGTCAAAGGTACGGGTTAAAGGCGCGACTTTTTCACGCATGCAAATACGCAAAGTGACAACGTGTGAAGTAAAAGAAAGGCAAATATCTCGCTTGTGTGTGCTGCGTTCCGCCTCAAAAAGCTACATGTAGAAAATGAAGGAGTATTTTATATATCTCACGCAGAAAATATGGACGCGGTGGTGGGATTACATTCATGAGCGGTAGAATACGTTCATTGTGGCTGTGTAGCCTTCGCGTCATTGCCAAGAAATGTTGTCTGTGAGTATAGTTTTCGATTCTTGCGTCTTGGGCCAACGCGAGCACAAAAGCCCAAGAGTAGCTTGGGTTCTGCGCATGCGCCCTGGTAGCTCGCAAGCTCCTTGGTACCCAAGCTTCTTGTGACCCCAATTCTCAAACTCTCTATTGTCGATACTTAGAAAAACAAATGCGCTTGCGCTAACAAGTAGTTCAGTGTCTTTACCGCCACACTGTGATTTAGTTTTATTAGATGCGAAGTATCTTATGGCGGAGTTCAATCCGGTGGTGGTGGTGTGCGGCGTGACCACCCTTACTGCGCATGCGCATACCCTCTCCACTCACCCTCTCCTTTCCTCTTCTCCCCTTCCCCTCTCCACTTTCCCTCCCCCTCACCAATCCTCCACTTTCCCCTCTCCACATTCTCTCTCCCTCCACCTTTCCACTCTTGCTCTGAAACGCGGGCTAGACATGCCGAAATTCTCCTGCGCAACGCCGCGATGAGCACCAGCGCGTCCCCTCCCCCTCTCTCTCCTCTCCTACGCTGCCCCCATCTCGCACGCCTGTCGATCGCGTTCCCCGCTCGCCTTGTGAGAATTAACGGCCAGGCTAGAGGGAAGAGAAGACGGGCGTAGCGTTCTTTTTCGCATTCCACGACGCGAGGTCGGTAGCATGCCCCACGAACGCCAACGGAACGCGATCGTGCAAGTGCTCCGGCTTCGCATCGCCTCAAGGTCCCATATAGCGGGAAATGGTGTAATTTTTTTAAGACTGAGTAATACATTCTTTGTGCCCTAATTATAAACAAACTCCGTTATGCGGCTTTTAATGTACTCACCTGACGCTTAGTTGTTTCAGTATTTCATTTGTAGCCGTTGCGATCGAGGCCTCACGCGGAGGCTCTTGCTCGCCTCACGCGAGCATTCACAACCGCGCAAACCACAGAAAGCAGACACGCGGATTTATATATTTTGCCGACCGCTTGCACAGGTTCAACAGTGGTGCGCTTGATGTGTGAAACTGAGTGTAGTCTGGACCGCCGAGGCATCACAACAACTTGGCTGCCAGCAGCGGCCTTCTGTTTGGCAAAATACGGATATACTACGGTGACTTGGCGTCATCGCTGCTTTCGCTATCGTGCCCTGACTCCATGCACCGGCTACACCAACAGACTGCGAGTTTCATTCCGCACGCTTCGTGACTCTTAACCGCGCTGCCAGCGACGTACTTCCCATTTGGCCACTAAGCTGGCGATGTCGGAATTCTACGTCGCCAGGGTCAAGTACGGAAGCCACTGCAACGCGCTCACGATGGTCGATACCGCGTCATCCATCGCGGGGGCGAGCATTTTACATAAATATTCACAGCATGCCTACACGGCTTAGCGCTTCCACGACCATAATGACTTGACACATGCGCTGTGCGCAGATATGTGACACGTGTGTTTCTTTACATCGGTCTGTCGCACGTATACTTTTCTGTTCTCGTCGCGGTAGCCTCGCACGGTGACACAACGGAACACAGCACCTTCAACCATCTTCAGCAACACGTTTCCGGCACAATTCACAACGCGCGGGCAGACTGCCGCGCTAACTAATCGTCGCGCACCGGCAATCGCAGTAGGTAGCCACCCTAGTCGCAGACAGTGTCGTCTGATGCGGCGCCCTAAACATGGTGGATAGGAGTAGTTCGCGGGAAGGGCGCTTGGGGCGCCCTTTTACGAAAAGGGTCTATTACAAATTGCAGTACTGCACGGATGGCGGCGAGTTCTGCGGTCGTTGATGATGTCAAATGCGACGTTTTGAATTTTATGGTGAGTTACATCGCGGGAATAAACTCTGCTCCTTAAGATCGTGCAAATAAGTCCGAGCTAATTAAGACGACGTTAACAAAGACCATAGCAAAACCAAGCAATAATTAGCGCCTTTAGTAACAACTTACTCATTCAGTAAAAGTTAAATAACACCATGACAATCGATAGCGAGCTCACGCGCTCTTCACTCGAAAGCGGCCTGAGCAGAGTGAGTCGATGTGGAGCCACGTAAAAAGATGGACGAACCTAGGTGATCACATTCTCCACTGATGGCTACTGTCTTTTATCACTAGTGCAAGATGACCACATTTTTTTCATGCGAAGATCCTGATAGTTTGTGTCCCCCGCATCCGATGCTTAACAGGCACACCGACACTATGACAGTTACGAGTTCAACTGGGGCTTCTCAGAACCTTAAGTTTGAACCCGAGATCGCATGTGAATCAATTTGATTGGCAGACGCCCACTGCAAGAATCGCTCCCGCCCACCGCGTTTGGTCTTGCCGAAGGACATTGAATAAATGAAAAACTTTATGAACTTTTCGGCGCCTACGCCGGAAGGTAGTGCTCTCCTCCTCACGGGAATCCATATGCGTCTCTCGCCGGCTGGCTCCTGGTACCGAACCGCAGCTGGTCTCACAGGGCTCACGTTACAATGCCACCGAGTGGCAGGATTGAGCTGTGAGCTGAATCGCACAAGCGATGTACCCAAGAAAAAATTGAAAGCCCTGCTCCGACAGTACAAAGACTGCTTCGCGTCGTTGTCGTTAATTCGAAAAAGTCCCGTTTCCGAACACTGCATTATAAGCAAAGACTATGCCCGTCCGCTCCGTCAGAGCCCGTGCCGAGTTTCGACGCGAGAACGTGAAGCCGTTAAGAAACAAGTCCACGAAATGCTACGCGACGGCTTTATCCAGCCGTCAATGACTCAGTGGGCGCCTCCCGGGGTTTTAGTGAAGAGTAAGCATTGGACCCTACCTTTCTGCGTCGATTATCGTCGCCTGAACGAAATTACGAAGAAAGACGTCAGTGGCGTAGCAACGTGTTCGCGAATGGGGGGGCAAACCGCCCTTTCTCCATCGCCCCCCTCTGAGCCATGCCGGTGCTTGAGACTGCTTTGCAAAAAGGTCCTATACAGGCTTCATGTCGGGAAGGAACCACATTAGCATATGCAATATAGCGTGGTAGAAGAGTAAAATAAGCACCAAGCGTCGCACAACGCGAATTCTGTAACCAGGCGTCACACAATGCGAATTGCGCAACGAGTAGGTTGTTGAATGCTTCCAATCCATTACAAAGGACTCTGCCATAATTCTTCATCGTCATCAGGCACAGCATCAACAAAGTGCGCAAAATGCCTCACATGGGTTTAGCAGGTACCAACGCTCTCCGTAGAATGACGAAAAATGGCACAGTGCCTGCTGCCCTACTTCTCAAAAACTACAATGATTTATAGCGTAGTGGGTTCCTCGCAAGTGCACTTGAATTGGTTGCCAAGAAAGCCCATAAGCGCATGATCCACTTCCTCGGGGTCTCAGTAAAATTACAATGATTTATAGCGTAGTGAGTTCCTCGCAAGTGCACTTGTATTGGTTGCCAAGGAAGCCCATAAGTGCATTATCCATTTCCTCTGGGTCTCAGTAAAGTTCTTCGCCCCCCCCCCCCCGGTCTCTCTCCCACGTCAACGTATGTTATACAGCATGACGGGAGAGGGGTATAGCGATCGGGCGTCAACCAATGCAAAAAACATAATTGGTGGGCCGTTTAAAGATTCCAACCCATTACAAAGTGCTGAGCCATTATTCTTCATCGTCATGAGTCGTCGCGTAAACAAAGTGCACATAACGCCTTACAGATGTGTAGCTGGTGCCTCGCTTCTCCGCAGAATGACGAACAATGGCTTAGCAGGTGCTTCCTAACTTCACAAAAATTGTGATTTATGGCGTAGTGGGTACCTTTCTAGTGTACTTGTATTGTAGCCCCAAGAGAGCTTAACGGGCTCTAGAAACGCCGCTCTTCCAGCTTTCGCTGTGACTGTGCTGCGGTTTCAGCGCAGGCCTGGCATTTTTTTACTGACGACAGGTTACAAAATGACGCTAAAGATTTCTATATATTATATACGCACACATATATATGTTTAAGAGCTGCATATGTGTTATATAAGCAGTTGTTTACGGTTGGGTAACTATGCCAATGACAACGTGGGTATTACCAACACCAGAAGCGGTAAGCTGATATGTAGTGCTTATACGTGTCCCGAGAACGCACGCGCGTTTCACGAAGCCGTGTGCATATGTGCAAGAAGTTCTTGACAGTTCTTGAACAAGGGCATCATCACCGTGATCAGTGAGCACCAGCAGCTGGTCATGACTTGTTATAGGATCCGGTCGTGATCGTGGTGAAGAGGGGTCCATGTGTATTGAAGTATGTGGTATAGTACAGCTGTTGGAATTCGTGGATGCCTCGGTCACTTCGTCGACAAATTGACTGTCGTAGGAGCCGGCGACATGTCAGAACCTGAAGCCACCTTTCGCGTTGGTGAGGCATAGGCCGTCGAGGCTGGTAGGCCTGGATAGTGCTAGGTAGACCAACATCAGTGGATGGTGTTTGTCCTATTCGTAGACTACCTGGGCGTATGTGGCTTGCGTAGCCTAGTCTACAAATGGCTGTCAATCAATCTGACATCATCCTCGGTCAGCATGAGGCCGTCGCCCAGCCTCTTAAGAAATGAAAAGGACACTTCATCGTTCTGGTGGACGAAGTGCACTTTACGACGCGGTGATGTGGATATCATATGTAACTTTCGTCATTATATTCCTGCGGGGTCGAGCAATGCTTCAATATAGCTTGCTGAATCATAGTAATACAAACGTAATGTTTTTTAGACTCCTATAAAATCTAAGCCAACTCTGGAACTACAGACGTCAACCTGATATGGCGCCCGTATCGTAGGAGTACACATCGTAGGGGTATCATGTAGTGTTTATTGCTTTCTTGTAAAATTAGATAGCCAGCACCACAACCACAATTGACGTTGCACCGATATTACGCCTGCGTGGGCCGTTTTTCCAAACCCATTTATAGACCTGGTGTGGCTCAGTGGTAGAATACCTAATTGCCACGCGGAATGCTTAGGTTCGATTCCTGCTGAGATCCTAACTTTCATTATTTCCATTCGTTGAGTCAACGCTGCCGATGTTGGTTTTACTTAACTCTCTAGCATTTACGTTACTAATGTCTGTTCTCGCTGTTCGTTGGTGGACATAAACTGTCGATCACCTGTGGCGCATACCCGTACGACGCGGCCCGTGGTAAACGCGTATGTGCCACACGTGTCTAGTGGAAAGGGTTTGACGACGCACGCGACAGGATTTTAACGTTATTTATGTCATGACCCGGCAGTCATATTCGTCAAATCCCCTTACCCTCCCATGCAAATTTTGGTCTACACCAGGGTACCCAGACGTAGGCGGCTAGATAGATAGATAGATAGATAGATACGTATATAGAAACGCTCAAAGTGCCAGAGGTTCGCTAAGAAATGCTTCGCATTTAAAACTACTCAGAAGCGTGCACGCGTGATGTTCCGGCAATGAAACTTGTACGTAGCACGCTCGATGTTTGTTTGGTACATAGAATAAATTAATGTAATTTCGGTAATGGTTATCTCGATCGCATCTTAATTATCAGGTCGAGCGCAAACGGGCGGCAATAAGGGGTCGACTATACCCGACAATAGAGAGTCCCTGAGCTCTGCACTGTCTTAAGGACGGCAATATTGGCCCGATATTAGATGCTGAAATCGAAAGTCGGCTGAAGAACGGCAAAAGTGGCCCAATATTAGCCGGCGAAAACAAACGGCTCTGCCGACATAGGCTGAAGACCGGCAAAACTGGCGGTATGTTTGCCGATGAAAGCCATTGGCTCAGCCGATCTCGGCGGACGGCGGCAAACCATGCCCAATATTGCCGGTGAAAACCCAATATTCGATGAAAGGTGGCAAAACCGGCCCAGCATTGCCGGCCAAATTCAGCGGCTCCGCCAACAATGGCTCAATGCCGGCAACACTGGGCCGATATTGGGCCTCGCATAGCCGCCGTAAAACCAATATCGGCTCTACGTTGTGTGCTGCCTGGGTACCCCATAAAGTGGAAGGGAGGATGACCGCCGCCGTAGCTCAGTAGTAGAGCATCGGACGCGTTATTCGAAGTTGGCAGGTTCGGTCCCTGCCGGCGGCAACTTATCTTTTCGTACACTTTACTTTGTACACATCTATAGACCAATTATTACAAATAACATTCGCTCTACTTTACTTGGCCTTATTGTCTATTAGTTCTCATTAATATTGTGTATAACCAAGAAAAGCAAGCTCTTGAAAATCTTCTTTCCTACATGAGCATCTGGTTAGACGCGGGAGGATGAATGAGGCTAGTGAGCACTGAAACGCGGTAGAAAATTTTATAGTGTACGAGAATAATTTCCTTGTCACGTGTCTGAGAAGGAGCGCGCGTGCCCCTTTGTGTAGACGCCGCCAGGCGCCGCCACTATGCCTTTCTCTTGTAGACCGGCCGCTGTCTCTACCGCTGTGTTGAACGTTGTCCTTGTCCGTGTTTGCAGGCGTTCTTTAAGCGCCGGATTCTT
This sequence comes from Rhipicephalus sanguineus, assembly GCF_013339695.2. Classification (NCBI taxonomy): domain Eukaryota; kingdom Metazoa; phylum Arthropoda; class Arachnida; order Ixodida; family Ixodidae; genus Rhipicephalus; species Rhipicephalus sanguineus. The sequence goes on from NC_051183.1 coordinate 141,103,511, forward strand.
TTAATGCTGCACAAAAAGACTGCATTTCTAAAGAAATTTTGCGAAAACCACATCAACACACCAGTATCGACAACGTCGTCTGCTAGCGTATATGCCGCAGACCGGCGGATTCATTGCATTTGGGACATCGCCTGCAGCAGTATGTATTCGCATTCTTCTTATAATCCATTTGCACAAACCGAGCATAGGAGTATCTTTGCCTGTTTTGATTCTATTGTACAATATCTTGCGCAACAATTATATCGCGTGCTTTTCACAAACTACACAAACGTGTGCAGCAACATCTACGCTACGCTGCCAGAAGGCGCACAATTAAATAACGGCCTCAACGGACCCATATTGACAGTGGTAGACATCTCGCACTTTATTGTAGGTTACAGAAACGCAGCTAAATGAAATCATTCCGGCGTTTACTTACCCTATTTCACGGCGTGTAATGAGACTACACGAAAGCGTCCGACATAAAGCGCCAGAGAGAAAAAAATCACAGCATATCCACGGAGTGAATGATGATGAGTGGGCGAAGCTGCGAAGGTTCATCGGTAAACCGTGAATCTTCCGTGAATTCTGCCCAGTACATCATCACCGACGTGAGATCGGGCGCGTTGATACTAAAGGTTCGATGAGTTATGACGACTTGCAGCTCACTTTAATTTTACATGTACGCTGTCAATTTTCATTGTTTAGAAAACCATTGCTTTAGAAAACATCTGGCGTCTTTCGTTAAGCAGCTGGCGTCTTTTCGTTTTGCTTTAGAAACATCTGGCGTTCTTTCGTTTTGCTTTTAGAAAACATCTGGCGTCTTTCGTTGGTTTATTTCATCAGTCAACGGCGTTTTGAACAAAATTTTTATTGTTTAATCACGCACAGGAGAAATCTCACCAGGCACTACCTTGGAGGTAAACAATGGCTGCTAATGGGAATGAGAGACAGAAGAAGTCGGCTTTTAGCTAACACTTACACTTCTACTTCTAGTAACGTTTCCTACTGGAACATGCCAATGGCTGCTAATGGGGAATGAGAGACAGAAGAATTCGGCTTTTAGTTAACGCGCACGCTGCGAATGTTTTATTGTTCAACAACGCACAGGAAAAATCTCCCACCGGCACCACCTTGGAGGTCAAAGCGTAAAACTGGTTACGCACTACGACTACTACGACTACGACTACGAGGGACGAGCGGGTGCCGTCTTAAGGAGCTTCGCCCCTAAAAAAGAAGTCATCCACCATTTTTTTTCACAAGAACTACCATGCTGAACGTAGCGTCGCGGGGGACGCACACCAGCAAGCAACCGCAAAGCGCGTCTGAACCGGCCCAAACCGGTGGGAACTCGCTCGGCGGCTAGAAAAAAGCGCAGCAATGCCACCAGTGGCGTCTACTGGCGTTTGCTTCAACCGGCCTATTGTCCCTCTCTCCTGGACGCGTCACTAGGAAATTTTTCTAGTGCACGATAGTTTCTTTGTAAGGGGTGGCGTTAGTCTCGCATCACGCTGCGATTTACTGTAATAATTAAAAAAACGCACACAGTCCGTTTGTGTGTTTTATTATTGCTCTCAAGTTTTATTCATCTGTTCATAGAGTTTCCTACACTTACCTAGAGGGAAAAGTGGCGCTGCGAGCTGTTGGACGCATGGGAATGCCGGGATATGTGAGCTTCGAACTTGACTCGGATTCGTATCCTTCACGTAGAGCCCAGAAACCTCGAAGACACGTCTGGCTTCAACGCATTCCTTGCGTCGAAGTGGTTGATTTCTTACTGAAGGAGCACGCAGTGAGCTTTTTCTTTTTTTATTATTGCAGAAAAACGAGTTTTATTTAACACTGGAAACATCTGCGTCGACGTATAGTTTTACAAAGCATAAAAAGTAACCAACGGCTGCTAAACTTGGCGGGCAGACGACAAAGGCGTGCAGTGTTCCCTCTGCCACTGTTCTTCGCGTGGTTTGTCCTTGGGTTCGTCGTTTGCTCGTCGTCTGTTTCTTTCTTTCGCCGTTTGGTTATGCCGTCAAGGTGAGTGGCCGTTTATTTTAAAATATAATACGCGTAAATGAGATCCGCCGATAAAAGTTTTGTTTTAGAGAAGCTTTATTTGCGCAGTCGTATCCGCTTTTGAGCCGAAGCCTCGAACAACACCAGCCAACACAAGCCTCGCAGGCACATATACCGTCATTCCCAGCGCTCCAACGGCGGTCCTTAATAAATTCGCATAGACTGTGGCGCCATATATCCCTCTAGGTATTTTTGTAAGAAACTCTATGGTTCAAGCATCAAATTACACAAAATACACGTCGTGTCAAATAATTATCGCAGCGTCACGTTCTACTGTTGGCGACGTTAGAGCACAGTCGTCTACGTAGAGGAGCGACGTCACAGCACTATTGTCTACTTAGGGCCATTCCATCTTGTACGTCATCTTCCGTTCTCTGTTCGCACGCCCGCGAGAATAGTGGTAGCGCATGGGTGAGCCAATCGTCGATTAACTTGCATAAAGATGAAATCAAATGCCTTAACAGTTATCTTCCTCGTAGACCGCCACGCGTGCCGGATTGATAGGTTCGCCTGCTGCATGGGCATGCGCAGATAAGTTTTCGTGCCTTCTTTCTTTTCAGCCGTTCTGCGTCTCTTCAGTTGTTAGTCGGCGTGTTCGGTGTCCTGACTTCTTTCTTGTGTCCATGTCTGCACGCCCTGTCTTTTTAGAATGAATACTTCCCAACTAGCTCAGCTGTCTGTTATTCTAATCTTCGTAAGCATTTCGACAAAGTCAGTAAGACAATGACAGCAAAAGTTAATGCGTTGTTTAGCGCAGATGTTAGGTTTCAAGCCGTCACCCTTGTGGACATCGCGTATTTCCGCGTGGCAATTGGCCTATATTAATGAGTACGAGAATGTGTATCGCTCGGTCGTTGCTCGTAAGCATTTGTGTCGCATTTTCACTATTTAGAGGTTCATCACACATGAATAAAGACAAGACCATATCATGAGAGAAGGGTGATTGACAGGTTAAGAAAGTCTAGGAGATACGTAACAGAAGTGGCACGTTTCACGAAAATAAAGAAAAAGACCAACCGCAACTTTATTACAGAGCACATTATGAGCAAATATAAGGTAAACGCAAGAAACGTCTTACTGCGCTCACCTACAGTGTTATTTTGTTAGAAAAATTAGAAAAACGTTCAAGCTAAAATGTTGCAGTGAAGAAACACCACTGTTGACGTTTCCAATATCCATGTGGTTGGCTTCATTATAGTTCGTTGTGACGTACCTAATTCTCGTATGATTCCTCATACTCGTAGTCAGATGTATCTTCATGTGACGGAAATGTAAACTTGCGAGGGTAGACACCGATAGCGTTGACTGATGCTGCGTATCTCAAGCACCTCGCAGCGTCTGAACTGCAATGAAGGAAGAGATAAGAGACTCATTGTAATCGAAAATATCTCATTGTTTTACGACGCGATGTTGTGTTCGAAATTATTATAAAGGACGCAGCCGCACGTTGGGCCGCCTATGTGTCGACACCTACGTTTTAGCTCTGCTTTCAACAACCATAGACGAAGCACCAGTTCAACCAAACTTAAGCTCTGCTTGAAAAAGTACCAAGTTTATGGGTTACTCCACAGTAAACTTTCCTTTCCTGTCTGATTTAAAAGTAGCGGTAGTAGTTTAAACTAAGAGAGGGGGTCGATCGAGGGTTCGTTGCTTTGTTAGACGGAAGCTTGGGAAGGTACAGGAGACATTATTTGTAGCTTTTAACTGTAGTATAATTATTACGAAATAAACTGGAAGGAATTAAAGTGGACGCAATCTCCACTTGCCGCAGGCAGGAACCAAACCTACTACTTTCGCACAGCGCGTCCGATGCTTTACCATTTACGTTACAGTGGCGGGATGTTTCCCGCCCACTTTATTGGGTATTTACGTCTATGTAATCCTGGCAATGTTAGCCAGCGCCACGCGCAGCCGTGACAGCGAGTGTGGAACACGCTTTTCTTGCCAGGTGGCGTCAAATAGTACATGATCTCATTACGAGCTGAAAGCTTACCAATAAACCCTTGCGTACTACCTACGCATCATGTCTGCAGGAACGAGACCCCCGCTATGAATAAACGAAAGAGGCGGGATTGGCAGGTTCGGTTCCTACCCTCCGGAAGTTCATTTTAATAATTTTAATTGCTTTCAGTTGATGCCATAATTGCTATAATGCAGTTAGAATCTGCAAATAAGGTCCTCTAGACCTTTCTAACCTTCGTTGTCTTTTGTTTTCATTCCGTGGTGTTATAAGACATTTGTTCTGTTGAGCTACAGGACAAATACAGTTAGAATCTGCAAATAAGGTCCTCTACACCTTTCTAACCTTCGTTGTCTTTTGTTTGAATGAAGGAAACGTGAAGGAAACGTGAGTTAAAGGAAACGTGAGTTGGGTTTTTTGGAATACACGACTGTAGGAACAGCGGGCGCAAGAAAAGGCGGACATCGACTGAAGCTCACGTTTGTTTGTGTACATGTGTAATTTGAATTACAGTGACCGAGGAGCCCTATCAGGGCCTTTTTTATGAACTTTGAGGGGTCAGCTGGGACGTCTTTCGCCTCAATGATGTTAGGACAGCAAGTGATGATTATGAAGTGTTCACTAATGGCAACATTCTCTTAATTAATAATAATATGTGCGGTTTAACGTCCCAAAACCACGATATGATTATGAGGGACGCCGTAGTGGAGGGCTCTGGAAATTTCGACCACCTGGGGTTCTATAACGTGCACCTCAGTCTAAGTACACGGGCCTCAAACATTTTCGCCTCCATCGAAAATGCAGCCGCCGCGACCGGAACTCGATCCCACGACCTTCGGGTCAGCCGTCGAGCGCCATTAGCACTAGACCACCGTAGCGGGGCAAGCGACGTTGTCTGCTACACTGGCAAGACAGAAAAATAAAGGGCTATGCTGTCACATTGTTGTGACATTGAAAACTGCAGCAGCCAAGGCGCCAAATTGATGATGAAGTATTTGCTGGGCTAACTTGTACGAAGTAAATTATTATATATTTAAATAATGATTAATACTTAAATAATTATTACATCAACATTTATTTATTTATTATTTATTTATTTATTTATTTCTGTAGAACAGCAAATGAAGCAAGACCAGAAAGCTTAGGAGCCTGGCAAAAAGCCTTTGCTACAAATGCAGTGCGGCACGCAGGTCATCATAAACAATTTGTAAATACATATAATGAGAATCAGACAGAAATAAAAAAAAGGAGCATGTGCAAAATACTGTTGCGCATTTAGTAATAACAAAGCATTATTGGTGGTATGCATATAATACACTACAACACTTGCAACGTTAAACATACTAGTAAAATACTAGATGTGAGCGCTCATCGCCCTTATATAAACCAAAGAAAACGAATAAACACCGAGGTCCTTGGCGAAAAAAGACAGAGATACATTTAGGAATAGTCACATGGTGTAGCATTTGCACCAGCAAAAACACATGTGATTCAACATAGACAGACTGAAATTGAATGTTGCTTTTAATCAGTGCCACCCTGATCATTTGCTTGGAGACTATGCTATTCTTATTTAGAAGATTGCGATTTTATTTTGAAAGACGTTCACCTGAAATGATATGTGGTGCAGTCCGTAAATCATTTGAATCTTTGGAATCCTAGTAGCATATATATGAAAAGAATACAAAGAACCCCGATGATCCCGCGAATCATAAGTCTATTGCGTTTCATAAACTGAAATAATTTTAAATAATAAATTTGACGGGCTTTGAGCGTGAGGTACTTCAAAAATACCGGTTCTGTCTGCTAGTAACGTGTGGGGCCATGAAAATTCTGAAGATTCTCAGGACCAGTTTTTGCAAAATAACAAGTTTGGAATAGTTCATTAGTGTTGTTGTCCTCCACACAATTGCGGAATAAGAGAGTTGTGAGTAGAACAGAGCGTAATAAAGTGTATTTTTAGCCGCAATGCTATGAAAGAGTTTAACCTCCGTCAACAACCATTGCATCGATTTAATTATGCCGTTAACTTTTCTATATGTTCATTCCAACGTAAGCCTTCTCGAAACCTCACAAATGGAAGCTTCAGAGTACCTGCGCCAGTATGTGGCCCTGGCAGGTGATATTCATGTTAAAACTTCTTGGCTTATTCACGGGGTCAAACAGCATGTAATGACCTTGTCTTATTAGCGTTTAAGTGCTGTAGAGCTTTAGCCATGATAAGAGCTGGTTAAAAAAAAATATTCACATTTCCTTCAAACTCGACAAGAGAACCCTCAAAAAAGATGTTAGTATCGTCCGCGTACATTACTAGTTTTGGAGCAATCTGGAATGGGGCAAAGATCATTATTATATATTACAAATACACTTACATTCTCATGGCAGCCACGAGCGTAGCCGACAGCCATGCAGAATGTGATCTGTGCGGGAAATGCCTCAACTTTGGTGGCATATAGCTTGCTACAGAATCGGCTCAGCAGCCGCCTGTGAAAAATACAGGCTTCGCTTGAAAATTCAGGAGCCCTTCCCTAATCAAGGAATGGGGGTAGGCTAACATTGGCGTGTGGATGCCTGACCTACCACTTTTCTCTTTCTTTGTGTCATTGTTTGTTTCTGTCCTTTATATCCCTGGCGGATGCTAAACGACTCTGATTGATTTCGGCCGTGGCGTGAGGGCGTGCTTGCGCAGTTGGCATCGTGCCTTATGATTCGCGTTCCGGTGCCGGCGCCGGAACGTGAGGTCACGCGTTCATATCCAGGAAACGATGAAATGTGGCAACCAGAAATGTCAAGAGAACTCGATAACGAATTATATTTGCATATCAGAAACGGGCTGATCACGGACAAGCCTGCAAAAAAAAAACATCAATTATTGGAAAACCGCGCATACAAATCTTCACGAAGCCGGCGCGCCTTCGAGCACGCATTTCTGAACACTGAAAGAATCAGCGCTGAATTTTTCGCGTACGAGAACGGGGCCATTGAAATGTGAACTCGTAACAAAGTTCTATTGAATAGTCTAGAAAAATGCCATGAAGACAACATGCCTATTTCTTGACAACACAGGATGACCCACACTTACAGCCTGTGATCCGTGAATATAATCAAGGCCATTGAAAGCGGGAGTGAAAGCCAAGAAAGGCAAGAAAGACGTCCACCCTTGAGCCACAGGTGACTGTGAGAAAGGTTTCATAACGTACATGACAGGCATATCATGTTATTGATGTCATCCCTTTCAGTCGTGTACGTCACACGCTGACGCCCTCAAATGCCAGTTTTGTCTATACTGTAATAAACATTACACGACGACGAAACAGTAAAGCAAGCAAGCCACAACATTAGTGGTAGCCACGTGACCCGACCTTGCGCTTGCCAGGATTTTGCCTGCTTGACGACCGCCGTTCCGTGACATTCGCCTTTGACGCCCCTTGTCGTTCCTTGATGGTTATACGTGAATCAATCACGTGGCAATACCAGTATTTACCACATTAAGGAGGCGACCATGAGAACATTCATACATAGGTGGCTTGACAGCCAGCCAGCCAGTAAGAGAGACAGACAGACAGACAGACATAGATAGATAGATAGATAGATAGATAGATAGATAGATAGATAGATAGATAGATAGATAGATAGATAGATAGATAGATAGATAGATAGATAGATAGATAGATAGATAGATAGATAGATAGGAATCCAAACGAAGGGGCATTGTCGGACGGGTTCGTTTTCTGTATCACGCACCCCTAATGAAACCGACAGACAAGTAAGCCAAGCAAAGTATAGGGGATATCATTTGTGGTTTCTCAACTGTAGTGTAATGATTATTATTTAAAGGGACCGACAACTGCCCAGAACATGAAGTGAGATCACTCCACTGATGGAAAGATTGTCCGTCGCATTGACTCAAACAAACCCTGTCTTTTTTTCGTGAGGGGCAGATTTATATTTTTATTTCTTAATTGAAAGTCTCGAAAACCGACCTGTGCCGCCTCTAGCGGCAAAAACATAAACGATCCGATGTACCTTGCCACGTGACCGTTGATTGCTCTACGCAGACGACGATTTTTTTGTTCGTATTGAAATATTGTTCGTTTCTTTATATTAAAAGGTATTACTCGATAAAATGTGCATATAGGCCTCCGTTAGTAGTATGCAATAAAGTGGCGCTGCCTTCGCGTGACGTAATGATACCATGCTCAGCAGCGCGTCTCGAGCAACTTTTCAGCGTGCTCATGCAACCGTGCACGCAGTTTTTAAGTCGCTGAGATTTCGGAGCGACATAGCTTTGCTACCTACACTTCGTCTCAGAAATGACGCGCGCTGCTACTCGGCGCGGCCGCACCTATGCGTAGTGATGTTTTCTATGACTTGGCTTGGCTCGTGCATCGACAGAGTAACGACACCGGGACAAGCCACCCATGACACAGGCGCAGGCAACCTTGGACGCATGCGCACACAACGTACTGCAAATAGAGGGAAAGTGTATAATGTCACATCATTTCATTGTAACAGCTTGTTATTTTCAAGAATAGAAACGCTCTAAATAAATGTGGTTAAGCATGGTTACAGGAACTTCTGCGAAAGCAGAACAACGACAGCTTTCACAAACCGCGCGATGGGCTGGCGGCATCGCTATCAATTCTCAGCGTTGCTGGAGGAAAGGTACGTCGATGTTTAGAGCCTTTCAGATCTAAAAATACTACTTGAAAAATAACTACGTGCTTTTGGGACTAACTACTCCAGCTACAAACACTGCGAAGGGTGAGATTTCTGTCGCGCCGTAAAAAAATATGTCGAGAAAATTGGTTGTCCGTCCCTTTAAATTGAAAGGAATTAACGTGGACGAAAAATCACACTTTCCGTCGATCGGATCCGAACCCTGAACCTTCGAAATACGCGGTTTCATTAGTTGTGTATAACACAGAAAACGAACCGCTCGGAAAGTTCCCCTTCTTTAGTAATTTAAGAGCGAGGGCTTGGTTCCGGCAGGCTTGATGCCTTAGGGCAGCATGTGAGGGCTTATTGGTCAGCCGCCACCTCGTGCAAAGACCACGTGCCCGGTGACAACATCTGGCAAAAAAGAGTACTCCACAATCTTCCCCTGGGCCACGAGTAACGCTGGCTAACAGTACCAAGTGTTAAGTACACATAAATACCCTACGAGAGAGTGGACAAGGGAGCGCCCTCCATCGTAGCTTAAGTGGTAGAGCATCGGACACGTAATTAGAAGATTGTGCGTCCTGATCCCCCCGGCGAAAAGGGTTATTTTTCGTCCGCTTTAATACCTTTCGATAATTATTACAATATTGTTAAGAAGGCAGAAATAATGGCCCCTATGCTTTCCTTGGCTTACTTGTCTGTCCGTTTCATCAGTGGTGTGTGAGAGAGAAAGCCAGACAGACATGGTACATTCAACTGTTCGTTTTATTGCGATAGTAATTATATGGACAGTCTCGACGGGTTTTTGCTGTCGCCGTCGCCGTCATGTCCATCACGTATGAAGTCCAAATTGAAAAGATATCCCGCGCATCGTATGTTGTACCGCAAGTAAAAGAGCGCGAGCGGGGGCGACGAACGCGGCCCAAGTAGAGATCAAACGAGCGCGGCCCATTTTCGTCGCTCGGAGGGTGCATGCGATAACATCACCACACTCGGGGGGCCTGCCGTCGAAGTAGACAGGAAACGCGCCGCCGTCTTTAACAACCATAAAAAGACTCGAGGTGGTGGGGGTGTCGCGCGAGGAGCAACTTTGAACTTCGAACCGGAGGGCGCGGCCTGGATCGCTGGCGCGCGCTCTATCTCCACAGCCATCACAGTGGGCGGCTCGTATACCCTTCTACGTGCTGTGCTGTCAACGCGAAGTGACTATACGGGGAGCATGTCTCCCTGGAGCGGCCGTATTCTCTTACACCAGCGTTTTGTAGTTACGCAATATTGGATACAAAACAGTTAGCTTCCAGCCTCACTTCGTATAACACTACAATTTGCTGCTATCGCATTCTTTGCTTCACCCTTGCGGTGAAACTGTGACGTTTTTTAGCGTTGCGGCGAAGCCCGTCACGTTCGGTTGGTTCTTTCGGTTGGTTCTTTCAGAGCACCATGCTGCGACTCAGAGCGCTCTGAGGCGTTCTCACTTTGATCTCGGAGCGCGATCGAGAGATCTGATTACGTGATTCCCGCACCTCGTCTCTTTGCAACAAAAGATGCGGTGCATACTTGGAAAATCAGTGCGACCACGACGGAAACGCAAGACGAGGACACAGTTCGAGCGCTGTCTGACAATTGAAGCTTATTGAAACAAAAGCGAGCGCACGAAAAACCAACACCATGAGTGCGCAGTGTTTTACGTCACGGGAAAGAAATTGCTATGCGCAGGGCTGAAAGTCAGGAGGGGCCGTGGGGGCCTAGTCCCCACTCCATTTTAGGGGCGAAGCTCCTTATACCCTGGGTCTGTCCATCCTCCGTTTGTAGCGTTGTAGAAGCCACCTCTAGCTCGTGAGAAGCGCGCGTTCTGGTATGCAGTAGAAGAAGACGACGTTGACGAGTGAGACTCTCGTGCGTGTTCGCCTGTGTGGCATTCTTTCTTCTTTACTGCGCGCGTTCTGGTATGCAGCAAAAGAAGAAGACGACGTTGACGAGTGACACTCTCGTGCGTGTTCGCCTGTGTGGCGTTCTTTCTTCTTTACTACGTCTCGTGTTTTCAACGACGCCCGAAGACATTTCAGAAGTAACGCGCCATGAGGCTCCCTCTTGGCACGCTTTCTCTTTAGATCGGAGTCGCCAGATGGAAGACAAGGCTGCGGAACGGAGGGCACGGAAGGCAGCGGCAGCGCGCGCTCGCAGACAGAATCCTGAGGTAAGAGCCAGCGGGGCCGAAGCTGCACGTCGACGCCGCGAAGCAGATTCCGCCGTTCGAGCCCGCGAGGCCGAAGCTGCTCGACAAGCTGCACGGCTGCGGCGAGAAGACCCCGCCGTTCGAGCCCGCGAGGCCGAAGCTGCTCGACAAGCTGCACGGCTGCGGCAAGAAGACCCCGCCGTTCGAGCCCGCGAGGCCGAAGCTGCACGGCTGCGGCGCGAATCGGATCTTCAAAATGTGAAGGACCGTGAAGAGGCGAGAAAGCGCGCGTACCGGCAGGCAGAGCCCGAGGCTGTGCGAGCACGTGAAGTGGCTGCAAAACGCATCAGGCGAGCTCTGCCCGAAGGCGCCGACGCGCGCTTCCATCGGGATTTCCTTGATAACAGCTTCGGCCATAGTTGAGGTGTGTGCAACAGATTGTGGTTCTCAAACAATCTAGTCACAAAAATTCGGCAGATCCCACGTACCGTGGGAGTCCATGTTATGCGAAGCATGCGGCGGGTAGGTGACTGTGGCGTAACTTTTTTTACTGAGCGACACGTTACGAAATGACGCTAAAGATTTGTATATATCTTATACGCACACATATATATGTTGAAGAGCTGCATATGTGTTATATAAGCAGTTGTTTACGGTTGGGTAACGCTGCCAATGACAACGTGGGTATTACCAACACCAGAAGCGGTAAGCTGATATGTAGTGCTTATACGTGTCCCGAGAACGCACGCGCGTTTCACGAACCCGTGTGCATGTGTACAAGAAGTTCTTGACAGTTCTTGAACAAGGGCATCATCACCGTGATCAGTGAGCACCAGCAGCTGGTCATGACTTGTTATAGAATTCGGTCGTTACCGTGGTGAAGAGGGGTCCATATGTATTGAAGTATGTGGTATAGCAGAGCTGTTGGAATTCGTGGATGCCTCGGTCATTTCGTCGACAAATTGTCTGTTGACAGAGTCGGTGACATGTCGGAACCTGAAGCCACCCTTCGCGTTGGTGAGGCATAGGCCGTCGAGGCTCGTAGGCCTGGATAGTGCTACGTAGACCAACATCAGTGGATGGCGTTGTATTTGTAGACTACCTGGGCGTATGTGGCCTACGTAGCCTAGTCTACAAATGGCTGTCAATCAATCTGACATCATCATCGGTCAGCATGCGGCCATCGCCCAGCCTCTTAAGAAATGAAGAGGACACTTCGTCGTTCTGGTGAATGAAGTGCACTTTACGATGCGGTGATGTGGATATCATATGTAACATTCGTTAATGTATTCCTCCGGGGTTGAGCAATGCTTAAATATAGCTTGCTGAATCATAGGAATACAAACGTAATGTTTATTAGACTGCTATAAAAGCGGAGCCAACACTGGAACTACAGACGTTAACCTGATATGACGCCTCTATCGTAGGAGTACTTATCGTAAGAGTATCATGTAGTGTTTATTGCTTTCTTGTCAAAATAGATAGCCAGCACCACAACCACAATTGACGTTGCACCGATATTACGCCTGCGTAGGCTGTTTTTCCAAACCAATTTATAGACCTGGCGTGGCTCAGTGGCAGAATACCTGATTGCCACGCAGAATGCTTGGGTTCGATTCCTGCTGGGATCCTAATTTTCATTATTTCCATTCGTTGTGTCAACGCTGCCGATGTTTGTTTTACTTAACTCTCTAGCATTTAGGTTACCAATGTCTGTTCTCGCCGTTCCTGGGTAGACATAAACTGTCAATCACCTGTGGCGCATACCCGTACACCGCGGCTCGTGGTAAACGGGTATGTGCCTCACGTGTCTAGGGGAAAGGGTTTGGCGACGTACGCGACAAGATTTTCACGTTATGCATGTCATGACCCGAGAATCATATTCGTCAAATCCTCTTACCCTCCCATGCAAATTTTGGTCTATACCAAGTTAAGGAGGTGATCATGAGAGCGCCGAGACGTAGGCGGCTAGATAGCTAGATAGATAGATACGTAGATAGAAACGCTCAAAGTGCCAGAGGTTCGCTAAGAAATGCTTCGCATTTAATATCTTCCATGAAGAAGGACCACGCTCGTGCCAGTGCCATCGCCGTGCTGCAGCGCGAGTTCGCTTCGCCCCCCTCATCATCATTCACCACGTGGATATGCTGTGATTTTTTCAAGGAGGGGCTCTGCCCCACCTCGGCAGTCCGACGGTGGCACTGCGGCACCCATTTGGTAAGTGGTGGAGTTGAATATTTTGGCAGTAATGCTTTCTGCGGGGTAATTATACTCTGCAATTTTCCGAATAATGATTTATTCGCGAATATTTGGTTGAAGGGGCGTCAGCAAAACAGAAGAAAACAGGTATCGTCGTACTGCTGAATGTAAATCACTGAGACAGTGAACACCACGGGCAACGTCTCCTGAAACAACGGGTCACCAACCTGTTCGACAGATCGTCTTGGCACAGCATACTGTTTCACGAGGCACCTGAGCCTGAAGGTACCTGCTCATGAATCAGTAATGGTTTACCTTGGATTGTTTAGTTTGCCACTCAATTTTCATACTTTTAGTTGTGAACGAAAAGTATGTTGTAATTGCAAGGACGCATGTATTATGCCTAATTTATTAGGCAAGTGGTAGTGAAAATAAAATATAGCATTGTCGTGCCTGAGATTCTGAATGCAGTGAGTCAACTAATGTTGCTTACTTTGAGCTCAAAATGTCTTACGCCTTTACATCCAGAGTTATTTTTGAAAAATTGTTCCCGAAATAATTCATTTATTGCTTGATTCGATTGACACGTTGAATAAATGCCCGCAATACACTCGGAATGGTATATTTATTTGTATAGACCTCATAAGCACTTGTTCAGTTCTAGAGACAGCTGGCTTCAGTGCACTGTGATCATCGCAAACACCCGTCTCTTAACGCTTAATCTATAGCATATATATATATATATATATATATATATATATATATATATATATATATATATATATATATATATATATATATGCAGTGGAATCTCGTTGATACGATTCTGCACATTACGTTTTTCAGCCTAATACGTGTTTGTTTTTAGTCCAGGTAAACACCCCTTGGAAATAATGCATTTTCATGCGTTTAATACGGTCACATGTTTGCCCAAAATTGGATAACACGACGACAAAAGCGGATCTGGACCGATAGGTCTAGGAATCCTGCGTTTATTCTTCGGTATGCTAGTTCGCACTGCGTTCCAACTACCCATGATCTGCGCGTTGCAGAGCCGCTGAGACCGCAGCAGCATCGGTTTTGCTGCGAAAAGATCGCTGCTAGGTGATCTTTATATATATATATATATATATATATATATATATATATATATATATATATATATATATATATATATATATATATATATATATATATGTGTGTGTGTGTGTGTGTGTGTGCTTTATGAGGGCCCCCCTCCAATCAAGGGAGGCTTTAAGCCCTGGCTAATTGTCCATATCTCGCAATCTAGATATGCAGTCTTCCCCCATACTTTCGACGAAGAACGCTTCCGCGAGTTCACAAGCCATTTTATCTTTGTGCTTCATCATGATCACTGTGTTAATGAAAAAAAAGGGTTACACGCACACGACTTCCCATGCGCTGAAACACGTCACGTTGGCGGTCCCTTTAAGGTATTGTGCTGGCTAAATAATTCCATAATGCATTTACCAGACTGGTCTATGTACGCCTTGAAGCAGGAGAGGGGAATCCTATAAACAACCCGAAAGGTGCAGGAAACGGCCGGATTGCGATGCTTCACCGAGCAACCTAACAACCGCTGCTCCTACGGTTGTAGTTTGCTCAGAGATGCGCTGACGTGTATCCTCTTCTAGCCTCCAAATGCTCTAGCCAGCGGCTGCACGGTTGGCTTGGACACGCGTTCTCTATCTCGGATCAAGAGCAGTATCTTCACTGTTGCAATCTGAGGTTGTGTTCCAACCCTAGACAGCATCCTAGATAACGCTGACAGCTTGGAAGACAACATCGAGCATCCGTGCTCCGAGGAATGGAACGCGTCTGGATGACCTCTTCGCGACATGACGTCACCGTGCGTCGAGAAGAGCAAGCTAAGAAACGCAAACATAATTCTTGTTTCTTTGATTTCTTTCGCTATCAAATCTATGGAAAAAAATGTCACAGTTTCGCAAGGGCGAAGCAATGAATACGATAGCAACAAATTGGGGTGTCACGAAGGACGGCAAGCAGCTCCGAAACTTGCTCCGCGCTGCTCAAGCACAAAAGATGCACGAAAAGAACAAAGACGGGACTAGCGCGAACTAACAACTGTCACAGCTCGACACTTTCAACGCACTGCTCAGACATAAAACAGGACGCGTGAAGAGAACGCACACAAGGCACCGTCCACTGACCAGAGGGACCTGCATTGCTAGCAGTGACCCCTCCAGAGTTTGCTTACATTCCTCACTACGGGCACGCAGAAAACAGTAGTGCGCACGCATCTCCCCTCCAGACTGGCCACAGTCTGCCCACTCATGCGGGGAGGGAGATGCGCGCATCACGTGCCATTTTGTCCGGACCCGTCTCAATATTGTTTTTGCTGTGCGTTCTGGCGCTGCAGTCACACTGAAAAACTCCAGCTGCACAACGAGCTCGACGACCAGCTGTCATAGTTGTTACAACATTGGCTCTTCTAGCTAGCAGCTCACTCCTTTCGCAAACGCGGCCACCGCAGCGAGCGACGTGTCCTTCCTGTGGTCACAGCTTCAACGCAAAGTTAGCGGTGAAAGCGCAAAATGTACAAACCTCTGTAGTAGGGTACGCATTTGGGCTGGTTGGTTCATGATTACCAGTGACAAACAGCGCTAAAAAGACGGGACCAGAAAGGACACGAGGCCATGACGCTGAATAATAATCAAATGTGTTTCATTCCTTCTGTCAGCATAAATATACTTCACCACTATCGCAATGAAACTACAGAAAATTGAAGACACAGCCTGCGCAAAGGCAGTAAGGCCATCAATGGGACATAAATTCTATCTCCTTCGGAAGGAGGGAAATCGAGGGGGGAGGCTTACACATGCCTCGCCGCTGTTGTGGATGTGCTAAGCTTGTGAAATGACACGCGCGCGTTCGTCATGGTAGTTTGATAGGGAATTGGTGTGTTTAAAAGATAGATAGCAACCGCCATTGTTAAAATGAAGAGATAACTATCTGTAGCTTGTTTCTGAACATTGTTCGAATGCTCGCGCATGTGGTCATTAGAGCACCGCCCTGTCTGACCGCCATCATAACGCCCGCAATGCCGTGGTTACATGTCCTTTCTTGTCCAGTCTTTTTAGCGCTGTTTTTTCACTCGTACAAACCTCCCTCTTCAAGAGGTAAGCGCGCGAGCACGGGCGACCACGCCCTGTTTGTTAAAGTACAAGCAGTAGAAGTCACAGGCACACATCCCAACTCCGACGAAACACTAGATAGCTTTAAAATTTGGAAAAAAAAATTTGGAAACCAAGGACTGGACTGGATGCGCGGCTATAGCACAGCACCACCTAGACGGGACTGTACATACTCACCTCTCTTACTTACCATCGTCATCCATCATTCTTTTTTCTCCCCTTTCCCCACCCCCGGTGTAGAGTAGCAGGCTACAGCATAATATCGCTCAGCCCGACCTCTCTGCCTTTCTATAAATAAACCTCTCTCTCTCTCTCTGGAAACCAAGGAGCTAGTGGACCCAGGAAATTTGCAAGCCGCCAATGCGCAAGGGCAGAATGGCTAACGAAAAGTCAATGTACACGCAATATACGCTTTGCACTGATAGCGGCGAACAGAGCGCCGGCCGTCGGTAATCTGATCACCGGTGAAACACACCCTTTTTATACATCAGTTATCGAACCTTCCAGCGTTATCACTGGTGCTCGCGTAAGCTCTCGAATAATCGCGACTGCTCGCGTACTGCGCGTAATCTTCACACAATGATCTCAAACAATCGCGAAGCTTCCCAAACATTGCGGCGCGGTCTGCGCCGAGCGTTGCTAACAGTTTCTGTGTATGAAACCCGAATACATCAAGATAAAGCAATAAACGCGCGTGATAATATCATTTGTTAGAGTTCTAGAGCTGGATGTGACACATAAACGCTTACATAATTAGATACGCCTGTCACTCAGCAAGCTATAGTCTAGCGCAGTTGTTCTCAGCCATGGATGTTGCCAGAACCCCTGGTGGACCGGCGGAAGTGATGAGGGAGCCCTCGCAGTCAAAAAAAGAGGGGGGAAGGGGGGTCATAAATTAACGCAACATGCAGTGTGAAAGACGTCGCTTTTATTTCTCCCTGGCAAAGAATGGTTCAACCAAAGTGCCACGCCAATTGAATCTCAACAGCTTGTCAAACACACGGAGGACGCTTGAGCTTCGCCTTCAAGAGTAGAACGCGATAGCATAATCAGGCCCCGGGCTTTCTCATTTGCTAGCCTCTTCGGTTTATGGTGAATGCCTCAACCGTGCCGCAAGGAAAAGCGCTTCTGTGCGCGCAAAACTGAACGTTTAAAACCATCTTAGAATGCCTACTGCGAGTACAGTTGCGAAGTGCCCACTAAGCCGTAACTCTTCCTTTTGTGAATCAGCGAAGGGCCCACTATGCGTCCGTAGCGCAACACGTGAACCTTCACAGCTGCTCACTTTTTGATGATGCTTTTGCAGCTGATGATGATTAAATATGTCTGAGTGATTCGTAACGGGTGGACCCTTAAAACACCACTCGTCTCGCAATTCACATGTTTTGACGCCTGCCGTGATTCTACGCTTCTGCCACGCAATATTACAAGCATAAAAGAGACTCCTCCCGCTACATGACACTCATATTGTCACAGAGTCGTGACGTCGACGAAGGCAGCAGTCGGCGTGTTGAAGATGAAACTCTTTATTTGGCCGAACTTGTGGCCGGGAAACGGAAAGTCAAACTACAGCAATACACACTATACACTGATAGCAGCGAACAGAGCGTCGGTTGTCGAAAAAACTGAAAATCGCTGGCATGCGCCGTCTTTTATACGTCACGCATCCAACCTTCCAACCTTATCACTGGTGGTTGCGCAAGCTCTGGAATAATCTTGATTATTCGCGTCATGTGCACAATCTTAAAAAATGATCTACTCGATCTGGAACCTTCCCAGACATTCTGGCGCGCTTTGCGCAAGGCAAGAGCTACAAGTGCAATGGGCTGGTAACAGGAAACATAGAAAGAAAGGAGCCTGTATGGCAATATAGTGTTTTTTTTGCAGTAGTTTCAAGCAATAGCATAGCTCTCTGGTAGAACACTTCTTTGCCACGCAGAATGCCTGGGTTTGATTCTCGCTTGAACCAAAGATTTTCATTATTTATTTTATTTGCATCTTTCTGTGTTTTTCGCTGACGATGAACCTTCATTTTTCACACAACCAACGACGCCGACACCCACGCCAAAACCAGTTGTAACGCTATCGCGTTAGTAAGTTGTGCGGCGTGCATCTACATTCCATCTGTTTCTAGCCATAGAGTTTCATACAATAACCTAGAGAGGAAACTGGCGCTGCGATCGTTCAACCACCATGGGATTGATGGGAAGTACTGGCTTCGGATTGGATTGCGTTAGCTAGCGAACTTTCTACGGATCTTTTTCTACAGTTTCAGTTTCGTTCTTCGCGAGGCGTGTGTAGTGGGGTGCGTTGCAAAGCACTCAAGCAGTGTCTTTGTTATTGAAAGAGGCTGAAGACCGCTGGATCTCTTGGTTTGCTGCGACGTTGCAGCTTTACAGGTTCTATTTGACAGTTTTAGCAAAGCGTCGTGCACTCACCGCTGTGCATAGATGTAGCGTCCCATGCCAGTGCAGGAAATTGCACAGAGTTCACATTTTGTGATGAGCGCTACTTATCAAAACTCTTTCAAATCGACTGCAATACGACGGCGAAGCTAAGTAGATGCCCTGTCGCGTATCTCCGACTCGACTTCACAACAAAAAGAGAGATGCGTTGGAGACAGACCACTTGGACAGACGCACCTGACATCGCAGCAGACGATACCTTAAGTGTTTCTCACTCAATACAATACTGTTATTTCCATAAATACATAATGCGTACTTTCGAGGGAAAAACAAGCGGGTTTGTTTTCAAGTGTTGTAAAGATATAATTAAATATTTGGTAATGCCAAATCTAGAACACAATTGCAGAGCAATGCATACCCTGGTGGTTGAATTTGTGCAGGTTAAAGTTCCATCTCACGGTCACGCAAACGTTTTTGCAATAAGTTTTACATACAAAAGAATGAAGCGAGTTTTAATTCGATATAACTTCATATCACTTTGTTTTACACTCGGTAAACAAGCGTTGCGAATCTCAAGAACCTAATCCATCCGAAGCAAATCCGAAGCCTGTACTTCCCATCAATCCCATGGTGGTTGAAGCGCCGCTCAAGGAGCTCGCGTAGACACTAGCGCCAGATTCCCCTGTAGGTAATATTGTAAGAAACTCTATGGTTTCTAGCTATGCTTGCTCTTGAAATATGCAAGGCTTGACAAAGTATGCTCGCGTGCGTATGTCACAGAAAAGTGCAACAAAAACTTCACAGCCACCTTACAGCCATCTTATGGAGCCTTCTCGAGCCAAAAAACAATAGGTACCTTGTACCAGTTGGGCATTTTCACTGAATGGTGGGCCACTTTGTGCATACGCGGTACGTGCTAAGGCTTTTTTTTTAATTCTCGCTCGCGCATTTGCTTTCAGTTTACCCTTCAGTTTCTGAAGGAGGTTTCGCTGCTACCATGGCAAAACAGAGGTTCCCTTCAGAACGTAGCCTATCGACCTTGTATTTACTACCCTCAATTTTGTGAGCACAACACCACATCAACGAGAATTGAAGGTACATGCAGGCTAGTGACTTCTTAGCAAGACTACTAGGTTCCTAACCGAAGGTTGAAACCCTTTTGCGGCAGCGCGCCCAGCTTTTCTTTTTCCTTTTTTTCGAAAGTCTGCCCTTAGGCATAATAATTATTGATACAAAAATACACATACAAAGTTGCTTCGTGTATGAAGTCCAGTAATGATCTCGGCCAGTTGTACCGTAGATTTCTCTCCGTGATGATGTTACAATTCAAATTGAAGGCCGCAGTTGTCATGGAAGGGGGTGTCATGCGTGAGGGGAAGCCCTTCACCATGTTTTCTAAAAATGTTGGTAGTTTCACTCAACCTGAAAGCTGGAGGAATTACGGAGCAGTGACTCGCCGACCGATTGGCGACGCTGGCGTTCCCAAAGTACCACCTGCTCGGCGTCCATGGCGGGAAAGGAAACGTTCATTTGCGATTCAGTGGCGCACTATTCCCTCCTCATTACTCTCCTCTTCACAATAGCATCACTCCTTCTCACCCTCACTACCCTTTCCTACCCCTTTGTAATACCATACAATACACGGCTATGCTAGCTCTGTGCAAACAACTTGAACTGGGGAATTTTCTAGTGTGGTGAGTGCCTCGGTTTGTCTAAATAGAAGATGTGATGATGGAGGTACAATTTTGCGCTCAATATGGACGAACGAACACTTACACCAGTTCTCCAACTGCGACCGAGAGCCATTCCTTTCGACGAAATACAGGTTTTATTCAACCATTTATTCATTTACTTATTTTTAATTAGACTTGTTTTTAGAGCATTGCGATGCATACGATGCAAACTTGTATGTCACAAAATCTGAGAAGGCAGCGTCACGCGTAGCCTTTAGATATATTTATGGTGCCGTCCGTTAGTGCAGACAATGTTGAAATATCTGTTGAGCTTACCGGGAGAAACGTCTAATGCACTGGAATACATCAGCTGTTCTATAGGTAGCCTAAGAAATTACTTACCTGATATATTTGGAAATTGCTGCTTTACTGCAATCTGAGAACTTCTCACTGTGGTTTCCATGAGAGCTTGGGCTCATAATATAGCCATGTGAGGCGGGGCAGCTTGTTGCTGTGTCTTCGCCGTCGTGACAGGAGCCGAACCTGTCATCAAGAATGGAATATATATTGTCACGGGATCGTGACGTCGACGAAGGCAGCAGTCGGCGTGTCGAAGATGAAACACTTTATTTGGCCGAGCTTGTGGCCGGGAAACGGAAAGTCAAACTACAGCAGTACACACTGTGCACTGATAGCGGAGAACAGAGCGTCGGCCATCGATAAACTGCTCTGCGGTAAGGCGCGTCGGCATTTATACATGCAGCATCGAACATTCGAGCCTTATCGCTGGTGGCTGCGTTAGCTCGAGAAGAATCTCAACTGTTCACGTTTGCGCGCTCAAGCCATAAGAAGATAATAATAATATCTGGGGTTTAACGTCCCAAAACCACGATATGATTATGAGAGACGCCGTACTGGAGGGCTCCGGTAATTTCGACCACCTGGGGTTCTTTAACGTGCACCTAAATCTAAGTACACGGGCCTCAAACATTTTCGCCTCCATCGAAAATGCAGCCGCCGCGGCCGGGATTCGATCCCGCGACCTTCGGGTCAGCAGTCGAGCGCCATAACCACTAGACCACCGTGGCGGGGCGAGCCATAAGAAGATTCTAAAATAATCTGGAAGGTTCCCGGGCATAAGGGCGCGGCTTGCGCAAGGCGGCGGCTACGCGTGCAACGGAATAGTTACATAAAAATGACAAAAAACATCGCTAATCCCTATGTCATAGGAATCGGTATAACACGAAAGTGAAACGTGTCTTCACAGACGTAGTTCAGCGTTTGTTGTGTATTCTTTCACCCCAAGGGCAAAGGAATGAATGCTACAGTAACATATTGTAATGTCACGCGAAGAACGGCAAGTAACTTGAAACTTGAAACGCGCTGCTTAAGCAGGAAGGACGCACGGAACGAACATACACAGGATGAGCGCGAACTAACTGTCACATTTGTAACTTATTTCTGCGTTAGCACCGCGCTCCTTTCGCAAAAGCGGCCGCTGCAGTGAACCAAGTGACGTTCGTGCCCTCAACGCAAGACGTATAAACCACCGCGATCACGAGATAAGCGCGCGCAGTAGCGACCACACCCTGCAGAAGCGGCCGCTCGTCGCAACGGCGACGGCCTTTAAAGCGCGCTATTTGAGCCATTCGTGTCATCTGGCTAGTGATGATGAAAACGCGCGATATAACACAGATCTCTGAGTACAGCCACCGGCAAATGCTGTATATAAATAGCTCACCGTTAGCAGGTCGAAGAACATGCCGTCCGTGGCCGAATCGTTTCGCGCTGCGCGCTGCGGAGCGAGGGGTCGTAAGTTCGATTCCCGGTTGGCGGAACTTTTTCTTCTGGTTTTTTTTTCTTTGCCCACCTTTAGTCTTTATATTTTACAACGTCATATCTGTGACGGAAATACGTCGGTGGAGCCGTGGTGGACCCCGGCATAAAACACTTTCGTGTTAAAAAAGCGTGCGTCGGCAATATGTAGTAGTAAAAACATTTATTGCCTATATAACGTTTCTGGGCAAGTGGGTGGGGTCCTCAGTCCAGGGCTCCACTGGCCTTTGCGGCTCGCTGGGCTTGGTCGAGCAGAGCCAGCTGTCTCTCCCGATCCTTGCTAGCAAGCCAGCTCTCCCACTGCCTTGATCGAGATTGTGTCCCCAAAAGGGGAGAATTGACGTTTGGGGGCCGCGATTGGCACTCCCACGTGATGTGGGCGAGAGTTGGCCGTTCTCCACACCACGGACAGCCGCGCGCGTACATTGTGGGGTGTATGTGGTGTTGTCCTTGTAAGTGAGGGTAAGTGTTAGTTTGCACTCGACGCCAATCTCGCGCCTGTTCTCCGGTAAGATCCTCGAGGAACAACCCCACGCGACATCCTCGAAAATCAAAGAGGAGAACGGCGGATCTTACCGCGTGGCAATATGAAACCGAAAACTTTTAGCCTTAGCGAGTGACGCGTGATATCAAGAGAAAATACTTGCAGTTAAAGTACAGATATTTGGTAGCGACAGTGGAAGGGCAGTTATTCTTTAATGAACGAATGGTACTGCCTCTGAGACTGAAGTTTTGCTGTCATGA
The DNA here is from genome assembly GCF_013339695.2 of Rhipicephalus sanguineus. Taxonomy (NCBI): domain Eukaryota; kingdom Metazoa; phylum Arthropoda; class Arachnida; order Ixodida; family Ixodidae; genus Rhipicephalus; species Rhipicephalus sanguineus. The sequence goes on from NC_051183.1 coordinate 141,126,391, forward strand.
GGCTTTATTACTTGAAAGTTCTACTTCGCAGCCCATCTTCAGGAAATAATATTTTCAACTCGAGATATTTGAGAACTGCCGCTTCTTCAATATGCACAAATTCTTATTCTCCGCAGCAGTTTATTTTCAGACAGCCGTGCTTGTTTTGAAATTTTGCCACCCAGAGGGCTTATTTATGGGAGGTTCTTGCCTTTGCCTGCTAAATGAAAAAGAATTCGAACCAAGTCCGCTCCGCGAAAGCCGTAAAATCAGAGAATATGATGCAGATTTTCGTCGTGCAATTGCCTTTCTCTGTTTGCAAGTCTTTTCTAATTATTTCTGTGTTGTATCGTTATTCTTTATTTGTTACTGTATGTTAAGCTATATGGTGGCAGTAGCGCTTTATCGTACTACGCTTTTGACTGTAACTGTGTTTATTCGTACAAGTGGATGTTCAGCTTCTCGTCACGCAGCTTGATAGTTTTATAGCGCCACACTTAAGTCAATTCTCGCAAAAACAGCAATACCATGACCATGCAACGACGCCTGGTGTGCCTCTGGCGAAGGCACAAACGCGTACATTTCATGCCCATAGTTTTACTCTAATAATGTGCAAGTAACTTGCTTCAAACCGTGTTTAGCTTAGCAAAAATAAATTGTATCAACCGGGTAGGCAACCCCATATGCTACAAAAAGTTTTATAAATGTAATAGCTTGGTTTTAAAGCACATGGCCTAAATAATAGATGCACTTACAGATGCCCCATTTCGTGGACCATTGAATGCACACCGGTGTACCAGCCAGCCTTGTCCTTTACTACTGCTACACTGTAATTGCTGCAAATTCCCTCAAAGGGTGCAATTCCTGCGTGGATAATAAGCAATATAAATAATTATTTCGCTTTTGTCGAAGGAATGTTAAGGCACCATTAACACAAGCTAGACAACTGGATGACTACATTCAATAAGAGGCAAGTAGTGTGCTAATATTTTTACGTACCTGGATTTTAATCACTATATATTTTTTTAACACGCAAGTGTTTTATGCCGGCGTCCACCAAGTACTTCCTTTACGTATATGACGTTGATAAAATGGACGTCAACGGCTGAGAAAGAAAAAAACAAGAGAAAGATCCGCATCTAGCAATCGAACCCACTACCTTGCGACCGCGACGGTAAGCGTCCGATGCTCAACCGACTAAGTTACCTTGGCAGAGCTGGACACTTCACAAACACACCTTCTATCTTTCACACATTCTCTCTCGCACGGTGTTCTCTGTTGGCGGTGCAAGTAAGTGGGGCTTAGCGGGGCGGTGCCGTGGTCTGAGAGAGGTGAAAAGAAGTAATGCGACACGATCGACACTTACTAGCGCTTACTCCGAGACCGCGCTCGACATCAGACGTCATGAATAAAGCGTCTCGATACCAACGAGAGACACTGGCCGCGCTGGCGACGTCAAGGCACCCTAGACGCAGTTACGTTCTTTGCCTTTCGCTTCGTGTTAGCGTGTCCCGGCTCATGGGAGTAGTGCAGCTTCCACATGCACCAGTGGGATTTCTCCGCCGCCGACTGCTTCGATTGCGAGAGCACCGAGAAACAAAACTGCTACAATACGCGTTGTAGAAAGCATACGATTTTGATGAGCGAATGCCGTGCCTTGGTGGAGCGAGACAGAGGCCAGCGGGACGCACGCGATTGGGGCTCAAGCTATGAACCTCTGCTTCCCGCGTTGCTGAAGCGCATTGTGGTAGTGTACTCATGAGCACAGGCGTCGGTTACCCATTACTAGAAAGCGCACACCGTGCCGTTCCTCTCCTTAATTGACGAAGTTTTGAAGGAGTGCATAGCGTGTACCAGTGTTGATTACAGTGAAACCTCGGTGATACGATCACAGCTCACACGAAAACGGGGTGATAAGAATTTTTCGTTGGTCCCGGCCAAGGCCCATTGGCCTGCAGTGTAATGAAGTACGGTTGTTGCGAACCGACTTTCACCCAGCGACGTTTGGTATGAACGTACGCTACCGCCCAGGTACGAAGAGGTGCTGTCCGCGCTATCGCGGAAGACGCGCCAAGCACGTGCGAGCGGGGGACCGCAAGCGTGGGCATGCTCGCCTCATCGGCACATCGTCAGAATCACGGTGTTAAAAAAAAACACTTTCCTTACGCTCAGAATAAACCTATAGAGTCGCGTCACGGCCTCCGAGATTGTGTGCGCGAATCATTGAGGCTCCTATGTGCCTCCGTGTGCCTGCGCGTTTAGATTACAGGACATTAGCGCCGTGCATTTTTTTATTTCTAACGCGTCGACGTCGGCTGCTGTCGTTGTACTGTGTTTAGACGTGCCTGTCTCGTGCATTGGCGAAGGAGTCAGGCCTCACAACGTCGCACTTGTGTGGCCACGGCCGTAAATCTCCCAAAACACATCCGCAACGCCTCCGTGATAACAAAATCATAACACAAGACCGTGGTTCTGTAATCTTGTGGCCTTCATCCATCGCGTCAAAGCGCTTTTTGTTGTTACGTTTGCTGCAGTACTCTGGTGTGATGCAAAAAAGCATACAAAAATTTCGAAGGGGCCCCTGCTGTCGCGGGTCACAACACACCTGGTTCATTAATTAAATACGCGCGTACAGGCCGTATATTTACGAGTGCTGGTATGATGGCCGACATCTAAAAACTTAACTGACATTCATTCAGGGTTCTTTCTGACGTTGCTGCGGCCCTTAAAAACAATAAATAATATCTTCGCCAGCTTTCTTTTGTAGCATTCTAATTTTCCATGCTTTCTGGTGATACGAATGTCGGATGATACGAATATTTTTGGTGGTCCCGTGAGATTCGTATCACCGAGGTTTCACTGCATAAGCTTGTTGATGTCACCTTTAGGCGGGATTCACGATTCGCTGTGCCCAAATATATGTCCAGAACTTTCGCTACCAGAACGGTTTAATCGTGATCACGGGCGGTAGTCGTCGCGATGGAGACATGCCACTAGGCGTCAACAAGGGTGCGTCCACGTCAAACGCTGCTATAGCTGGCAAATACGAATATACATCGTACAAGCTCTCATATGCCACTACATAACAATCACTACTTCTGTGAAGACACGTTTCACTTTCGTGTTATATCGATTCCTAGACGGATGGATCAGCCATGTTTTTTTTTAGAAAACACCCCAGAAAGCGCTTTCGTTTTTCCGGCTGGCTTGTACAACTGTGTCGAAAACAGTGGCAAGACTTTTCTGACTAATTTGATTGAATATGGCTAGATGAATTAGTAAATAACATTTATTTCACTGAGTCGTATGGCGCACGCAATTTCGCAAGATGAACCTCGACTGGAGCTCCCATCTCATAAAAAGAACTCAGAAGTTTCACACCATATTCCAAATATGTCGTCATAATGTGTGCTAGAAAATACAGTGGCGCTTCAATTATTGCTATCCCAATAGTACGATTCAAACATCTCGGTACGATCAAAGTGAAAAGCTGCAAAAACATGTATCATTATTTTGGGGTTATGTTTGTAAAATGACAGTAATTTCATGATTTCTGAATGGCTGACAATTGGGTATGATGGTTCATCTTCAAAAATGATGAAGAGCGTAAACAAGACAACGACTAAAGGAAATGACGACGACACACAGAGCGCGAACTACCAACAGAAGTTTATTTCCTTGAATACACTGTTTTAGATGCGAAGCATCTCATAGCGGAGTTCAAACCGGTGGTGGTGGTGGTAGTGCGGCGTGACCACCCTTACTGCGCATGCGCATACCCTCTCCACTCACACTCTCCACTTCCCATCTCCCCTTCCCCTTTCCCATTTCCCTCTCTTCTCCCCCTCTCCACTCTTCCTCTGAAACGCGGGCTAGACATGCCGAAATTCTCTCCTGCGCAACGCCGCGATGAGCGCCAGCGCATGCGCGTCCCCTCCCCCTCTCTCTCCTCTCCTACTCTGCCCCCCTCTCGCGCGCCTGTCGACCGCGTTCCCCGCTCGCCCTGTGAGTATTAACGGCCAGGCTGGAGACAAGACAAGACACGCGTAGCGTTCCTCTTCGTGTTCCACGACGCGACGTCGGTAGCATGCCCAACGAACGCCAACAGAACGCGATCGTGCAAGTTCTCCGGCTTCGCATCGCCTCATGGTCCCCTTTAGCGGGAAATGGTGTAATTTTTTTATGCAACCGCTGAAGTGCCAACTAATATGTAATAACAGACAACTTTTTAGAACAACAAGCTTGATAAGGTAACAGACGGCGTTGTGACACACTCAGGACCTAATCTTATAATGTATTCAGCTTCTATAATCTCCCTTGTGCACTTATATTCAGCAGTACATGCACCAAAACAGGTTTACAGCCACATGACTTACAATAAATCACGATTCATTGCGATTCATTGTAAGACCTGTGGCTGTCAACCTCTTTTTGGCGCATATACTGTTGTTTCAGCCATATGTAAGTCTACAATGGAGATCATAGAAGCTGAAAAAAATTGTAAGATTAGGTCCTGAATGCGTCAGTACGCCGTCTGTTAAATTATAAAGTGATGGGCTTGCTTTTCTATGAAGTCGATTATTACTACATGTGTGATAGGGGGTTGGCGGTAATTCTTATATTGAATAGGAAGTGAAGAAAAAAATCACAGCAGATCCACGGGGTGAATGATGATGAGTGGGCGAAGCTCCGGTGCCACAATCTGTCGCAGACATTGCAGCTTTCGCCGAAACTGTTGTCTAGAAAGTCGCGCTTGAAACGCGCGTCTGCGCCTTCGGGCAGAGCTCGCTTGAGGCGCTTGGCAGCAGCTTCCCGCGCTCGCACAGCCTCGGGATCCGCACGCCTGTACGCGCGTTACCTCGCCGCTTCTCGCCGTCAACGTTCACATTCTGATTCGCAGGCTCGAACGTCAGGATCCGTTTCTCGGCGCCTCTGTGCAGCTTCGGCTTCGCGGGCTTTCACCGCCGAATCCTGTCGGCGAGCGCGCGCCGCAGCCGCTTTCCGTGACCTCCGCTCCGCCGCCTTGTCTTCGCTGTTCATGGCGCAGCGTCGAGAGAGGAAGCCCGCCAAGAGCGAGCGCCTTTTCGAGTCCTAACGCGCCATCTGGCGCTCTCCTATCACACTAACCCCACACGCAGCGCGCGCCTCCACGCCATCTAGTGAGCAATTCATGTACTGTCACAGCGCAGCGTCATCTAGTGAACATTGCGAGAAGCAGCTGGGGTGGCTACGACAACGGAGGGACTGAGCCACAGCGTAGGAGCTTCGCCCCTAAATGGAGAGCCCCGCAAGTTTCTCTCTTAGGATCAAACCTCAGCAGTTGCTCTGAGGGGAGGGGTAAGGAGGGATAAAAGAATGATACGAAAGAACGGGTGGAAGCGGTCAAAGAAGTTCACGGACGGGGCCACGATTGGCGAGAGGACTTAGGCGCGAGGTCATCGCGGACTGGGCGAAGCCCCGATCGCCGAGCGGTGCTCGGCGGGCAGGCATCGCCGACGAAGCAACCGTAGGTCATGAAATCTTCCGAGCAAATCTACATGTGTGATGGCGCTTCTGCGCTTGTATAAAAACTGCGTGTTCAAGGAAATAAACTTCTGTTGGTAGTTTACGCTCTGTGTCTCGTCGTCTCCTCCTTTAGTCGTTATCTTGTTTGCGCTATTCAACACTTTTGTTTATGATTTCTGGTCACCAAGCATGTCTTCTTTAACCTGGGCTTCTTTTTTGTCATTACGACTGGTGCAAACGTAATCAGCGCAAACAGTAAAACAGTCAAACAGTAAGCACCAACTAGGCCAGGCTGAAGTTCTTCTGTAATCAGCGCAGGTTACGTTTTTCTCAACGTATCCCGGAACTTATCTGTGACCATTCATAACGTCGACTTTGGCACGTAGAATACCGAGGTGTATAAGAAATCCAGAAGTCTACGTACTTTTCCCCAAATGATGTTTTCTATGCAAAAAGAAAACGAACTTCCTATGGATCACGATTTGAATAATTCAATTCGGATAATCTGCGAAAATTAAAATCTCTTGCACAGTCTATTCATTCTACCACTTCCTGCATGCTACGATCATTATGGATTTGCAAATTTTTCAGCTTAGACGGCGTGAGCAGCAATAGGCAAACTGTAGACAAATGTACCTAGGCTAAGGCAGAAAGTTGGACTAGGTGGTATCGAGCGTGACAGGGCATGATTGCTAGCATAGTGGTGACAAGGACAAGAAGAAGGAGCATGCGACCATTAACAAGGGTGTTCACGGAATTAGCGTTGTTCATGAAACTAGTGTGGTCATACCTTCTTTCTTCACGTCCTTCTCCCCTTTACGCTAGCAATCATACCACATTGTTGATGTGTTTTGTTTGGTGTTTGCAAGATGGTTAAATATAACCCGTGCCATGTAAGGGCTCCAGATTTATTGCTCAGATATGCGCTCAATATTGGCATAAAGAATAAAAGAGGCTTTCCAGTATTTACAAATTTAAGGAACATACCACAAACAACCTTCCTGGGTAACTGATGACTCATCAAATTGTTAGCAGTGATTTGTTGAGGCCAAGCATCTGGTACTAATTCCCAAGTACGCGTTATATAAAGATACATGTTCAACTATATTTCTGTTCATGACAGCCTACCGTTTACTGCTTCGTAATGCTTGCAGCTAAAAGCAATTACTGTATAGTGGAAAATGCGCGAGGTATTCAGATTCGGACACTATCTTAGTGTGAGGTGGGAGCACCGATGAACGCGCAAGCACTGAAGTCGGTGGACCCAAGTGTGTTGGTCAGTTCAAGAGGTGCACTAGCGTACTGCTCCTTGCTACGCTCGCGCCATCTGGTGGCAAACCAAGGCTGAGCAAGGCAGAGGGGCGCCCACTATGTACGGCGCCTGCGGAGAGTTTGACAACTGATTCTAGCCTAGTAACGTTGAGCTGAAGGACACGTTTCGTAGAATATTCCACGAAAGGATGCAGCATTCTAAAGGAAACGGCGTGCTTCGAGGCTTGCCTGAGAAAATAGGGTGAATGACGTTTTTACTGCAGTTGTATTTCTTTTCATGTAAAACCCTGGCATCATCCGCGAATCCTTGTAAGAACGTGTGCTGAGTGGATAATATACAAGTTCATCTTTAGAAAAGACCAAACGAAATTTAATAATCTTACCAAGCATTTCCGGAGCCGCAAATTTCTCTGAAACGTCAACAATCCGTGATCTGAAAAACAACAGATAGCCTTTCGGTAATGATCATTAAGAGAGAAAGAACTAGGCTTTCAGCCACAGTAGTTATTGCTATTTCAAAACCAAAATATCATTCGATAGCATAAAGAATACGTCCATAGTCATCCGACAATTGCGTTCTAATAATCTCGTTACCTTTGAACCGTCTAGTCGTCAGTACACTTTTCAGAAGATGTTCATCAGGTTATCGGTAAATCTTAAATACCAAAAATAAAAAAAAATCGCTGCAAGGAATTGAATCTTGTAAGAAATAATCCTTCTTAACAGAAAGTCTTCTCAGGTTCATAAATGAAGCCTTCTGAGGTTGTAGATTTGAAAAATTTGTCAGCTTCGCACTAGGGGTGAAAAAAGCCTGAAGGAAGCGCGGAGCTGGGCGGCCTTCTTTGTTTGTCTTTGGTGTTCTCTTTCTTTCCTCCTGACTTTCTTTCTTTTTCTCTTTTCCAGTTTTTCTGTCTTTTTTTTCTCGCTTTACTTCTATTTACTTCTATTTTTTCTCTTTTTTTCTATTTCTCGCTTGCTTCCTGCTTTTTTTCTGTTTTTATTCGTGGTTTTGAAGGCGCTACGTCAATCGACGACAGCAACTACAGCCCTGATCCTTAGGTGTTCCGCACTTGATATCATCATCAAGGCGCTCGAAGAACAAGAGGAAGAAGACTATTCCTTGGCGCGAGCGCGATCTCAATATGCTACAGATCGCTAGCTATACGTGGTTTTCCCAGCGTTACGCGAAGCTACACGAGACGGCATCACTATAGGACAGCGCGGGCTCCGAAAGTGCTCCGCACTTAAAAGGCAGGATCAGTAAGCGAAAAACAAAGCTGATTAACGTTACTCAGCAATGAGCGGACTGCCCATGCTGAGCCTGCTCCAGAAGTGCGACTACTGCTCTGCTCTCTCTTTAAAATAGGCGATTAGATCAGTGACTCTGGGAAATGGAGCTACGCGGTTGTCGAGTTGAAGGCGCCTGCGGATAACCTGGAGCTGCGCTTCCACGATGACACTGAAATGCGATAAGGTATATTATTCCCACCCTTGTTTTCAACACGCTTGCGATGTAGCTTTGGCGCAGCTTATATATTTGGATTTGAAATGTTCCGAACGACCTTCTCCTTATGATTGCGCGTCATGATTGCCAGAAGAACGCGTTGAACGTGCATACGCCTGAAACTTCAGAAACCATTCTCGGTATCACTGCTTATGTACTGCAACATACTGGGGTGATCTCGAGAGCTCCCGGTTAAGCACCGAGCCTCTTCTCTAAACAATCCACGTTGGCCGTTAGTATTAAGTGTGAAGCCAAAAAAATATTTTTACAGTATTCAAAGAAACGTACAGTATATGTACTCAACAAACGATAGTTCTATTATCTTTCAGTGAGTATGATCTTTATACTTTCTTAGGAGGATCGTGGGAGGCAGGGCTCTCCAAAGAGAGTTAAAGTGCATATTTAAAGAGCGTTTTGTTCGTGGCAAGTCAGGCCTCAGTACGAAGTGTAAAGGCTTGATCACACCGAATGCGGAGCGACCAAATCGGCCGAGCGGAAAGCGGGGGAAACTTCCTCTCAAAGCGGCGTAAGCTAACGCTCAACACCGCTTCTAACCCGATCGCTCCCGAGCCGATTTTATCTGCCGGAGCTCTACGCTCTGCCGCTGCCACTAAGCACGCCATGCGACAGCAGCGCTTGGGCATCTAAAATATGAACATTTCGTTGAGATAATAGAAATGGTATCCACATGTCCGGCCGAACGGCTGTATTCTCTGCAGAACTGTAAGTCTATGCGGTGTTGTACGAGAAATCAATTCTGAGATACCAGGAAACAAAGAGTTGGTGTGATCCATCGTATTTCGTTACGAGGCGGGGCGAAAATATTAACGACATTGGCGAAGTGGCATTTCACGAATATTTCTAACTTTCCCCTGCCTTTGAACTCGTTTTGTTTGCTAATCTAACGGCAACTTCCATCATCCTACCTGCAGGAAGCCGTACGGCGAAAGATTATTTCGGTTCACTGGCACGAAAATCTGGAACTCTACTCCCCTTGAAGCTAAAGTTGCAGGCAACTTAAAATCATTTGTAATCTATATGTCGTAAATCAATCATGGTGCAAGTGAACTACATTTCTGCTTGCTAACTTCACGTCTGTTCTTTTTCGGCATATATATAATTTGTGTAATTTGAGCTTTTAGCCGTTTCAGCCCTGGATTTTTTATTTTGGTCAGAGACCTTCCTTGGGCGTGTTTTCCTAATAGTTAGGACCTCAAAAGACCACAAACGGAAAATTGAGCCAGTGGTGCAAGTATTTATGGATTAATAGGCATGGAGTCAAAGTAAGTCATCAGGGCTCAGTGGTTGTGAAATGGGATAAATTACTTCTTTATTCCGGCTATTCACCAGAGTACCCAAAATGTAAACCAACGTTTTATTTTTCAGTGTGATACTCCTTGAAACAGCTTCGGTACGTCGTCCCGAAAACGGCGATTACCCTCCTCAGCTTACCCGCCTCGGCGTCCCCCATGACTTCTTTGTTTGTAGCCTACCAAGTTTGGCACATACCCACTCTGGGGGATTGGCCAAGAAGACATATTGTAGCCTATGAATGACAATTGTATTAAGCTTTAGCTCTCTATCACTAAAGAAGCAAAAGAAATTACAAAGATAAAGTGCAATAAATTTACAAAAGGTATTGTAGCCTGCGGATGATAATTACATTAATTACAAAAAAGGAAGGAAATAAGTGGTATTATAATAACGGAAGTCTGAAATTTTGAGCCGACCAGATAGCTGAGTTTACCTGACACGACCAAATTTGACTGCCTTACCTATAATGACATTTTATAAATAATTGACGAGTATTTTTCCAGATTCTTAAAGTAGACATTATGTTGGAATACGTTTAGTGGCTAGAATGAAATTACACACAGCGTCAAAAATATCTCTGTCGCAATGTTCAGGAACAGAGGCACTGAAATGTAGAACATTTTCTGCAGTTCAAACCTATCGTCGAAAACGGAATAACCAGAAGTATTTTCCTGATTATTGAATCGTTGCGACATGATATAAAATAATGATCAACAGATTCTGTTTCTTCGCAAATTGGGCAAATGGGTGATATCGCCAGACAAGCTCTGTGTAAATACAAGTTTATTGGGGGACACGGCATCGAAATTTGGTAATAATAACTTCAAAGCTTTCTAGATTGACTCCACTTAGGTTTCCATGGTAATTTAAGGTGTTGATATTCTGTCCATTTAGTTGTAGTTTCTATCATATCTGTACAAATTCCTAATTTTCGATATCTGATCGCTGGTATGTATTCTACTTCTGTGAGTACCGAGATTATTCGTCCATCAAATGGAAGCCCGGGCAAAGGAATCGGCCAATTCAGTTATTGCATCCCGCACTGACCTGGGACCCCCAATAATTTCAGGAGTTTCATCTGTGGCGGTACTAATGTGCGCAAAGTCATGAGGGTTCGTGATTGTTCCGAAGCTGTAAGTGCTGTGCATACCGAAAGAGAATCTGATATGATGATTGCACTAATTTCGGTTGAAGGCAGTTTTCGAAGCGCCAGAATAATAGCCACGAGCTCAGCTTCAAGAACAGGAGTAAAATCTTGCAGCCTCATTGAGAATGACCAGCCAAGGAAAGCGGAAGCAATTCGCTACGCCTGCCTTTTGATTATTCACAGAAGCATCAGTGGCGATTATGTTTTTTGTTTCTACATGTACCAAGTAATCTTTTAACCTGTTATTCAAAAATCTGAGAGATTGTAACTGAGATTTTGGGGGAAAATTTCATCATATTCTTTCGTAATTCAGTCACGCTGCTGCTTCTTTGCCACTCCAAGCTTCGCGAACGTGCCACAATTCTGGTGTCAATCGCAGTGGGAATCATTGAATAAGTATTCCCTCGAGAATGAGCAGTTTTGGTTTTTGGTTTCATTTCCGGGGTGCTAGGGGAAATCTTCTTTGGTGGTGTCAATTGACACCGCCAGGGCCGAAAGGGCTAGGTTTGTACTTCGTGTGCCACAAAAGAAGTGACCATTAGGACGCCATGTTTTCAGTCTCCTTCGTCCTATCTATTCATCTATGATAGGCACCTAGGAAGCAGCAGCGGGCGACAAAGCCGAGATCCAGAAATACCGTGAACGAAGGGACACTTGTGAAGGCGCCAGACTTCCAAAGGTGGAAGACTAGTGCGACAAGATGGCGGCACCAGCAGCACGTCTCCATAGAAAGCGCGAGATGCTCCGCCTCCTCAGCAGCGTGGTCAGCCAGGCATCACCGTTCGTAGCGCTATGCGGGAGGAGGCGTCACTGCTACGCTACTGAATGTATTGGCTTTAAGACGTGCCACACGAGCCAACACAAGCGCTGTGACGCGGCGGTGGCATTGCTTCGAGCCACAAAGGAAGAGTACGAAGGAACAAATCTGACAGACGCGTGAATAGGAGAGGGACGGCATGTCTACCGCGAATCCACGGGAACGCTCTCAGACGCACGTGTGATGTAAGCAGTCGTGTCCTTACGTGGCGTCGCACCACAATTCCTTCAACTAAGGCGGACCAACGGATCCTATTGAGGAGCGAGCGTTTGCGCTGACATTAAAAAAATAGAGGAGGCGTTGGTTTACCAAACCGCGAGATGCGCCCACCGTACTCGGCTTCCCCTGGTGTGGCGGTCACTCCATAGAATGACTTGCCAGGTTGACATAGAGACCGCAGGCGTGTCTATCCCCCGCCGTACGGCAATCTCAGAACAGCGCTGGTCACAACATTGCCTGCATACGAACGCACTACTACACCATTCCACATAAGCTGGCCATTTTTACCAAAGGATAATTGACCCACTTTGTCAAAATTGGTGTTCAGGTGAATTGGGTACAGAGCTGGTGAGGATCATGTAAGAGCAGATCTGTGGAATGACGGAGGGCAGATTGTTCTTTAAAAAAACTGGCGACCGGATACGCATTGTATTTTCACCATGACCACACAAGAATCTTGGAAAAAGTACAAGCTGATGAGCTTACTGTCCGCTGCGGGCAGTTATCTACAAAGGGAGCTGCCAATAAAAAATTACACCATCTCCCGCTAAAGGGGACCATGAGGCGATGCGAAGCCGGAGCACTTGCACGATCGCGTTCCGTTGGCGATCGTTGGGCATGCTACCGACCTCGCGTCGTGGAACGCGAAGAGGGACGCTACGCGCGTCGTATCTTCCATCTAGCCTGGCCGTTAATTCTCACAGGGCGAGCGGGGAACGCGGTCGACAGGCGGGCGAGAGGGGGGCACCATAGGAGAGGAGAGAGAATGGGAGGGGACGCGCATGCGCTCGATCTCACCGCGGCGTTGCGCAGGAGAGAATTTCGGCATGACTTGCCCGCGTTTCTGAGGAAAAGGGGGAGGAGAGAGGGGGAGGGGAGATGGAAAGTGGAAAGGGAAAGTGGAGATGGGTGTGGGAGGAGGAGGGGAGAGGGAAAGGGGAGAGGGTGAGTGGAGAGGAGGTGTGTGGAGAGGGTATGCGCATGCGCAGTAAGGGTGGTCACGCCGCACACCACCACCACCACCACCACCACCGGATTGAGCTCCGCCTTAAGATACTTCGCATCTAAATATCAGCATAACCTTAGAACCAAAGGACCAAGCAGGCTCCTCGACAACCGACAGTATTCACACTCAATCAGGTGATAGGTATCAGGTATCAGCCAAATGATAGAAAAATACGGAGAATACAATTACGCCCTATACATAGTCTATACCACTTGCGAGAAAGCATTCGATTCGGTCGAAACGTCACCACTTATGCAGGCATTATGAGTCTAGTACATCGAGTTGGTTAGTCTAGTGATATTGCCACGGGCGTTTCTTATTATCACTTTTGCTGTATTCGGTTTTCGCCCACAAAGACTGTCAGCAACGCTCAGCGCAAACCGCGCCTGATTGTTCGAGAAACTTCCCGATTATTGTAGATGGTTTTGTTAAGATTGCGCGCAAGACGCGAAAACTCGAGCTTATTCTAGAACTTCCACGACAACCAGAGATAACGCTGGAATATTCGACGGCACATGTAAAATACCGACGCACTTCACCGAATAAAGAATTTCATCTCGGGCGTGCTGACTGCTGCTTTCGTCGACGTCACGACCACGTGACAATATCGAAATTGTGGCTAGTCTGCCGAGCCCTTAGCTATGCTACACAGTACTGCATAGACATCGAAGAACTCGTACGCAGTGAGAGTTTTGAGAGATGTAGGGACGCGTGCTTCCATTGTGAAAGCATAAGCAATGAATTGTTAAATTGCAAGATATAGATTCATTTATGAGCCGTGTTTGATGAACCGCATATTTTCTCTGTTGGCTAGTGTTTTACTCAATTATAACGAGGTTTCGTACATCGCTTCGGATGTGCAAATTAGACGTTGGAAAAGAGGGAAAGTTTACTTACCCCGTGACTAAAATTACCAAATCAGATTGTTGAACTGAAGTGCTTTTTCCCGCGTACTGCCTTAGTTTTGTGACTGTGCCATCCGCGTCCAGGTCACCAGTATCCGTGGAGCTTATATAATCGGCGTTTCCCTGCAAACATTTCATTCTATTGTATGCAAATGAGACGTACCTTCCTTGTCTTAGTAGTTACCTCAGTTGTGGTGCTGTATCCTACTAGAGCGATATGAACCGGTGGACTTAACTGCTGTAGCTGCAGGCTCACCTGCGATCAGAAAAACGAAAGCGGCTGTAATTGGGACGAGTAACATGTCATGCTGCTTGGAGACACAGTAGAGGACGTACCACTGTATGCAGTGCAGTATCTATAACAGTACGCTGATGCTAACACCATCGTTTTGTGTAACACGCGCTTTTATCTGGGCGCTATTGTCTTTGATTGGAGTTCTTCGAAAGCTGCGTGAGCATAGTAGATGAATGAATGGTTTACTTAAGCCTTTTAATCGCATTATCATGATTATATAGCCTTCGCTTGGAGAGCGGCATGGGCATACGTGAACGTTTTTTTTTATCTTATTCTTTTAATGTTATTATTATTGTCAACCTGTGCTCCAAATTTATGTTCTTGCTACCTGCTACCTAGTCTCGGGGTCCACGCTCTCAATCGCGAATTCATAAGCAATGTGTAATATATTTCTCGTGGCCCCTCTTGCTTCTTACCTGTGATGTGACCCCCCTCCCGAATTTTACTTCCCCTAGTGTACATACGGAACTATTCAGAGGGCCTACTATGCAGCGTGGACATGCCAGCTTAGGAGTCGCTTCAGCAGCCGAGCTAGGGAACATCGGTAAATGCAGACGTATATCCGAAGATACTTGGCTCACAGCCACCCTGAAGGACCTGCCAAGAATGTGGTAATAAATATTTAATTAACAGAAATGAAAATTAATTTTGTTAATACGCTGCAAGAAAGCTCCTTGAAAATGCCCTAAAAGAAGGTAATTGACGGCAGCTGGATCAGATCCAAAATACCCCATGCAAGAAAGTTGCGCAGAGTCCGACCAAAGCACAGGAATTCGTTAATACGTTTTCTTAGCACTCGCTATTTCATATCACAGAAAGCGGGCCGCCAGAAACTTTTTAAAGTGCTCTTCTTACCTTTACATTAGAGGACGCTGATGGGAGTATGTTGTGGCGCAAGGGCATGCATGACCGACCAGCCCCAGATTTTATTTGCATTACAGGTGCTGGGTTCGTCGATTTTTCAAACATTACAGGTAGGGCTTAGAACTCCTCCTTGAGGGACTCCTCAGCTACTGTAATACTAAGTTGTCACAGGTTCTTGGGAGTCATAATTGACAGAAACCTGTCTTGGACTCCACACGTGAACTACGTGAAGAAGCGGCTGAGGGCTATATGTCACATGTTCAGATTCCTTGCAGGGAAAAAATGGGGAGTGCCGATACCATCTATGTTACAACTGTACAGGGTTCTGTTTATTGGATTCCTACGGTACAGTTTACCTGCAATATCGAACACCGGCAAGAGAAACCTGCGCACGATTGAGAGCATTCAAGCCCAAGCTCTTAAGATATGCCTTGGGTTACCCCGCAGCACGTCAACGGCTGAAACCATTGCCATCGCGCAAGACTACTCAATCACGACACACATTATCACAGAGACAATGCGCACGTACCTCAGGCATTATGCCAGGACCCCTTCCCACCATCTGGCGAGCCTCGCTGTTGAAAGGCCCCGCACGACATATAGTTCCACTGTCGGCAAACTTCGCTCATCATTTACTGCTTGGTACGCACCTGCGTCAAAACCAGTGTTCCCTACGTGGTGCTTGAGCCGCCCACGAGTTCACCTAACGGTTCCGGGAGTGCGGAAGAAGTCAGACCTACCGACACATGCACTGAAACAATTGAGCCTACTCCTACTGTACGAAAACTACAATAACCACGTCCACATCTCTGCGGATGGCTCAACTACGTCGTCCAGTTCTGGTGGTGCGGTGGTTATACCATCACAAGAGATAACTCTGCGTCTTAAAACTTCACATGCGACGACTTCTACCGCGGCAGAAGTCGCGGCTTTGCGCAGCGCACTAGAATTTATTGATACTGAAAGAACAATTAAATGGGCTGTGTTTTCTGACTCAAAACCGGCGTTACAGTGCCTGCGGTCAGTTTTTTCAATGAGGATGCCACGAACATTTGACGTATGAAACCGTGAAACTTCACCACCACGTAATTCAAAAAGGCCATGATATTGACCTCCAGTGGTTACCTGGCCACTGTGGCATCAGTGGAAATGATTCCGCCGGTCACGCTGCTCGCTCATCACATAAGGAAGCAAACATCGTCCTAATTCCGCTTTCAAGGACAGACGCTGCAAGGCAAATTCCACAAATGGCCCGCAGTCTCACAATGATGGAGTGGAACGCACCAAGCATAACACATACCAGACTACATCAAATGAACCCTTCACTGCGACTCCAACCTCCATCCGGCCTTCATCGACGCGAAGCTTCGCTTCTCTATCGCCTTGGGTTGGGAGTTGCTTTTACGAAGGCATATGCTACGTCATTCGGAATGGCTGACAGCGCGGCATGCGATGTTTCCGGCACCGAAGAAAACATCGAACACTTGCTGTGCCAGTGCCCTCGTGTTGCCTTGGAGAGACAAGTACTGTCCAACGCACTGCGGCGACTGGATGATCGGCCAATTTCCGTGCAGGTGCTACTACAGCACCGTCCACATCTCTCGACGGCCCACAAGGCAGTGAAAGCACGCTTGTGTTTTTTGAGAACGACGGGCTTGTGCGAACGCCTCTGACTTGTGGTGCAATCCCGCACGCTGCAGTGAATTTGCTGCATCTCTTCTATCTCTCTCTTCTCTCCTCTCTATTTCTCGTCTTTCTATTCCCCTTCCCCGATCCCCCAGTGTAGGGTAGCCAACCGGAAGTGTTTCTGTTTAACCTCCCTGCCTTCTCTTTTTTCTGTTTCCTTCCTTCCTTCAAGCATTACAGAGGCAGGCAAGTTCATATTCCCCAGGTTAGTGCTTGCTTGTCTGATCGTTTTCCTCACAAAACGCAAATTTATTGGTACTGTGTAATTCGCTGCTACCTGAGAGTGCGCCTTAGTAACAGTGTTGCTGAGCTTGATGAGGCAATTGTCTCTCTAAGCCTGGCAACATCGCTCTCTTTCAAACTGATTTAAGTACACGCCGCATTCGCATCGCGTACCATACGGAAGCGTTTTGCCTTGATACGTTAGTGGAACGTCTGTGCGCATAGAAACATTTGCCCGCACTTCACAGCGCACATTTACACAATCGTTAAATGCAGTGTTGATGGGTATATGTTCGTTTTCCAACCATGACGTTACATGCTTAGAATAGACATTGCGTAGCCGTTCTTGCCTGTCGCGTACGCGGTTAAGCACCGCGTGCTCTCAGATTCGATGGTTGTATCATAGCACCATTTCAGCATGAAAGGTGCCGTTTTAACAAGACGCAGAAGCGATGTCTCATTGCCGTCGAAATGCTTCCGTACTCTCGTGTCTGCGCATTTTCTTGTATCCTAACTCGGGCCGAGAATGGCCCTGCACTGATTACTCTGCTACTCACTTCCAAACTTGGATGTAGAATTCAAGGTCTGAAGACCCTACAACCCGCCCAGTTTAGTTAGCCCCCGCGTTGACAGCGGATGGGCGTCATAGAATGTTGCAGCGGCATGGAAAACAGGTCAAAGGTGGCAAAGCTTGAAAGAGTTGAAGCTTGGCAAAGTTAATTTGGATGCATTATAAAGCATTAACAGCGCATACCAGATTAGGAAATGGGACAGAACAAATAGAGGCAAAGGGCGCTCTTTGCCTGTGTTTGTTCTTTTTAGTTTCCTACTCAGACATGCGCTGTGAATGCTTCATAATGAATCCATACTTCGCGTCTTTCCGTCTGTTCTGTTCCGTCTCCTATTCTGCTATGCGGCATTAAGACTGTATAGCGGTAATTTCGCTTGGAGGTACCTATAGAAATATTAAATGACGTACGAAAGACAGCGCACATAAAAATGCAGTGAGCGCTAAAGTCGCTGTAAATGGAACGTTTAATCTGGCTGGTATTCCGCTATACGTAAAGAATTTTGCGTATAGTTGAAGAGAGTGTGTGAACAGCGCATGCGCGAGCCTTACTGGAAACGCCGGATACGCCTAGAAACGCCCGAGAAACATGACCGCACAGCCGAAAACGGTTGGCGTCCACCTGCAATCTATCATGGGGCTGCCGTGCGCGCTGTAGCTCGTTAGCTCCAAACTCAGGCTTGTATTTGCTTTAGATTCATGTTCGTAAGCTTCGACAGTGAAGTATACGTGTCGTTCAGTGCCGCTAGTGAGAGCCATATTGCGATAAGCTTCGCGAGTGGCGATCGGCGCTTCCCGATTCTCAGAGGGCATAGATTACTCGTTTGGTGGTTTCTTTTATCCTCCACAGCTGGCGCCACTTCACGCTGGTGGTTTGTTTAATTCTTATTTCAAAAGATACCTCAAGGCGCGTGAATAAAGCAAGTAGAGAGTTATAATAGCTAAAGAGACATGCGTCTGCACTATCTGCAATGTTGCAGTTTGTGGCAGTGATGGCGAGCTTATTATTGTTTACATCGTGCATACACCGATGCGGCGACTAACAGATAGCTGACATTGATGGAGTATTTTGCTCGCACGTAAGCTAACGTTCTTCTGCGAGCGTTGCTATGCTATCTGGTATTCCGCTACGCTTTTCAGTATGGCAGAATAGTGGACAGACTAGACTGTTCTAATTTAAAATAAATATCCAGCGCGTTTTCCTCCATGTTGCTGTATTTCACTGTCATAAAAACTTCCTGAATTTCGGGTATTTTTTTGTTCCTGCAATGATAAATAACATAAGACCGCATGCGCAGTGAATGGTACAGAAGATTACAATATTACTAAATTCTAAATGTCCCGAGAGTTCAATCGTACATTCGAAAACCCGGCATGAAATGCGCGAGGAATTCCATAGCAGTTGCGGCCTGAAATGCAAAAGGATGAAAAAGTAAGAAAAATATTTACCTTGTACATATACGTTTCCATGTATTCTGAGGCATTCAACGACAGCATTTGAAGTCCTACCGTGTGGTTGTAATCGCTGATGACGTAAGCCTCAACGGCAAGTGGAATAGACTGCGTCCTTGCATCTGATAAGAAACAAGTAGCATGCTCACTGCATTTGTAAGAAACCAGCATGAAGGTTTACAGTGGTAGCGTACAAACCTGGAAGGGGTACATGTCCATTCGTGTGAGCTCGAACTTCTGCAATAGCGACAATCAAGTATAATGGCACATAAGAAGGGGATATATTGCCTCAAGACAACACTGCGCAGCAATTCAAAACATGGTTGATCCATCCGTCGTAGGAATCGGTATAACACGAAGGTAAAATGTGTCATTACAAAAATAGTTGCATGTCTACTGTTTACATTACTATATTTGAAATTTGAACGTTTACATTGATATAAGTGAGCTTGCACAAGATCTATTGGTGTTTGGCAGACATAGCACCGTTCAACTTGGACGCACCCATGTTGGCGGTTGGCGGCACAACTCCATCTCGATGACAAACGTCCATGACCAATTACTAAACAAACCCTTGTAGTAGCTATAGTAGTTAACAGTGAGTGCGTAATCAGAGAAAGCGGTGTGACAGCCAGAAGAGCGTCGCTGATCGAATGCAGAACTTGTACTAATGTCGCCATCCTGCCTGCCGCATGTTAAAGAGGAACTGAAAACCACGGTGGAACAAGAGGAAAACGCAACGCGCGTCGTGTCTACCCTCAGCCCGGCCGCGATTTTTGTCGGGTCGAGGGTAAGCGGGGAACGCAGTGTTACAGCCAGGCGAGGCAGGCGCGCATCACAGAGCTATTTTTAATGTTGGTGGATGGTATGAGCGAGGCCAAGGTTGGGGTAAGGTCACCACCTCGCGGTTTGTTAAGACTTCGACAAAATTGCACTTCTCCTATTAGAAGCGCGCCGAATGGAACGGACGCGTAGCAACGACGCGCTGCAGAAGCTAATCGCGGAGGCCAAGGAGGTCATGACGCATTACTTTACCGCTCCCAGACAGCGACACAACCCCGCCGACCAACGGCACTGTGAGAGGAACGTGTGAGATATAAAAAGCGCGTTTGTAAAGCCTCTACAGTGTGTGACCGTGGTGCAGTGCATAGCGTGCCCGCCATATGTTGCCGTGGACCGCGAGGTCATGGGTTCGACTGCCGTTGATGGAAGCTTTTCCTTCCAAGTCTTTTCCATCTGATCATGTGCATTTTTTAGATTTCATTTCCGTGACGGAAATACGTCACTGAAGTCTTGGTGAACCCCAGCATAAAACGCCCGACGCCGGTGTCCAAACTGCTTCACGCAGCCAAACGCCATTAGCATATGGGTGTGATCAGATACAACTTAAGGAGCATCACAGAAGAATCAATATTTATATAACAATTCAAGCGTGCATGTGAACATAGCAATACTCCTGTTTATTTGATTCCTGCTTCCGAGATCTTTCGAAATATGTTTGGCGGACTAATTTGAAACTGCGGCGACGAGCGACCGCGTAGAGGCGAGTTCTCAAGGGAGTAAAGTCAACAGGTCAGCGATGGCTCAGCGCTGCGTTTACTGAGGCGAATGCCTTCGATGCCTCATGCAACGCGAAAATTGGCCATCAACGTAGACCGTCTACCCGCGCCGTCAACGTCAACACGAGTTACGCGAAAAGTAAGCAACCTAACGTGACGTCACTTGACGCCATCACATGACATCGTCGCTTTGTCAAAGCTGCGCTGATCACTGAGGAAGTGTAAAACCAGGTGAAGTGCAGAAGGCTTGCACTGCCTCCGATCCTAGAGCCAGTGCGAAATCATAGACTAACAACAAGATGTAGAAAATGGCTTTCGCATTCTCGCCGTGTTCGGCAGACCCATAACGCAACCTGCGAATTCTTTTCTCTGTAACGCTAGCCCGCTTGGCGCATGAACGTGGCACCTGCGCTCGTGAGTGAAGGGCGAGAGAGGCGGTCCGATTTTTTATGCGATCCGACGTCCGATGCGGACGGTTTGCCCAAATGGCGACGTTGTGTCGTATTGGACCGCCGGATCGCAAGCCCCGCTTGCATCAAATCGGGCAGATAGTTTCGTCTCCGCATCGGACCGTCGAACGGCAGCAGCCATTGGCAGAGCGGGGGAAGTGTGACGCCGCTGGTAGCGCACCTATCCCTACTCCGGTCACCGTGGCCAATGGCGAGGTGAGCCTCGGAGCACTTGCCGGCATCGCCACTCGCGGCGGCGTGATAAACATCGAGTATAATTTGTTTGTGGCACCAAATAATTCATAACTGAATAAATTGATGTCTGAAGTGCGCCATTGCTACAGGACAGCGCCCGTTTTAAAATCACTAGCGAGATCGCGAGCAGCGATGCAAAGCTATTAAGCAAGTAAACACAGCGACACCGGCCGTCTCGGCGAGCCGGCTCGCTTCGCATCCACTTTTGCTTTTCACATTGAGGGTGTCGACGAATTCATTTACATACACAAACGCGTGGCGTAAGAGTTCAACGCTTCACGTTTTGGTAAAAAAGTCACAGTTTCACCACCACCGCCGAAGCAATGAATGCGATAGCAACAAGTTGAATTGTAACGCGATGAACGGAAAGCAGTTCGAACTATCCAGCGCGTCGCTCAAGCGCAAAGGACGCACAAAAACAACACAGACAGGACGATCGCGAACTATCAAGTGTCACATCTCGACACCTAAAGCGAACTTCTTAAACATAAAGAAGGACGCACGAAACGAACGCACAGGTACACACAGGACGATAATAATAATAATAATAATATCTGGGATTTAACGTCCCAAAACCACCATATGATTATGAGAGACGCCGTAGTGGAGGGCTCCGGAAATTTCGACCACCTGGGGTTCTTTAACGTGCACCTAAATCTAAGTACTACACGCAGGACGAGCGCGAAATAAAAACTGTCACAGTTGTTACTCGTTTCTGTTAGAAAAGCGCGCTCATTTCGCAAACGCGGCCGCTGCAGCGAGCGAAGTCATCTTCGTATGCTCTGTAACTGCAGCGCGGGCATCGCGGCGAAAGCACAAACATACAAAGCACCCCCTCACGAGATAAGCGCGCGCGCAGGCAACCATGCCCAGCAGGGCAAAGTTCACTGGAGGCACGCGCGCATCCCAACGAGCAGCGCGACAACCTTTAAAGCGTGCCCCTCGTGCTCTTCGCGCTATCCCGCTGATGACCGAGAACGCACACTGAAGTAAATGGTAAGGGGTGTGCGAATATCAAATTTTAAATGTGAAGCATGTTATAGCGGAGTTCAATCCGGTGGTGGCGGTGGTGGTGGTGGGTGTGCGGCATGACCACCCTTACTGCGCATGCGCAAACCCTCTCCACTTCCCCTCTCCACAGCACATCTCCCCTCCCCCTTCACCCCCTGCCCTCTCTACATCACCTCTCCACTTCTCTTTCCCACGCCCCTTTCATCCTCCTCTCTTTCCCTCTCCACATCACCTCTCCCCTTTCCCTTGCCCCTTCCCTTTCCCCCTCTCCACTTCCCCTCTCCCCCTCACCACTCCACCTCTGAAACGAGGGCTCTACATGCCGAAACACTGCTTCGCATCGCCTCATGGTCCCTTTAGCGGGAGATGGTGTGATTTTTCGAATACGAATCGAATACGAATACCCACCTTCGAATATCGAATCGAATATCGAACATCAAAGGAAAAATGCCTCCACAGTAACAATATTTTATTTAACATGTAGCTATATGAAAAAAAAACATTAACAGCCTGACTGGCAACACAACATACACTGCTATCTCCAGAACACAATGTCCAGGCTAGCACAATGCACATCACAACACAAGCAAATATCACGGCACAATGAAAGTAATGACTAGATGTTATCATCAAGAAATATGAGTTGCTCCACATGATCAGGCAGCAGGCGCTCCCTTGTAACAGGGACACCCCCCCCCCTGCCACTGAAAAGGCACGCTCGCTTGGAACAGAATTAGCCGGTATAAGGAGTTACATGGGGCAAAGCTTTGCCAGACTGGGGCATCTGAAGGTGCCTACAGTCCGCCACCACTCACGTGGGTCACTGTCTTTCTTCAGAAGTGGTCCCGCATAGTGAACGAGTGGTAGTGCGGCACGTTATGGCCGCATAATATTGAAAATGTACGGTTACATGATCGCCATCAACGCAGCACGTCGGAGATGCACCAGCAATAAATCATACGTATTGGGGCGCTCGTCGCAGGCAGATATCGTGCCTCCGTGTACTTACGATGTTTATCGCTCCTCTCGGCAACGTTTTTAGTGATACGAACGCAGCAGAAATGTGGAAGACGAGTAATTTTATGCATGATAATCGAATCGCATATTCGAATTTTCCGAATATTCGAAGTTATCAAATATTCGAAACTTTTCGAATACGCGATTTTCGAATCGAATACGAATATTCGAATGTAATATTCGACCAATATTCGAAACTTTCGAATGTTCGCACACCCTAGTAAATCGTGTATATAAATGGCTCGCCGATAGCATCCTGAAAGGCGTTCGCCTCGTGTCGTAACCGTTTAACGCCGCGCGCCGCGCTGCGCAGCGAGAGGTCACCCGTGCGGTTCCGTGCCTCGGAAAACATTTCTCTGAAGTGTTTTTCTTGGGGGTTATATATATATATATATATATATATATATATATATATATATATATATATACACACGGGACATGACGGCACCGCACAAGGGCGACGGCAAAAGCAGCTGAGAGTGTCCGTCTATTTGCTATCGCTGTAATACAAGAGCTATATGACGAGCTCGCGTTTCATCACGAACGTAGGCGACGGCCGCCTTGTTAGGCCTAGCTCTCAGAGTCGTGACTGACGGCGCGCTCTTGCGATGTGCTTGTCGCTAGCGAAGGCGTAGTTTCATTCATTTTCTGATAGAGCGAAGCGTGCCTGTGCGCAGTTGTTTGTTTTGTGCTTCAT
The DNA here is from genome assembly GCF_013339695.2 of Rhipicephalus sanguineus. Classification (NCBI taxonomy): domain Eukaryota; kingdom Metazoa; phylum Arthropoda; class Arachnida; order Ixodida; family Ixodidae; genus Rhipicephalus; species Rhipicephalus sanguineus. The sequence continues at coordinate 141,150,134 of NC_051183.1, forward strand.
TCCGAAGATACGAAGTATTCCGAGTGTGCATGCCGAAGCGCTGTATATGGGTGAAGCCTGCGGCTAGGTGATCATTCACCTCATGTGCGCGGAATCGTCGTACGCCGCATGCTGGGTCGTCTGATGCCGCACGTCGGATCATACGCAACATCGGACCGTCTGTCTCGCCCTAAGCGTCAGCGTCTCTGTCGTGCGCCACCGATGCTGCTGCCGCTACAGAGGGCTTAGCCTTAGAGAGGAGGAGAATCTGACGAGGGATGTAAACTCCAGCTGACGCTTTTGAGGGTGACGTATGAAGACGGCGCTGAGGTAGTCAGTAGAATTGCATCGCGCAGAGGTGAAGACGACGGCGAGCATCTTTTAAGGTAAGCGGACTTGAGCCGTCGAAGGGCAACTGCACCGGCTCTGCCATGTACATATGTACATTCATGATGAAGGTTGGTCGACGTCGCTCGAGAACGGGATAGGTCCCCAGAAGTGAGCTCTAGAGGCGAGCGCAGAGCACAATTACGCACCAAACCGTGGGTACCAGGAGTGGTTTCTGGGGAAATGTACGCAGACTGTTCCTAGCGAACGCTTACGCACGGGGCAGTGCTGCCGTTGGGTGGGTTTGAGCAGGAGCCTGAACTCAAGCCAAAAGTAGGCAAAGTAGCCATGCCATTAACTTTATACTCGAATTTGTAGCTAAACAAAAAAGAAGCGGCAATATTAATAACGATTTTATCATTGATCTGAATATGCAAGACCATAGAAATAAGAGCCCTCTTTGTTTTCCTCTTGCTTGGTCTTCAAGCCAAAGATAAGCTGCAAATAAATGAATAAATTATACTACATTCAGCGCGCCTCCATCCAGTTCATATAGAATAGATAGAATTCTTGCCAGATGCAGAGTGATATTGGAACATTCCAATGAACAAGTGAGTACAATTATTAAACGTTTAACTATTTTTTGCATGAATCCACAGAACGAATTTCATCAGCGGATTAGGAAAAGTAGCTGCCAAGCACACGGGACACTGAAAAAGATAACCCGAAGCATTACTGAAAAATCCCTCTTCATTTAATGAGACAACGCCGAGCTTACGTAGATGAGACACACGTGTTTATCCAACAACAACAACAGCAAAACAAAAACAATAAATAACAGATCAAGCTTCAACAAATGTGCGAAGCGGACTCTAGATAAACGTCTGAAATCCGTAGAGGTGCCGACCACGTAAATATCACGTGCAAAGAAACAAAAGTTCGTATTTAGTAACAGAGACCGACAGCGAACTAAAAAACTCCACATCTCCTTGAAGCAATTGTCACTGTCTCTACAATATCTCTCTCCAGCTGATGAACATTCCTGCCGATAATAGCAGTCTGATATAACCTAGGAGAGCAGCCTCTGCAGCTACGGCAGTGAGTTTGTGGAGTTTACGTAATACCAGTCCAGCTTAAGATAGGAAAATCCTGCTCAAGATAGATGCTGCTATAGCCCAAGCTTCAGAGACGAGGGACAAAAGAACACCACACACACAAGCGCTTGTGTGTGTGGTGTTCTTTCGTCCCTCGTCTCTGAAGCTTGGGCTATTGGCCGCGAGATCGAGCGGAGTCGCCGCCTGGTGGCTACTGGCTGAAGCGCACCTAGTGTGGATTGCTCCCTGCGTCGTCTGCTAGCCACGTGGCGTTTGCAGGTGCGCGTGCGTCCTGCACGTTCTCAAAGGTTGGTGTATTCTGTTATGTTACCGCGAGTTTAACTGCGCCTACGTATACCTAACATGGTGTGCAGGAGCAAATGGGCTTGCTCGGCTGCATGCGCACTGTAATAAGATCAGTGAGCGCGACTTCCGAGAGGGCTGTGTATTTGTGTCGTACCCTTCGTTCGCCAGAATCATTTCAGTGTTGGTGCCGCTTCCTGGTTCAAGCACATCCTAAAGTGCACTTGGCATAGCCCCAAACGTGAGGAGCATTAAATGGTGCGTGAAGGCACCGTTTGAGCGACTCGTTGGTAAACAAAAACGAGGCTCTATGCCATGCACTTTCGCGTGGTTGTTAGGTGTATAACTGCGGCACTGTGTAGTTCATCGGTTATGCGATGATCCTTAGTTATGCTTAAGATGTTCATTTATTGTAGTGGTCCCGCTACAGCGAAACATTTCTATCACGTGAAGTCTGACACTTCGGTACTCAAACTGTCCCCTAAAAAACAGCAATGGAATGACACGGCAGTGATAAAATAGTTTCCACGCGCAATTTTAACTTGGGGCGAAATTTATGCAGAACCACCCGTGTGCTTAGATTTAGGTATGCTTTGAAGAACCCCAATATTCAGAATTAATCCCGACGGCGTGCCTTACATTTCTGTCCTATAATTTCACGCAAAACCTCATCCTTTTTTTTACATTATCTTGAGCATTTGTGTGGAGTTGTTAGAAATTGATGGAAGGCAGCGGACATTATTAGTTTAAAAAAAAAAGAAAAGACAATTATTCCACGAAAGAACCGGACCTTTGTTGCATCACTGTCGTGCGCGTAATCAATCGACCACAGCTCTGTGCTAAACTCTTACCTTTTTATTCTGTTACGGGAGCAAGAACAAGTGCGCACGCGTTGAACGACTCCGTGGCGCTAAAGCGCTGTCAATCACGTAGCTTTCCTGACTTAACTTATCAACTGCCCTATATTTCATGAAGAACTGAACAATACACAAATGCGTATGCGTATTCGCGCGAACAGTGCGATTGAACTCATTCCACAGTAATATGGGCTGGTATACAAAAGAACAAGAAATAAACATTTAAGTAGTGCGGTCGTGCTACAGCAGTGCGTAGTACGCAGAACACAAGCTAAACACGTACAGAGAAAACAACCAAAAACGTCATATAGTGCGTAAGCGCAGACAGTCATCCAGGGCGAGCATCCCTTTCATCGACAGATTGCGCTTCTCTTACTAGGAATAGTAACGTTGGATGATCTTTGTGCATCGATTCAACAATTAAGAGCGTATATACTACCAGTAAGCTTCAATGAACGCATTTTATTCGCCGACAATAGGCTCAACCCGCTCACAACGAAGCGCCGCTGTGGGCATTTGTATACGTGCCGCCGAAGGCCTCTTCACACTAACGTGGTGACAGTGCTGCCACCTATAGGTCGATCTCGCGGCCAATAGTACGAGTGGCATCAATGTACTACCAACTAGCCCAAACATGCACATTGCTAAGTTGTATTGTACAAGCTGAACAGCCAAGTTCATTTTCCTGCGAACCTCTGTTTTGTGAATTTCACACCAGAACACTCGCTGCGCGTCAAAATAATAACTTGCCTGTAACATCAGTATAGATGGCGGGCAGGGTGAGCAGCGTGCAGCCACGCGTTTGCCATTATGCATGCAACAGCCAGCTGGCACTTACAGGCTCCCCGCGCGTTGCCTTGGGGTGCCTCGATGCGCCAGCCTGCTTGTGGGGGAGAACGCACGTTCATTGGCTGACACGAAAGAACAGCTGGGAAAAAAAAATCATGGCTGATCCTTCCGTCATGGGAATCGGTATAACACGAAAGTGAAACGTGTCGTCACAGAAGTAGTTTATTGTTTATAGGGCATTCGTATATGAGAGCGTGTACAATGTCTACTGTTGTTTGGCAGATAAAGCACCGCTTGATGGTGGGTGGACGCATCTCGCTCACGTTGACGCCTAGTGGCTCGTCTTCGTACCGATGACTAACGCCTATGATCATGATTTAACCTTTGCAGTAGCTGAAGTTCTTAACATATAGGTGGACACTGCATATGGTGAATCCCGCGGAAAGATGGCATGAACAAGCACATAATAAACACTGATACTCGATATGCACTCCTTGAAAGCGTCGTGACCTGCATCGATCCCTTCATCCATCTACTCAAAGCATCCATTCAAAGCAACCTGCATCACTCCATTCAAAGTATCGTGGAACGCGAAAAAGAACGCTACGCGCGGCTTGTCTTCCCTCTAGCCTGGTCATTCCTTTTTACAGGGCGAGCGGGGAACGCAGTGCGAGAGCCAGGCGAGCGTCGGAGAGCTATTTTTTTATATGAATGGATGCTATGAGCGAGGCTTGAACTAAAGCTGCCATCTCACGGTGTGTTAAAGCGTTGACGAAATTAAACTTGTATTAGAAACGCGCCGAACTGGATGGTCGAAGCAACGGCACGTTTTTTTTTTTGGGGCCTGGTGGCACAGATGTCACTGCCCGTTATAAAGGGGACGCTCATAGCATCCATCCATCTATTCAAGAGCACTGCGAGAAGAAAGCGTGAAAGATAAAAGGCGCGTTAATGTAGCCCCCGTAATGCGTTTGGCGGTAGCAGTGCTTGTACTTTCATTGTCGCTAAGTGACTGTAGTAGTGTAACTCTGTGTTATAGACTGTTGTGATACTGTGTACTGTTTTCATACGCATTCTATTAAAGACCATAATAAAAAAGTGTTTGGCGGTAGCTCAGTGGGCTAAACGCCCACCGGCCGTCGTCGCTGACCGAGAGGTCATGAGTTCGACTCCCGTCGACAGAACGTTTTAGTTTTTTGTTCTTTGCCATCTGATGGCGTTCATTTTGCTGACGTACTTCCGTGACAGAAATACGTCATGAAAGTTTAGGTGGACTCCGGCATAAAACACTTTCGTGTTAAATGTGAAGACTGGCTGCTTAATGCTCCAGAACAAATGTTCAAAAGTAACCAGAAGGTAGCGATGGAGCCAATCTGATATTTTCGTCACTAGATGGGGTCGAAAAGTCCCCAATTTGGCGCAAAGTGCCGCGACAGCCTTGGCACTTGCGTATCTGACCAGGTTGGCCATTGGTGGCTACCTTGCGCCAAACTGGCTACTTTAGGAGCCCGTCTGGCTAGAAATTAATGGCGAATTCCACTGGAAGATCCGGAGCGGCCGCCGAAATCCTGGAGCGAGCACCGGGAGTGCACCAAGCCAAATCTGCCAGTGGAACACGTGAATGCTCCACGTGAGGTGGCTCCGCAAGTTGGTTATGCATACGTCACGTAACCGGTTCCTGAAACGAATATAAATTCTGCACGAAATAATAATAATTGTTTATGACGGCTAGCCACACAACTGGCCGGTATGTATGTGCCCGTGGCAGCAGCCGCAATCGGCGCCCGCGAAAATGCGGCATGTTCTGAGCAGAATTTTGCAGCGAAAGCTGTCATGAGATCACAACAAGGGCCGTTTTCGGCGCCGTAGTTGTCCGCTGCCGCCGCTGCCGCCGCCGCCAGTGTCCGTAACCAGTATCGCTCAAAATAAAAAAAAAAACGAAATAAGAAAAAATTTCCAGGATATAACGAGGTTCGAACCTGGGTCTTCTGCGTGGGAGCCCAGTACTCTACCTCTGAGCCATGCCGGTGCTTGACACTGCTTTGCAAAAAGACCCTATACAGGCTTCATGTCGGGAAGGAACCACATTAACATATGTATTGCAGCGTGGTAGAAGAGTAAAATAACAAACAAGTGTCACATAACGCGAATTCTGTAACCAGGCGTCACACAATGCGAATTGCGCAACCAGCGAGTTGTTGAATGCTTCCAACCCATTACAAGGGCCTCTGCCATAATTCTTCATTGTCATTAGCCACAGTATCAGCAAAGTGCACATAATATCTTACAGGTGTTTAGCAGGTACTACGGTTCTGCGCAGAATGACGAAAAATTGAGTAGTCGCTGCTTCCTTACTTCACAAAAATTACGATTTATAGCGTAGTGAGTTCCTCGCAAGTGCACCTCTATTGGTTGCCAAGGAAGCCCATAAGGCTCCCATGATCCATTTTCTGAGGGTCTCAATAGAGTTTATTCCCCTCTCTCTACCTCTTTCTCACGTTAGCGTATGTTATAAAGCGTGGTGGGAGAGTGAAATAACGACCGGGCGTCACACAATGAGAACTACGTAACTAGTGGGTCATTTAAAGCTTGCAACCCATTACAGAAGGCTCAGTCATAATTCATCGTCATAAGCCGTCGCATAAATAATCTACAAATAATGCCGAGTAATGACGAGTAATGTCGTGATGGGTGCTTCCCAACTTCACAAAAATTGATTTGTGGCGTATAGGGTACGGTGCTAGTGTACTTGTATTAGTAGCCACAAGAGAGTTTATAACGTGCTCTAGAAATGCCGCTCTTCGAGCTTTCGCTGTCACTGTGCTGCGCTTTCCGCGCAGGCCTGGCGTTTTTTTAGGAGCTGGCTCACCAGGTCCTTAAGCTGGGGCTAAGTTCCGCGCCGTAACCTGCATCCATCCATTCAAAGCATCGTGGAACGTGAAGAAGAACGTTACGCGCGTCGTGTCTTCCCTCTAGCCTTGCCGTTAATTCTCATAGGGCGAGCGGGGAGCGCAGTCGACAAGCAACGCTTATGAGCTGCCGGAGAGCGCTTTCGCCCTACAACTACTCGCTGATTGCTTTGCATGAAACCGATTCCCACAAGGTGTGGGATCTTCCGTATTTTTCTATTTTGGTATGTTCAAAATCAAATTTATTGAATTAAAATCATAATTCTAGTCAAAATAGTGATTTTCTACTCTTTGACTACATATTTGGCGATAAAGTTCAAATGGCATGCCTACTTTGGGCACCTTACATTCAATTCTGGCTCCTTTGCAAATCCACCCAACGGCAACCCTGTATGTGACAGAAGAAGGCTTGTAGTTCGCAAACCTAGTCCACTGATGATGGTATAGGTGTTGTGGAGGTTGCGGCAAAGAAACCGCATGTAAAGCGCAGCTGAGTCTCGTGGACCAATTTAATATAAGAGCAGTCCAGGTCACTCTTGTGTGCGGCTTTGATGCCATGCAAGAAGAGAGGAAACTGGAGAACTCACTTCTCTGGAGATCCATGCCCCATGCGAGCACATGAGACGCCGATGAAAATGTTCGGAGGAATCTATTTGACTGTGGTTGGTAAGCAGTCGTGTTGTTCCGAGCATCTTGAGAAGTTCGTTGAAAAGGGCCGAGTCGAACTGCCGACCAGGATCGGTGAATATCGTAGTGGCCACCTGAATATGACAATCCACGTAGACACAAAAGCTGCTCAAGATTCTCGCCCTGAGTTGTGAGATATGGCTGTCGCTTCTGGCCATAGTGTGTAGCGGTCTATGCGTGTCAGCATGCAGTAGTAGCCCTTAAAACCTGGAAGAGGGCCGAGTGAATCCATGTGCACCGTGTCAAAACGAGCATCCGGTGGAACAAACCGGCTAACCAGGAGCAACAGGACGATTTTGTATCTTGGAGCGTTAACTTAGCAAACACCGTCAGACCCACTTGCGAATTTATGCGTTCAGCCAAGGTGAAACGAAATGACTGAATTAGAGGCTTTTGCGTCGCGCCAGTTCCAGGCTGCCACGACGTGTGTACGGCTTCGTACAGGCCTCTACGAAGCGATACCGGAATGAATTTTCGAAGACTACCAGTAGAAGTGTCGCAGATGACTGGTGTACCATTTACAGTGAGCACGACATCGTTTTATTGCAGGGAGGTTGATGATGAAATCCGGATGGCTGGAAGTTCGGCGTCATTACGTTGGTGACTGGCGAGTAGATCAACATCGATGAAGTGCTCTGACGTTGGATCGGTAAGTACTGACGCAACTCAGGACATCGTCTGGACGTTCTCTATGCCCTTGATGTGATGGAATGTTCTAGTTAACTCCGAGGTGTAGGTAAGGTGTCGGGTCTCACGTGGCGAGTAACAGGACATCAAGCGGCTCATTACTTGCACGAGTGGCTTGTTATCTGTAAACACAGTAAACTTACTGCCCTCGCAAAATCGTCGGAAATGTTCGAGAGCCGGATGAACATGCAATAATTCGCGGCGGAAGACGCTCTAGCGGGACTTCGCAGGCTTCCGATTCTTTAAGAACAAAATGAGTGGATGCCATACATTGTCGATGAATTACTGCAGAACCGCGCCCACAGCGGTGTCGGAAGCGTCTGTCATGATGGTTATGGATGCGTCTGGCTTGGGGTGTTTAAACAGCATAGCAGTGGCGGCGGTACACTTGACTCTTTTGAAGGTATGGGTGGCCTCTTCAGTCCGCTGCAGTGTTTGCTTACATTTGGAGCCAAGAACAGCTTCTAGCGCAGCCCAACTCGTTGAGGAGCAACGGAAGGGCCTGACACTAAAAGCTACCTTTGCTAAAGTTAGCACAGAGTTTAACTCAGAAAAGGCCACACCTACGGATTCATTGACGATAAAGGATTGCTTTATCGTCGTTACTACCTTGCTACTCGCAGAACGTTTGAGCAGATGACCACTTCGAATCAACAATATAATACTTGTTGCAGTTTAACGTCCCAAAACCACGATATGATTATCAGAGAGGCCCTAGAGGAGGGCTCCGGAAATTGCAACCACCTGGGGTTCTTTAACGTCCACCTAAATCTAGGTACATGGGCCTCAAGCATTTGGCCTTCATTAAAAATGCGGCCGCCGCGGCCGGGATTCAATCCCGCGACCTGCGCGAAAGTGCTCCGGGAAGGCATACTAGACGTTGCTCATTGAATCATTATGGCGGGACGCCAAAGCACCAAAATAACTGCTGATCGTTCATTGGAAGATTTTTGTTGGCCTGATCTGAACGGGGACGTAGAACGTTTTGTCTACTCTTGCGACAAATGCCAAAGAACTACCCCTAAAGAAAAAAAGTGGGAGTCGCACCACTAGCCAACATGCCTCTTCTCCGGGCAGTTTTTGAATTGTTCGCGGTTTTTTTAATAGGTCTTGTTTCACCAAGAGATGACCGCGGGAACCGATATGTTCAAACACTAATCGATTTTCCTATTCGTTATTTTAACGCTGTAGCACTGCCTGCAATTGACGCACTTCACGTTGCTGAAGCACTGATCGAGATTTTTTTCCCGCATCGGCTTGCCAAAAGACACGACGCCATATCCCACAGTGGAGAACGGTCTCGTAGAGAAGTTTACCGGCACTCTTAAGACTGTGTTAAAGAGAATGTACCAAGAGAGACCTCGATCTTGGGATAGTTACTTCGCCCTGCTGATATTGGCGTGTAGCGAAATCCTACAAGCAAGCCTCGGTTCCTTTTCATTCCAACTCAATTACGGTCTCCACGTCCGAGGATCGCTGATCGAACTGACAGAAATGTCGAGAAATGAGGGACTAGACGCAGAAACGCGGACGACGTACACCAAAGATAGACAGACAGACAGACCAAAATTTCTGCGTTTGAGTTCCCCAAGAAAGGCTATCGTCTTTAAAAATTGCGCCAGTTCCACACCGAGAAAACTGCACCAACTACGCAGCAGAGCTGACGATTCGCCTGCCTCTGTTGACTCTTGGCTCGTGTTTGTCGGAAGCCATGGTGCCGGTTCGCCTGTTAGGTGCTCAGCTTGGGTCTGAGTCTTCCGAAGCTGAGGGTTACCTCGCATTCGTTGGCGTTCCGCCTCCCCTACTCTCTTCCGTAATCTACGTCTAAGTCTCAGCGCTGGCGTTTCGCTCTTGCTTCGCTGGCTCGACCAGGCTAGTTAGCTGTTCGGCGATGCTGGCGTTTTTGGGCAAGCAAGAGCTAGTGTTCCACACGTGCAGCTTGCTCGACCTCCGTGGCGGGAACGGAAACCTTAATTTGTGATCCAGTGGCGCCCTCTCATGACCTAGTTTGGGTTTGACTTACCTTGTAGCGCCCTCATTTGATTTATTTTGGTACTGACTTGACCTGTTCTCTTTTGGTTCATTTTGGTTCTTTAAGCGGGACGCCAAGTGATGACATGAGACGACAGCATGGGCTCCTTAACTGCTCCGCACTTAAAACTTCTACGGTGCTTCTGGCCATACAAAGTACTTCCATGGTTTGGCGTTTTCCATTAGGTTATACCCGACGTCATCACAATCTCTCAGCGGCGCTGCGCAAAGCCTCAAGTCGTACATATCGTGCGCCTTGAGACAATAATATTAATTTTGCTTGCTCTAGTCATTTCTCTTTCTTGCACCTGCTCTTTTTGTTTCGATGTCCTGTGTTAAGCATAGGGACAATGCTTTTTTAGTGTGGAACATTACCACGTGCGCACGTTTTATTGCGATAGCAATTATAAGGACAGTCTCGGCTGATTTTTGCCGTCGGTGGCCGCCGTCATTCACCGTATATGTATATGCGTGTATATATATATAGAAAAGCCACAAAGAAAAATAATTCAAAAATTCTTCCCGACGCGCGGAATCGAACGGGCGACCTCTCGCTTTGCAGCCCGCCGCATTAGACGTTAGGCCACGACAGCACAGTCTTTCAGCCTGCTAACGGCGAGCTCTTTATGTAAACCATGTAGTTCAGGTTGCTTTCTTAGTGGCCACATAGATGGCGCGACGTGCGCGCGCGCTTTAAAGATCGTTCGCCCCGCCCCTGCGAACGCCGTTGCTGTTCGCTCTACAGGGCGTCGTCGCTTTCGTGCGCTTATCTCAAGGAAAGAAGGGGCGGCCGGTGGGGTGCTTCGCTTCGCTCGCTGCAGCGGCCGCGTTTGCGAAAGGAGCGCGCTGTTCAAACAGAAATAAGTAACAACTGTCACAATTAGTTCGCGCTCGTCTTGTTTATATACACATCTTGCATCAGTATCCTTTCTGAGTTACCACGTAGATGGCGCGATGTCCGCGCCTGGCGCGCTTTAAAGATCGTGACCCCGTTCCTGCGAACGTGGTCGCCTTCGTGCGCTTATCTTGAGGAAAGAAGGGGGCGGTTGGCGGGGGAGCGGGGGGTTGTATGTCTTGTGCTCTTCCGGCGATGTCTTCGCTGAAGTGACAGAGCGTACGAAGGTCGCTTCGACGCTGCAGCGGCCGCGTTTGCGAAAGAGGCGCGCTAAACGGAAATAAGTAACGACTGGTACAGTTCGCGCTCGTCCTGTGTGTACCTGTTCGTTCGTTTCGTTCGTCCTGCTTTATGTTTGAGCAGTGCGCTTCCAGTGTCGAGCTGTGACGCATGATAGTTCGCGCTCGTCCTGTGTGCGTTCTTTTCGTGCATCCTTTGGGCTCGAGCGACGCGCTGGCAATTTCGAGCTGCTTTCCGTTCTTCGCGTTACATTCCAATTTATTGCTATCGCATTCATTGCTTCGCCGTTGCGGCGAAACTGTGACTTTTTTTATTTCCACGTTACCGTTACACGTGTTCCAACGCCTGCCGGAGGTAATGACTTTGCTATAGTGCAGCTCAATTTGAGCAAGAAGGAAGGAGCCAATGGCAAAGAAGGAAACGACGAGCAACAGGATGAGCTTTAATTCTGTTGACAATAAGTATAATAATAATAATATCTGGGGTTTTACGTCCCAAAACCACGATATGATTATGAGAGACGCTGTAGTGGAGGGCTCCGGAAATTTCGACCATCTCGTGTTCTTTAACGTGCACCTAAATCTAAGTACACGGGCCTCTACCATTTCGCCTCCATCGAAATGCGACCGCCGCGGCCGGGATCGAACCCGCGACCTTCGGGTCAGCAGCCGAGCACCGTAACCGCTATACCACCGCGGCGGACATGTTGACAATAAGTGCTCATACTGTTGCCTGTCATTCCCTTCCTTGCTATTTTCTCCTTCCTTCTCGCTCAAACTGACCTTCACTATAATCCGCCACGGTGGTTTAGTGGTTAAGGTGCTCGACTGCTGACCCGCACCTCGCGGGATCGAACCCCGGCCGCGGCAGCCGCATTGTCGCCTGCATGGAGAATGCTTGAGGCCCGTGTATTTAGACATAGGTGCACTATAAAGAACACAAGGTGGTCGAAATTGCCGGAGTTCTCCCTCCACTACGGCACCACTCATAATAATATGGTGGTTTTGGGACGTTAAACCCCAACAGTTATTATTAAGCGTCGCTATACCAAAATGGCATTATAATGCACCAAATTTCGCAGTCTGCTGTACTAAGTAAGGGCCTGACTGAGACCTCGCGGATTGTAGGGGAAGCTTCAAGTTTGTTTTAAAATTTGCTGCTAAGACTGCACGCACGACGTATGTAGTTGACTTATTCTCCAAATAACCTCCAAAGGCCGTGGCGGTCGTAATTCGATGGAGGCGGAATGCTAGAGGCCCGTGTACTGTGCCATTTCAGTGCACGTTAGAAGCAGGAGATGGTCGAAATTTCCGAAGCCCTCCAGTACGGCATCTCTCGCAATCATATCTTGGTTTTGGGACGCAAACCCCCAGATATTATTATAATTTTCCCCAAATAACCTAAAGGCCAACGACAACGCTGCGTTCTTGGATCATGCCAGCATAAAACATGACGTGCATTACCGGTGACCAGTTTAACGAGCACCGACGATTACAATCGCCGCTCCTATTTTTTATAGGCGTAGGTTCCCCAAGTAAAGAGCTGCATCTTCGTCGGACTGCGTTCGAATTCTTCATTGCCACACCCCCATGACAGTACAATTTTGGAGTGTCACAGGTCTTACAATTACATACCAAGCTTCATTGGTCGATAAGCAATTATCATATTTTACGTACATGTAAGAGTACAATCACAATCTTAATAAATTGAGGAACCTTACCTACTGCTACAGTCCAGCAGCAAATGTATAGAATAAACATTCTGGCTTGATAGTATAGCGCTGGCTTGAAGGCTGTGTACGTGTGCGTGTCAAGGTAGCCTGGATTTTTTTCTGAAGCTTTGCCTATATGTTAATATATAAACACGCTTTCTTACATGCTAATCTTCCGCCACAATAAACCCAGGTCTACTTATCTGGCAGAGGTGCAGCGTTTTTCCGGAAGCCCCGTGCAGCTACAGGAAGGAGGAGATTTATTTATACCTAATAATTATGATGACTGATGATCCACACCGCTGAATAGGCTATGAAAGTAGTCGGGAAAGTAATCATTCATGAACAATTACTGTGGTTGCCCTATTGCTTAAATATCTTGACAATGTGGTCATTACGGAAGAGCTCTATTCCTGCAGTGTCTTGCACCATCTTGCAGTTTTTAAATATCAATGCAATTTTACCACCAATATCAACTATGTGGTATTAACCATACTCATATTAACTATGTGATTAGCAATGCGAACCGTGCTGTCCGCTTCTTGCGTCGTAACTTCGCATTGGCTCTTCTTTTTTATGAAGCACTAATCATGTCTAAACGCGCGTACACCTCTTCAATCTGGGATCTTCACTCTTGTACACTTTAAACGCACTAGAAACCATCCAAAATAGCTCAGCTCGTTTCACTGTCGCTAATTGCATCCGTACTGCCAGTATCACTCCAATAAAAGCTTCTCTAGACCTCCCTAACGTTCCTAACAGGAAGAAGCAGGCACGGCTATGCCTATTTCATTAAATGTTCTTGATGAATGGTGAACTAAAAGGCACTTTGAACTCGGCACATTCTTACGTTTCATCTCACGTCTACCATAGTTTCAAAGCTCAAGTGCCGTTCTGCCAGGCCAACATGTACTTCCACATATACGTGCTGAAGACGTCCTCTCAATTGAATCACCTCCCTGCCTCTATCACCAGCAACCCTGATCATGTAGCATTTAAGACTGCCATTCTAAAGTTTATTTATTTATTTATTTTATTTCTTGGAATACAAGAAAATGGAACAGAGGCAAAAGGCGTTTGATGCGCCTGACAAAGGCCTCTGTACCTGAAGTTCGCAACATATTTCTTGTACATAAGCACAAACAAACAAGTTTTGACGCATCATAAAACCACGTGAGCGCTAACAAAGGAATACTGCGATCAGCACAAGCAACACATGACACACTTAAGATACTGAATGAAAGGAGATGATTTTCAAGGGCTCGTTTGATCTTTGTTAGACACAATATTAAGGAGAACTAACAGACAATAACGCCAAAGAAAATATAGGGGGTGTGATCTGTAGTATTTAGAATATAAATGTGAAGAAAGTAAAGTGGACGAAAAGATGACTTGCCGCCGGCAGGGACCGAACCTGCGACCTTCGAATAACGCGTCCGATGCTCTACCACTGAGCTACGGCGGCGGTCATCCTCCCGTCCACTTTGTGGGGTATACATGTTGATTTAAACCTAGGAGTGTTAGTCAGCGCCAATCCTCCCGTCCACTTTGTGGGGTGTGGTGTGGGACGACCTCGTAGTCAAGAGCGCCGTGACGTCGAAGCACCTTGTATGGGCCGAAGTATCGCCGAAGAAGTTTTTCACTGAGCCCACGTCGGCGTATCGGCGTCCAGACCCACACACGGTCACCGGGTTGGTGCTCCATGTGTTGTCGTCGAAGATTATAGTGACGGCTGTCGACCCTCTGCTGGTTCTTGATGCGCAGGCGGGCGAGCTGTCAAGCTTCTTCGGCACGTTGCAAATAGGCGGCAACGTCGAGATCGTCTTCGTCGGTGGCGGTTGGTAGCATTGCGTCGAGCGTCGTTGCCGGGCTCCTTCCGTAGACCAGCTTGTACGGCGTCATTTGCGTCGTCTCTTGCATGGCCGTGTTGTATGCGAAGGTCACATACGGAAGGATGGCATCCCACGTCTTGTGTTCGACGTCGACATACATGGCCAGCATGTCGGCGATGGTCTTGTTTAGCCGCTCGGTGAGGCCATTGGTCTGTGGGTGGTACGCTGTGGTCCGACGGTGGCTTGTTTGGCTGTATCTCAGTATTGCCTGAGTTAGGTCAGCAGTAAACGCCGTACCTCTGTCCGTGATGAGGACCTCTGGGGCGCCATGACGCAGGAGGATGTTCTCAACGAAGAACTTTGCTACCTCGGCGGCACTGCCTGTGGGTAGGGCTCTTGTATCGGCGTAGCGGGTGAGGTAGTCGGTAGCTACGACGATCCATTTGTTTCCGGTATTGGACGTCGGGAACGGCCTCAGTAAGTCTATCCCAATTTGCTGGAACGGCCGTTGAGGTGGCTCGATAGGCTGCAGAAGTCCGGCTGGCCTAGTCGGCGGTGTCTTGCGTCGCTGACAGTCCCGGCAGGTCTTGACGTAGCGAGTTACGTCGGCGACAAGGCGCGGCCAGTAGTACTTTTCCTGTATTCTTGCGAGCGTGCGAGAAACACCCAGGTGTCCAGACGTCGGGTCGTCATGCAGAGCCTGGAGGACCTCTGGTCGCAATGTCGAGGGCACTACGAGAAGGGAATCGGCTCGAAGCGGCGAGAAGTTCTTCTTAAGGAGAACACCGTTGCGCAAGAAAAATTACGTCAGTCCTCGCGTGAATACCTTGGGAACAACGGTGGTCCGGCCCTCGAGGTATTCCACAAGGCCCCTGAGTTCTGGGTCCGCTCGCTGTCGTTCGGCGAAGTCTTCGGCACTTATGGTTCCCAAGAAGCAGTCATCCTCCATGTCGTCCTGCGGCGGTGGGTCGACGGGGGCGCGGGACAGGCAGTCAGCGTCGGAGTGTTTTCTTCCAGACTTGTAAACGACGGTTATGTCAAATTCTTGAAGTCGTAGGCTCCACCGTGGGAGGCGACCTGAAGGGTCCTTCAAGTTAGCTAGCCAACACAAGGCGTGGTGGTCGCTCACAACTTTGAAGGGCCGGCCGTAGAGGTAGGGGCGAAACTTCGATGTAGCCCAGATGATGGCCAGGCACTCCTTTTCTGTTGTGGAGTAGTTGATTTCTGCCTTTGATAGCGACCGGCTAGCATAACTGATGACCCTTTCGAATCCGTCGGTCTTTTGCACAAGGACGGCGCCGAGTCCTACGCTGCTTGCGTCGGTGTGGATTTCCGTATCGGCGTATTCGTCAAAATGCGCAAGTATGGGAGGCGACTGCAGGCGTCGTTTCAATTCTTGAAATGCTTGAACTTGCGACGTTTCCCACCTGAATTCGACATCGGCCTTCGTGAGTTGCGTCAGTGGCTCGGCGATCCGTGAAAATTCCTTGACGAAATGTCTGTAATAGGCGCACAAGCCGAGAAAACGGCGTACGGCCTTCTTGTCGGTGGGCGTCGGGAAGTCAGCGATGGCAGCTGTTTTCCGCGGGTCCGGGCGAACACCATCCTTGCTGATCACGTGACCCAAGAACAAGAGCTCCTCGTACGCGAAGCGGCACTTTTCAGGCTTCAAGGTGAGTCCGGAGGTCTTGATTGCTTGAAGTACAACTTCAAGGCGCCGAAGGTGTTCGTCGAAGTTTGAGGAAAACACAACGACGTCGTCCAAGTACACGAGGCACGTCTGCCACTTCAAGCCGGCCAATACTGTGTCCATAACCCGTTGAGAAGTCGCAGGTGCCGAGCAAAGACCAAAGGGCATGACCTTGAACTCGAACAGGCCGTCTGCTGTTATAAAAGCAGTCTTTTCTCGGTCTCTCTCGTCGACTTCTATTTGCCAGTAACCGGTCTTGAGGTCCATCGACGAAAAGTACTTTGCGTTGTGTAATCGATCCAGGGTGTCGTCTATCCGGGGAAGGGGATACACGTCCTTCTTCGTGACTTTGTTCAGGCGACGATAATCGACGCAAAAACGTAGAGTCCCATCCTTCTTCTTCACTAGCACCACCGGGGATGCCCACGTACTCTTCGACGGCTCGATGATGTCGTCGCGTAGCATTTCGTCGACCTGTTTCTTCACGGCCTCGCGTTCTCGCGTCGAAACTCTGTACGGGCTCTGACGGAGTGGTCTGGCGCTTTCCTCTGTTATGATGCGATGTTTTGCCACGGGAGTCTGCCTAATTCTTGACGACAACGAAAAGCAGTCCTTGTATTGCAAGAGCAGGGTTTTGAGCTGTTCTTGTTTGTGCTTCTGAAGGCTGGCATTGATGTCGAAAGCTGGTTGCGGCGCTTTATTCGTCGGAGTAGGCTCGGGAGAATCGGTGAGGCCGAAAGCATTGCTGGCTTCTACGATTTCTTCGATGTAGGCGACCGTCGTGCCTTTGCTCACGTGCTTGTTCTCGTTGCTGAAATTCGTGAGCATAACTGTTGCTTTCCCTGCCCGCAGCTCTGCTACTCCTCTTGCGACGCAAATCTTGCGGTTAATCAAGTGGTGCTGGTCGCCTTCAACAACGCCTTCGAGGTCTGCTGATTTCTGAGTGCCGACGGAAATGATGACGCTGGAGCGAGGTGGAATGGTGACCTGGTCTTCCAGCACATTCAAGGCGTGCTTTCTTGGCGGAGTGTGCGGCGGTAGTGCCTTTTCCGCGGACAGTGTTATTGACTTAGACCTCAGGTCGATGATTGCACCATGAAGGCCTAAGAAGTCCATACCAAGGATGACATCTCTCGAGCAACGCGGCAGGATTACGATGTTCGCGGGATAAATCCGGTTGTTAATGGTGAGTCTCGCTGTGCAGATTCCCTCTGGCGTTACGAGGTGACCTCCAGCTGTCCGGATTTCGGGGCCTTCCCAGGCTGTCCTAACTTTCTTCAGCTTCGCGGCGAACGGTCCACTGATGACAGAATAGTCGGCTCCGGTGTCGACGAGGGCTGTGACGCTGTGGCCGTCGATAAGAACGTCGAGGTCGCTAGTTCGTCGTCTTGCGTTGCAGTTAGGTCGTGGCGTCGGGTCACGGCTACGTCGGTTTGTTCCGCTCTTTCCACGTTGCGTCGTCAGGTCTACTTCGGTCCGCGAGGCTTCGTCGTCAGGGCTCTGTCTGGTTAGCGTCGGGTCTTCAAGGTTTCGTCGTGGCGTCGTCGTCGGCGGCGGAGGATCTTCGATGTTTCGTCGTACAGCAACCGCACCTCCATCGGTTGCTGCCCTTAGTTTTCCGGACACGGGCTAGGCGACCGGCCCCGGAATGGGCCAGTATACTGGCGGCGTTGGGGAGAGGCGTAGCGGCCTGGCGACGGCGATCGGGAATGTCCTCGGGGGGTCCACTGCGCCCCTGCCAGATAGTCGGTGATGTCACGTGGTCGTTCACCCTGCTGTGGACGCGGCGCGTCGATGGCGAACCCGCGCAGTCCCATCCGTCGATACTGGCAGCGGCGGTAGGTGTGGCCGGCTTCTCCGCAGTGGTAGCAGAGTGGACGATGGTCGGGGGCGCGCCAAACGTCGGTCTTCCTCGGCGTGTATCGCTGGCCGGTTGGCGGGCGGTATGGCGTCGGTGGTGGCGGCGGTGGTGCCTGGCGGCGGAACTGCTGGTGCGGCGCGGCGTCTTGCCGCGGGCGAGGACGGGGGATGTTGCGTCGGGCTGCAGCAGCATAACTCATTGCTTGAAGCTGCGGCGGTGCCGGCTGAGGAACACCCAGTGACTCTTTGATTTCCTCGCGGACAATGTCGGCGATCGAATCCACTTGAGGCTGCGGCGAAGGTAACAGCTTGCGCAACTCCTCTCGCACGATCGCTCGGATGGTTTCGCGCAAATCGTCGGTGGCTAGTGAGTGCACTTCAGAATAGGTTGCAGACAGCGGTGAGCGGTTGTACTGTTTCGTCCGCATGTCCAGTGTCTTTTCAATAGTCGTAGCCTCGGTGAGGAATTCGGCGACCGTCGTGGGCGGGTTGCGGACAAGTCCCGCGAGAAGTTCTTGTTTGACACCCCGCATGAGCAGGCCAACTTTTTTGTCTTCCGCCATCGCAGCGTCGGCCTGACGGAAAAGTCGAGTCATCTCTTCCGTGAAGATGGTGACGTTTTCGTTTCGCAGCTGCACCCGCGTCTCCATCAAAGAAACGGCTCTTTCCCTGCGGACGACGCTTGTGAACGTGTGCAGGAATGCGCTGCGGAAAAGATCCCAGGTCTGCAGTGAGGACTCCCGATTCTCGAACCAGGTTCTGGCCGCGTCTTCGAGGTAGAAGTACACGTGACGCAGCTTGTCTTCATTGGTCCAGTTGTTAAAGATGGCGACACGGTCGTATGTTTCAAGCCAGGTTTCCGGATCTTCAAACGACGATCCGCGGAAGGTTGGCGGCTCCTTGGGATGCCGAAGAAGGATCGGCGCAGGCTGCACGGGGTCGGTCATCGTCGCTGCGGTCGATGTTGGGATCTGCGGCTGTCTGTCTTTCTCGGGAAGGAGCCCGTGCTCTGGCGGCAGTCCCTTCTGCCTGCGGCTTGTTCGACGATCCGGGTTCTCCTTGCCGTCGTCCTCGTCGCGGCTTGGGCTTGGGTCAGCACTTCGCGGGGGCGTCCGGATCACGGAAGAAGCAGCACCTCCACCAGATGTCACGTGGTCATGACGTCGACGAAGGCAGCAGTCAGCAAGTCGAGATGAAACTCTTTATTAGGCCGAACTTGTGGCCGAGAAACTGAAAGCTACAGCAATACACTGATAGCGGCGGACAGAGAGTCGACCGTCGATCAACTGACAAGCGGTCAAGCGCGTCGGCTTTTATACGGGCGCTATGGAACTTTCCATCGCTGGTGGCGGCGTTATCTCTCGACAAAGCTGGAACATTCGCGTGCGGCACGCAATCTTAACAAAACGATCTACTAAAATCGTGAAGCTTCTCGAACACTGCTTCACGGCCAGCGTCGAGCGTTGATAACCGTCCTTGCTGGTCAAACTCGAACACATCAAAATAAAAGAAGAAGCGGGCGTGGCAATATGTTGATTTAAACCTAGGAGTGTTAGTCAGCGCCAATCGCAGCCATGGCGGCGAGTGTGGAACACTCTTTTTTTGCCTATTGGTGTCACGTAGCACGTGATCTTTTTACGAGCTGGCAGCTGACCAATAATCCCTCGCATACTACCTGAAGGCATTAAGTCTGCCAGGACGAGACCCTTGCTATGAATGAAAGGAGATGATTTTCAAGGGTTCGTTTTATCTTTGTTAGACACAATATTAAGGAGAACTAACAGACAATAACGCCAAGGAAAGTATAGGGGGTGTGATCTGTAGTATTTAGAATATAAATGTGAAGAAAGTAAAGTGGACGAAAAGATGACTTACCGCCGGCAGATACTGAAGGTACATAAGTCGTACACACATAAAAAAAATTTTTAACACCACTCCTATCTTTAATGCTGCAAATGGAATCGAGAGTATTTAAATAAATAAATAAATAAATAAATAAATAAATAAATAAATAAATAAATAAATAAATCTTTGCTGCTGGGTATATCGCTCTCGGGGAAAAAAGATGTCACTACCGTTTGATTTGTTTCATTCAAAGTTGGTTAAGCGAGCCCTAATTGACCGAATTTTTTTTCAATACATGTGCAGGCACCGCCCTCATCAGATACCTGAGTGTTCTTGAAGACAAAAAGAGCGACAGAAAACTCTATATAAATGCTATTGGAACCGGGTGGCCCGTGAGAGCCTATTAGCGAAGGTAGAAGGAAAGTAGTCTTGCCATACAAGCATGGGGTTAAAAAAGTGGCCAGTAAAGCTGAAGTATACGTAAGACTCGAAGCTCGACGCAGACTATCAAGCATATCCAGGGCTACTCATCCATTTCAAAAGACACGCCACCGAGGATGCGCGAAAGGCCACTTTAATGTCCTGCACAGCAGGAATTGTTTATAGCTTCCTGTTGTCATGCGGCTGAGTGTACATTATACCCAGACCATGTTTATGTACTCTGCAGGATCGAAGACATCACACATTGATTTTCAACTACAAGTTAGCCTGTTTTGCACCAGCTGATTCGTGCACATTCCAGGAACGGTGGTCTAGTGGTTATGGTGCTCGACGGCTGGTCCGGATGTCGCGGTATCGAATCCCGGCCGCGGCGGCCTCTTTTGATGGGGCGGAAAATGCTTGAGGCCCGTGTTTTTATGTTTAGGTCCATGCTAAAGATCCTACGGTCTTCAAAACAGAGCCCTCCACTACGGCGTCCTTCATAATCACATCGTGGGTTTCGGACGTCAAACCCCTACAGTTAATTATTCGTGTACATAATGCAGACAAGCAGATAAATCCATGTCATATTATTGGAGCACAGGCAAAACCTAATTTGCTGCCCAGATTGTCATTTTCCGTTGCACCATGACGATTGCGGATGTGAACCATTATTTCAAGAATGGAGTGTCAGATATTGAAACGTGGATTGGGAGACGCGAAAATTGCTCAAAAAAGCTTAATAGCAAAGGAGGTGTCTGTGTTTGTTGTAAAAATCTAATGTCCTTCAGAGTACGTGGCGAATCACGTACACTCTCACACTACGAATAACTTCAGGTTGACAAAGAGAAAATCAATAGCACTCAAAATATGTGTGCTTTTTTTTATTACCGAAGCTGTTTAGCGAATCGTTCCTTGTTCACCCCGTAACAAAAAAACTATCACCATCATAAAAGGTTGTGCCCCGCAGAAACTGGAGAAATCCCACCGCTCACCATTGGTCGACTAAAAATGAAGAACAAAATTTAAACTATCGTCATGAAACGGGTATGTGCCAGTGTGCGGCCCATCAGATAATTATAATCATCATAAACGAGATGGGCCACAGAAATTGGGTAAATCCCACTACGAATTACTTCCGCTAAAAACAAAGAAGGCAACAGTTACACGAACAAATGGCTGCGAAGCGACGGCGGCGAGCCGAAGACCCCGAGTACCTACAAGGAGAAGATACTAGGGTACGGGAAAGGCAACGGAAGCTGCTAGAAGACATCGAAGCGATGGAAGGCCTACGCCAACGACGCCGTGCTCATAGATCTGTGAGAGGTGCGAACGCTTGGTTTCAGCGCAAGGTTCTGTCTCAGGAGTTCAGACAACCGTGTCGTGTCTGTGACTGTCTGTGGTTTAACTCGAACCTCTATGCACTGAGAATCAACGTAGAAAGAACCTAGCACCACCTAGCTAAAGCCTAGCTCCGACCCAGAAGCAAGCTAGAAAGAACCTGCATCACCTAGCTAAGGCACAAAAACAACCTATAAGCAGCCAGATTAGCCTTCAAAATTATCCTGTTTCTCTGTTCCAAGCCTGCTTAGTGCAAACTTCGACAGATTTTTTTTCCTGGTATCTATTTACTTGTACTTTCGAGGAAATTTTATCTTGTAATGAAAATATGTCTGGGTGCTCAATGTGGCTCAGTTGTTATGTACTTGTAATTATACATGGTGTTTTTTTAGACAATACAATTTTTTAAATAAAAATTGCATGACAGTCAGGCTCCTGTCTTTTTCGCACACGAACTCTATGTCGAGGCGCAAATTCTTCGCCATAGCTAAAGTGGCATTGACGCGACTAATAATTAACCTTGAATTATTCATTTCCTGGTAGTCATTTATATTAGAAAGTTGTAGCGTGTGCCAATTTATAACATAATCGTTTTTTAGAAATCACAGGATTTTTACCTAATTCCAGTATTCTTCATCAAAAGGGCGACATCAAAACCTACCCGCCCGGCGCGCAGAAAATGGGGACTCTCTCCTACGTAAGACCGGAACTACACATGACAAGGAAGTGACACAGTTTGAATCAAGGCGCGCCGAAGCAGAATCTAATCAGGAAAATCGGCAAGCATTCTGATATACACAAGTGCACACTTTATTCTTTGGGTACGATGTGTGACGATTATCTGTTTCTTTATTCTAAAAGATTTACTCCAACTTCACACAACACAACCGTATCAACAAAATTACTTAGATGTTTTGCCACTTATGCAGGTGACATCCTCAATATACGCTGGCACCAAATAAGCGGAGGTAGCCCAGTCCACTACTTGTCACATACGTCCTTCTAAATGTCCGCTAGGGGGCCGCGGTTGTTGTTTCGAGCCGGCTTGTCGTGATGGATCAAGACAAATAGTGATTGTGACGGATTGTGACGATGGAACGCATTGATGATCAACGCGTAGAAGCAGAGCTGTGGGCAAGAAAATACGCCTTGAATTGTGACGATGAAAGCGTTGAAGATGAGGATAATCGCGTTCATAATCGCGACAATGAACGATGATGAGGAACGTGTTGATCCAGTCCTGTTAGCAAGCAGAGTCCCCGTGAACGGTTATCATGATTATGAACGCGTTGAGGTGATGGTGAAGGCGTCGATTATGATAGGTGGTGATGACAATAAATATTAACGCGTTGCAACGTAGCTGTCGGCAAGCAAGGTTCCTATGTACGTTGAAGTTACCTAGCGTAACGTGTCTCCAGCGTCCACATCTGTGGACACTCATTTTTTTTCTAGATATAATGCTAAGTTTTCCTGGTTTTCGGATTATTCCTCCTTTCGCCTGCATTTTGAAAGCATATTTATTGTATTTAAAAATACTGGAATTTTGGTATGTGCAAAAAGTTTTATTTTCGCAACAAGGAAGGCAATATTGGACTTGTGTCTTTAATGACGCTAGGCCGTAGCATTTGGGGCACTTTCGGTTGACTTGGGTAGACCTCCACTTTTGTTCGTCGGCTTTGATCGCTTCAGTGGGCGCACACAATTCACTAGGACCTGCTTGTTCACCGCTGTGGGCTTTCATTGTCCATGGGCCAAGCAAGTGCACGTCCTTCTAGTAGCACAACAAGAGCAGCAAATGACGACGTGTCCTGACGCGCCCGCAGATCAACGGGATGAGGCGGTGGAGGAGAACACAACATGGAGTAGAGTTACTGTATATGCTACCTCTATTGGTAGCAAAAGAGAGTTGGGTTACTTGATTTGTGTTGATGTTACAAGTGTAGTTACAATGATGTTACAAGCGTAGTCTTTTGCCATATGCACAGGTTGCGTGCACCTCTTTTGTTCTCTCTTCTTCCCTCTCTTTTTCTGTTTCGCTTGAATAAACCATGCACTTGTCAGTAAAAAAAGGCATTGGCAATGTTTTGACTAATGATCTGGAAGGAATGGTGATGATTTTTCGCTACGTGGATGATTATTTCATCCAAAAAGGAAATTTAACACACCACATTACCAATATTGTGAAATGCTTCAAAGAAAGAAGACAAGGCCCGACGTTTACGTGTGAAGGTCATGTGGAAGGGGCTATTCAGTTTTTGGATTTGTCTGTTACGTTTACTGAGGACCACGTTTGCTGGTAGTTTTCCCCAGGTCCAGGGAGCCCTTGCTGTTCTATTCCTCTAGTCATTCCAAACTTGTAAAATCTGGCACCGTTGTTAACACCATTTTCTGTGCCTTAACACAGTCTTGTGTTCGCAAAAATGTCCTCCAGCCTTTTATAGCAAGTTCAACGTCTGGAACATGCAGCCTTCTGCCGTGATGCCATTGGTTCCGCATCATCAAAAGTTTTGAACAAAGTTAAAGATGCTGTTCAAGCAGGACCACGTAATGCAAAATCAGGAATGGGTAAGAGGCTAGCGGTGATTCCGTATATCCGTGGTACTTCTCACAGTATAAAAAGATTGCCGACAAGTTCAACTTTGATACTCACTTTTCCGCCAAAGGAAGGAGCAGGAGAGAAAGGAAAGACAGGGATGGTAACCAGTCTAGAGGTACCAGTATGCTACCCTGCAATGGGGGAAGGGATGAGGGAGATATAAAGATAGAGAAAGGGGGAGAGAGAAGGAGAGCACGCACGCACAAAAAGTCACACACATCTCACAGTCAAGCTAACGTCGTTGGTTTATAACCGCCTGTGGAATTCTGATGCCTTCAATAAGTTGAGCACTGCCTTCGTCGCATTCACCCGCGATGACCACTGGGGACGTCATCGGTCTGGCATCTATACGAGCAAGAGCGACTGCAAGTGATTTGCTCTGCGCATTATAGTGAGGACAGTCGCAGAAGATGTGCTGTAGTGTCTCTTCGCCACCATGGTTGTCACAAAACGGGTTGTCAGCCATTGCGATTTGAAAGGGGAATGACTTTCAGAAAGGCACTCTTAGCCATAAATGGCAAATCAGAGTGGCATCATTTCGGCATGGTCCCGTAGAGGTTGTTGTGCAGTCTGCTTGCTGTGTTACAAGTGCAGGAAGTCATTTCTTGTGCGGCTACTCGAAGTTGGCTAGCAGCATCGGTCCTTGATAGGGGTATTGTCTCGACCTTCAAAACTGGCTAGCGCGAAATCGACAAGGACTACGAAGGAACACAGTTGTACAGGACAGGCGCTGTGTTCCTTCATCTGTGTTCCTTCGTAGTCCTTATCGACTTCGTGCTAGCCATTTTTGAAGGTTATGAACCAACTCGCCCAGCAACGTATACTATTAAGCTGTATTGTCTCCAGCCTGTCACCTTGAAGAGCTGATGGAGCATCATTGTCGGCGTGTTCATTGCCTATCAGGCCGCAGGGATTTGGCAGCCACTGTAAAGCCACGTGGTGTCCTTTCTCTAACGAAGTATGTAGGAGATACCTAACCTCGATGTCCAATTGCTCGTATGGTCCGTGCCCCAGGGCTGATAGCAAAGGTTGCAGGGCTGCCTTCGAATCGCAGAAGATTGACCATCGTTGAGGCTGTTCGTGGTTGACTACACAAAGTGGAGCGCGAAGAGCGGCAAGTTCTGCTGCCGTCGATGTCGTTGGGTGGTCTGTCTTGAAACTGATGGTAATAGCTTTTGCTGGGACAACTACTGCTCCGGACGAACACTGGAGGGTAGTTGAACCATCGGTATAAACATGCACGTGATCAGCGTACTTCTCGTGCAAAAGAATCAGAGATAGCTGTTTCAGCACTGGAGATGAGAGCTCAGATTTTTTTCTGATTCCCGGTACGCTGAGGTGCACTTCAGGTCCAATGAAGCACCAAGTAGGTATCGTTGGCTTAGATGTGGGGCAGAAATCTGACGGAAGGTGGGCAGAATGGTTTGCAATCGTTGCACAATACTATGCCCGTGGTCTTTCTGAAGGCAATGTTGCACGGTGGTGGCGAAAATAAGCTCAACAGCTTGTGTGCTAGAATTGATAAGTTGTCCACGAGTGTGAATATGTCGTCAAGCAGAACGTGCACAATCAAGCACCGCATGACGTTTGGCCTTTGCATAAACAATGTCGTTTATTCCATTCCATTTTCACGTGGTAAGGTTTATGCGAGGCAAACGGGGCGCTGCCTCAACATTAGCCTGCGTGAGCACCGTAGCTCTTTAAAGGGTGCACCGTTTTCCCATTTGTCTACGTACTCTGCCGCCTGTGGATGCATCCCAGAATTCTTCCGCACGACCACCGCTTTTATACATGGATTCTCGCATAAGAGAGATATCTGAAGACTTCGCTATCTGCAAAAATGGTGACACGTGTGTCAGCGCACCGTCGATTACGTTAGTTGATTGCGAGTTGACGTACTTGGAGAAGACAGAATGATGTTACAGTGTGGTCTTTTGTCATGTGCATAGGTTGCGTGCCCATGTTTTGTTCTTTCTTCTTCCCTCTCTTTTTCTGTTCCGTTTGAATAAAGCATTCAGTTGTCAGTCAGCGCTCGTGCTGTTAAGTCTTCTTGTGTCCTACGTCTTTAGCACTGTCTCTATTGATAGCAGAGTTAAGCTCGTCTTTGTCGGTTCTTTGTCCCCTCGTCTTGTTCTACGCTCTACGCAAGTTCAATATGGAATACCAACTAGCCCGTACCGACACCCCACAGCAGAGTTGCGCCTATGTCTTGCTAGCAACCATAGTCATGCAGGAAAGCCGCACTTCGTTTTTGCTGGCGACATGCTTACCGTGTCGCCGATCGGCATGTTTGGCGTGTTGAAGACCGGTGAAAAACTTGACCGTCGATGACTAGCGCCAGTCCAGTCGCTGCAGCGGCGGCGTCGCAAAAAAACAAAAATTGGCCTGAACATCAGCTTTCCGCAACGCATGATTCCGCGGCGCTTGGAAGACAGACTCGCAACTCTGAAACCTAAAGGTAGCACGTACAGTAACTGTAACATGGAGTAGAGTTACTACTGTATATGCTACTCTTTTGATAGCAGAGTTGCGCATAGGTCTGGCAAGCAACCACAGCTATGCGGCGAAGGCGCACTCCGTTTTTGCAGGCGACATGCCTACCGGGTCACCGATCGACATGTTTGGTGTGCCGGAGACCGGTGATTAACGTTACTGTGAACAACTAGTGTGAATCAAGTTCGCTGCAACGGCGCCATCGAGAAATAGGAAAATTGACCCGAACATCAGGTCCTCCGCAATGCATCGTTGATAGCGGCGTTTGGAAGACAGATGCGCAGCTCTGCTACCTAAAGGTAGCATACACGATAACTCTAACATGGAGGAAAACGGCCCACCGCCAAACGAAGGCCTCGCCAAGCTAAAGCCCCTTTATTTTGCAATGTAGGGACCGTAGAGTTTCCTACAATACTTACTAGAGGGAACTATGGCGCTAGTGTCTATGGGAGCTGCAACGCATGGCGCTTTAGCCAGCATGGGAATGATGGCTAGTGCACGGATTTGTCTAAACATCGTACTTTCGGCTCCGTTTGGCTGGGCGTCGCCTGCATTCGCTTTGTCGCAAGACAAAGTTCAACAAACTTTCAACAGTTCCACTTCACCACTTAACATTTTAGGCTCACCAATTCAAATCTCGTCACGAAGTTCACAACGATCCAGTCTTTTATCCAAAAGAAAACCAAAACACACCAACAAACAAAGCCACAAGTGCGTTCGAAGCCCAGAAGTACGAAGACTAGGCAAATTTGTGTACTACCCATCATTCCCATGGTGGCTGAACGATCGCAGCGCCAGAGTCCCCTCTAGTTAGTTTTAGGAAACTCTATGATAGGGACACACTCCTCCGCACACATCTCCCTCCTCGATGCTGCCAGTATTCTGTTGTGCACTGAGGCGCACCAACGCAGCGGGCGTAGCGCCTGCAAAGGTGGAGTGAAGGAGTTCCGCGCATATTGGCAAAGGCGTAGCTATCACGTTGCTCACCCTTTTAACTGTCTACGATAATGCTACGCACCAGTTTCAATAGCGAATGTGCAGCGTGTGTTTTCGTATGACCTTGAGAAAAACAGCCATCCACAATGAAGTCAAAATGGAATGTTCATTTTGAAGCACACATGGCCAGGCTTTGGGGACATATGCACGTACCGCCATCTCTCGTCGCTGACTGCGGTGACCTTGCGTAACTGAATGGGAAATAGGGGAAAAACATTCTAGCTGACGAAAAAAGTTAGTTGTCAAAAACGGCTCCCGGTTCTATACAGTAGAGACTTATTTGGACATTCTGTTAAAATTCAAGTGTCGCACCCCAAACCGCTTGGCTTCCCGGAGTGTTCAAAATTTTACAATGGGACCCCATGTGTTTCTAATGGGCGCTGTTCAATTGTCCTGGGGAGCCACACGCTTTGTAGTGAAATTCTGCAATTTTAGCGAAATATTCCAGTAGGTCTCTACTGTAGGGGACATCGAGTCGTTTTTCATAGCTTGCTTTTGTCAAGAGATACGATATTTTTTCACCCATTTCCCATTCACTTATGGGAGGACGCCGTTGCTACCGCCAAGAGATCGCGCCACACCACAAATGTGCCCAATTCCTGGGAATGCTTCACCATACTTAAAGCTGGACCGGTGTTATGGCAACTATATACAAATCATTTTCGATCTGCGGCCTTAGGGAAAAACGTCATTAATAATTAATGTACTACTGACTTGTTTGGCTGGAATGTTCCGAAACTACCATCTCTAGGCAACGCTGAATAAGGTGAAGGATTTGCAGAATATTATTTAAGTATTGGTGTGAAGGAAGCTTTTACAAACTACAAAATGCACCTAAAGAGAAGGCAGCATTCTCTATTTTTTAGCCGAGAAAAATTTCTTTTCACATTGTATATGCCTAGTGCGCGCCGACGGAAGCGCCATAGGCGGCGAACTCAATCATTGCTCTCGGGAAAGCAAGCAGACGGCCGCCGTGGTTTCCTACGTCGTTGTACGTGTGTTTCCACGTTGTTCACGTTTCCGTAGTGAAATAACCAACGTTCGTCGTATGTGTGGTGGCCGAAACTTCAAGGGATGTCGAATAACAATTGCTGTGGAGTGGAATGCTCAAACACCTACAAAAACGCGCCCGGAACACGGTTTTTCTCACTTACCGCAAGGCCTCCTGAGCAAGAGCGACGGAAGCAATGGATCGCCGCTGTTCGTTGGCAAAGACGAGCCGCTTCGTCATTGTGCGGGTTAACACGTCGCTTCTTGTTCTAATGCTTTCGTTCTGCTATATCGGTGCTCGCTGAATGCACTCGATCATGTTGACACTGGTAGACGACCAAAGTTATCAGCCTGAGCATGCGTTGGTTCGGTTCGGCCGCCGTGCAGGGCACTTCGCTCAAACGTTCTATATTTTAGAAGTGTTGTAGTTCGGGCGAGTTGGTCATCCATGAACTTAGCTTGTACTAGCGCGGTACATGTACCGCGCTATTACAAGCTAAGTTCTATATTTATTGTTTACAGAAACAGAAATGCAGCAATGGTTGACTTCAGAAAGAACAAGAAGTGATTGAGACATCACCTTTGCAAACAAAACAAAGCGGATGTTCGCCACGAGCTGCACCTCATAGCTGGATCTTGTTACGCTGGTCTGAGCGACGCACCTTTGATATTCACCGGCATGACGATTCACTCCACGTGAACGTTCGTTCTCCTCCGCAGTCGGTCACCACATGTCTTCTCGGCGACCCTCTTCAAAACTTGTCACTGTCATCTCTTGATACTTAACTCACAGCACTAGATCATCAAACAACACGTCTTCTGCGGTAGAGCGAACGATGCTATCACTAGAACGACATAACATCTACGCCGACTAACTCCTCACTGACTGACTCTGCCCCCGCGCGCTTGCTGCGCTTGCATTGCCTGTATCGGCTCGCGCCTAGGTTCTGGAAAGTGCGTATGATTCGTCTGTGCGTAGCACAGCGAAAGCTAGGAAAAGGGCGAGATCCTCCCACCGATTCGTCTGCGGAATCAGACGGCGCCGCTGGCTCGGCTTTGCTTTCTCGAATATCTCGATCTTTCGCGTTCCTTGGCTGTGTCGGTGGCGTCTTCTGCGGAGAGGGTAAGAGGCGCGCGGGCGCACGGGCGCGCTCCCGGCGCCTTTTTATACTTGTTTTTTCGATGCGCGCGCTCTGTCGCGCACGAACCGTCAGCGCCAGGTTTTCATGCCGTCGTTCGAAATCGGCGACTTGCGCTTAGTTAACCGCTGGTTCGTGAAAAACATCGTGCACAAGTCCACTTTCGTAGAGGCCCGCGCCTTTCCTGCAGCTGCCAGTGCAGAATTAGTTGTCTGGCACCCGTACGAAGGGGAAATAGCAGCCGTGAACTTCATCCATCTCCTCGCAGCAAAGCTGTGCAAAGCGCTGTCGTCTGCTCGGCTTCCCGCACGTACTGTCGGCGGCGCCCGCTAGGTGGCTATCAGTGGCGCCTCTATAGGCGGTGCACAAGGCGTATATTCTGTTTGTTCGCACCAAAATGCCTCTACAATATGTAGTAGTGCTACTAAAACGGCGTTTTATTTTCGGACATGCGCAAGAACGTTTGCAAAGAAGATTCGCGTCACTGAGAAGAGCATTATATAACACTTAGCATCGAAATTTATGCTTCTATAGAAATTTTTTGTAGAGTATGGATGACAGCTGAGAAAAAGAAAATTCACACGAAAACACAACTCAATCAGTAGTACATCATCGCAGAACCAACTCCGTTTTATGCATGATACAGCTTCAGTGCGGCCGAAAGTTTGCCAACGAGGACATGCTGCTCTAACTGATTCTCCTTTCCAATTGTAGGTACAAGAGATATCGCATTTTCTGTTGAGGCGAGCTGCTACTTGCAAAGCATATACAATGCCCGGATGCACCTGACATTTGTTCATATAGAACATGCACACAAAGCTCCTAATTCTATGAGCTCTGTAGTCGGATACTGCGAAAAACAAAGCGGCAAACAACTGTGTAGTATGCCTTCCAATCAACAGCGTGGACCGTGTGTCATGACGTTCTTGTATAAAAATTGTTGGGGCTTTACGCCCAAAAACCACGGTGTGATCACGAAGGACCGCCAACGTTGTGATATACTTGTGATTAGCTATTTTTTAGGGCGTGCATTCATTGGACGTAAGTTACTGCTGCACACAGCGAACTTATCTAGAGAGAATAACTCCACTGTAAGCCGCTATTTTGATTTATCAGGAAAGCAGGCAGCCTGATCATAAAAGTCACGAAGAATGCGATCCAGACGCTGTATATCCGCACAGAATTGTTCACGGTGGAAATCAAGATCTATATGGCGTTCAATTTCTGACAGAATAACAGTTGACGAACCCAAGGTGTTATACGGAGTCACTCAATATATTCGGCATACTGAGAAAAACCTTATTTTTAATTGACATACGCATTACCAAAACAAAACGTTGATTAGCACGCCAGTATACTTAAAAACGCCAGGCCTGCGCTGAAACCCCAGCATAGTGACAGCGAAAGCTGGAAGAGCGGCGTTTCTAGAGCCCTTTGTAAGCTCTCTTGGGGCTACTAATACAAGTACACTAGCAAGGTACCCACTACGCCATAAATCACAATTTTTGTGAAGTTGGAAAGCACCAACTAAGCCATTATTTGTCATTCTGCGGAGAAGCGAGGCACCAGCTACACGTCTGTAAGGCATTATGTGCACTTTGTGGACGCGACGACTGATGACGATGAAGAATTATGCCTTAGCCCTTTGTAATGGGTTGGAAGTTTTAAATGGCCCACCAGTTATGTAATTTGCATTGGGTGACGCCCGGTCGCTATTTCCCTCTCCCGCCATGCTGTATAATATACGTTGACGTGTGGAGAGAGGGGGGAGGGGCAAAGAACTTTACTGTGACCCCGAGGAAATGGATCATGGGCTTATGGGCTTCCTTGGCAACCAATACAAGTGCACTTGCGAGGAACCCACTACGCTATAAATAGTCATTTTTGAGAAGCAGGGAAGCAGGCACTACGCTATTTTTCGTCATTCTACGGAGAGCCGTGGTACCTGCTAAACGCATGTAAGGCATTATGAGAACTTTGTTGATGCTGTGCCTGATGACGATGAAGAATTATAGCGGAGCCTTTTGTAATGGGTTGGAAGCATTCAACAGCCTACTCGCTACGCAATTCGCATTGTGTGACGCCTGGTTACATAATTCGGGTTGTGCGATGATTGGTGCTTATTTTACTCCTATACCACGCTACATTGCATATGTTAATGTGGTTCCTTCCCGAGATGAAGCCTGTATACGACATTTTTGCAAAGAAGTTTCAAGCGCCGGCATGGCTCAGAGGTTGAATACTGGGTTCCCACGCAAAAGGCCCAGGTTCGAAGCTCGTTCCATATCCTGGAATTTTTTTCTTATTTTGTTTTTTTTTCTTATTCCGAGCGATAGTGTTTACGGACACCGGCGGCGGCGGCGGCGGCGGCGGACAACTACGGCGCCAAAAACGGCCGCTGAAATGATCTCATAACAGGTTTCGCTGTAAAAATGCATCAATAGGGAACCATTTGGTACCAGCTATAAGAAACTCCCCTTTCTTCGCAAATGACACTTGTTTGCCGGAACAGCGTTCTTTCAGTCAATGTTGTAAAGTCACTGCTTGTTGTGTAGGCTTTGAAGCTTTTCCTGTGCCATCATTAAAACTGCACAATCATTCATTGCTGTTATATGCGAAAGGACACAGCACATCGCTAGCACAACGTACAGAAAAACACACCATGCAAAGCTCGCCACGTCGCGCCAGCCGCCAGGAGGTCGCGCGGCGACGGCAGAGCTGAAGTTGTGGTGTTTGGTATATTCAAAAGATAAAGGGGCGTTACGCGAAGCGCGTGTTAGGCGACGCCTGGCACTTAGGTCACGCCGGCGCCGGCGCGACAGCAACGGGTGTGTTCCACGTAAGCGCCACTGGACGGGGCGCACTCTACGGTGTGTGTCAGCTCGTTTCTCACTATAGATTGTTGTGTGTGTATCTTTCTAGTGTACCGCCGATTAGTTGCGCTACAGAGTGATGCTTTACCAACACGCCCAGTCTTCAAGCTTGGCAAGTTTCTTCTCTCACCCTCTAGTGAAATGATGCACTGGTGTGTAGTAACGAGTCAACTGGTGAGTGAACTGTACCTACCAAACATCAATTCACTTAGGACGAACCCATCTGTTCGTTTCCGTAGTTTCGATACGCAGCACCTATAGCATCCAATTATTTTATTAATTATTTTTACAGTTAACTGGCCCTTCGCAGTAGAAAGCTTATACTCACTCATCCCTTTAGCTTCCACATACAACTAGTACAACCTCCTTTTCTATGTTTTAGTTTCGTTAGTTTGTTTGTTTGTTTGTTTGTTTGTTTTTCAGAACTTATAGACAGCCCCCATTCGGCCGCGAATGGGGCCTGTCCTCAAGGAACATGCCATCAGTTGCTCGCGCTATCAAATAGCTATAGAAGTATGCCCATGAAATCTTCCCTTCTAGAAGCGCCTACCTGCATATTTTCCCTCACATATAATTCCCACTACTTGCGCGCTTGCATCCGAAATGTAATTTCCAAGAAACGGCCACAGATTCAGTGGGCAGTTTACAACATGATCCTATATGTTTTGTTGTTGTTTTTCTCTCTCTTCAGCGGATGAACAGGGCGGGTACCTCCACAGTAGTTGTCAAGGCCGTGACGCTCAACTGCTTCGAAATGTGGTAGCTCCTTGAGTTGCTGCGAGAGAAATTTTACTGCGATAGCAATTATATGGACAGTCTAGGCTGGTTTTTTCTTGCACCGCATATGTATAAGTATATATATACATATAAAAGCCCCAAAGAAAAATAATTCAGAAAAATGCTTCCGAAGCGCGGTATCGAACCAGGGACCTCTACGCCACGAAACGCAGGTCTTCCACGTAGCTAACGGCGAGCGTTACATACACACCCTTTACCGCTGGACGGATTCAGAGACGGCAGGCGCTTATAGGCGTTTCTTCATTACCAGCAAGATGGCGCTAGGAGCGCGACGGGCGCACCTAAAAGTCGTCGGCGAGCTCGCTCGCTTCTTCTTACATTTGCGCAGGGAAAACCTTGCCCTTCCGCTGTCTGCTCGCGCGGTTTTCTCGTGGTGAGGGGAAGAGGAATGTTTTAAGCTCTCACCGTGATGTCCGCGCTCATGTTACGGAGCGTACGAAAGTCACTCGAGCTCAAGGGACGCCGCTAAACGAACAAACAGAAGATGAGCGCGAACTATCAAGTGTCACAGCTCGACACTTGAAGCACGCTAGTTTCCTTCGCTGCTTCGGCCGCCTTTGCAACAGGAGCACTGTTCAAACTGAGAGTATCCATTGGCGAGCCTCACTACGTATATCATTAGTTTCTTGCTATCGCGTTCATTAATTCGCCATGCGGCGAAACTATGACTTTTTTTATTGAATAACGACATTTAATTTCTTGTTGTACAACATAATTATGTGAAATGCCATAATGTAACGATAGGCAATAATTCCGAACCCCTGGAATTGTTGGACTTGCTCCTTAATTAGTATGCTTCGGTAGTTAGTCCCTTTAGTTAGTACCCGCCGCAGCCCGATTAAAGCCAAGAATTTTGTTATTAGCAGCACTACTTGAAGCAGAAGCTCCCAGCCAGAATTCGTACTGATACGTTGCACGCTCCAGAGCATCGGTCCAGGCTGAACACTAAGCAACGTTCAATGCACGCCTAAATTAGCGCCACTCTGAAAGCAATTTGAAATTGTTTAGGTATTTATGTTGCTGTGACGAAGGGTTTCCGATGGGTGATGCATCTGGCCGGTTTTGTCACCTACGCCCTGCTGACGCCGCGCCATTTGTATAACGGCTACTGGCGTAGCGGCGCTCCCCACGGGTTGACCATCAAAACACGAATACACACGAGTTACATAGAAGCAGGGCATATTTGCACCGGAGAAACACCAATAAATATTAGAAGACACATTCCGCATTCTGAACCGCCGCGGTGGGCTAGTGTTTATGGTGCTCGGCTGCTAACCCGGAGGTCGCGGGATCGAATCCCGGCCTCGGCGACCGAATTTTCGATGGAGATAAAAATGCTGCAGGCTCCTGTATTACATGGATTTAAGTGCGCGGTAAAGAAGCCCTGGGGGTCGAAAATTCCAGAGCCCTCCACGACTGCGTCCCTCATAATTAGACCGTGGTTTCGGGGCGTAGAAACGCCATTAGTTATTATTGTATAATAAATTTCGCGTACTGTGAGAATCGATGTCGCACGAATAAGTCTTCTAGTAGTTGCCAATGCAATTTTCTTTGGCTTTAAGACGAGAGCTACGAAGTGAAGACATGCTTTTGTAAACTATGTAGGACGTGGTCGCACCTGAGAAGTTCCCTATACTGTGATGCACCGGCGCATTACACAACCACGATAAGTAAAAACCAAATTTTAGGCAAATGACTATTTTGATCCTTGCGCTCCTATTGCACCACTTTAATAACTGAGCTTGAATTAGAGCTTAAGAAGGGCCTTTAGAGCGTTTTTATAGTGCCTCTACATGCCTATTTTGTCGTTTGTGTCTAACTGCCTATGAATACCTATTTTTCGAATTCGGCACCTATATCAGTGCTATTTAGCCTCAAGTTTCTCTTTCGGATGCAGTTTGAGATCGTTATATATGTTATCGGGCAGCATTGTTCAGAAATCTAAGTGGTTCAACCTCGTCCTCTAATTCAACCAACTCCCGGAAAACAACCTTTACCAGCAGCGAAGTAGAACGCCCCGGTCGGTATGCGCCGCCGCGCGGCATTCATTTCTCCCATCTGGTCTTTGAGCGGCCTGGCTATCGCTCCTGATCTGGCCTTCAAAGTCTTGCAGAAAATAAATACACCCGAAAGTGGGTTGATTCAACAGTGTACACTATACTCACCATGCTACACGGAAAAACCGTGTTCTGTGTACCGTGCGGGAAAAGGGACAATTGCACTTCTATATTCGAATGATGGCGCCCTTATGTCATCGTAAACAACATCATGTTTAACACATGAACCTGTTTAAGCAGGCGTAAGAACTCCGGTATCCACAGAAAACCATAGGTCGGTATGTTTGACAGGAATTGGGCAAGCCCACTGCAGAGTACAGCAGGTGCGAGTATTTAACGAAAACTCTTCTCGGGGAAGTGGAGCATGTCAAACACGCGAAAGAAAAATAGGGATAAACAAACAGACAGAAAGAAACAGAAAGAAAATAAGGACAGAGCGAGAGAAAAAGAAAGTGATAGAAAGAAAGAAAAAGAGAAAATAACCAGTAATTGCCAATACTGCTGCCAGCTTCAAATGTTTAAAGGCCGTAAAAGCAGGAGAAGAGTGTGCCTCAAAAGTACGGCCGTTATACAAGAAATATTTCGCGGTGATATTGTACATTCATGCGCTATCTAATCGCGTCAAAGAAGTGGATCGCGTCGCGATGTTGACTTTGTTTTCACCGCGAAAAACAAGGTTGGCGCCATTTGTATAATACTGCAATAAAAATGATTTTACTTGATTGTAACCACTGGTAACTCGTATATGAAGGTATGAGATAAAAAGATGCCAATTAGAGCACCGATTATGCGAGATAATCGCGTTAAAAAGCTTTGACACATTGGTCGAAAAAGCTAAATATACGCTAACGGACTCATGAGTGGACTCACTCAGATTCACTCAGCCTCAG
Organism: Rhipicephalus sanguineus; assembly: GCF_013339695.2. Taxonomy (NCBI): domain Eukaryota; kingdom Metazoa; phylum Arthropoda; class Arachnida; order Ixodida; family Ixodidae; genus Rhipicephalus; species Rhipicephalus sanguineus. The sequence continues at coordinate 141,186,463 of NC_051183.1, forward strand.
ATCGAGCCGTGAGTCTGAGTCTGAGTGAGATCGAGTGAGTAATATTTTCTTGAGTTTGAGTACGAGTGCGTTCAGTTGGAAAATATTTTAGTGAGTCTGAGCCTGAGTGAGTTCGAGTGAGTAAAATTTTCTTGAGTTTGAGTACGAGTGAGTTCGGTTGAAAAATATTTTCGTGAGTCTGAGTCTGAGTGAGTTCGAGTGAGTAAAATTTTCTTGAGTTTGAGTACGAGTGAGTTCGGTTGAAAAATATTTTCGTGAGTCTGAGTCTGAGTGAGTCCGGCTGAGGAAATTTTTGGTGAGTCTGAGTCCGAGTGAGCTCGCAGAGCAAAATATATTTCATGAGGGAGTCTGAGTGAGCTCCAAATTTTTTGCCGACCTATGATACATGGTCATAATCTCACTCTAGCACTAGAAAGCCAATCGTTAGGCAGGGCTAACATATCTGGAATTATCATTAAAACTTGCTCTCTATCAATCATTGTTTCCGCATGTCGTCGTATGCCCTAATAATTAAAATATTTATACAATCGTGCGCGCATTTCGTGCCTATATAGCAGCCAAATGCTACTCTCATTAAACTTGCTAGCTGACAACAGCCAATTTCTTTCTCAATGCTTTCTTCGTGACATATTGCAATAATGATTACAGCGCCTAATTAAGTGTTACGTGTGGGAATCTAACAATAAAACAAATTTAGTTCGAAATATATGATGAACATCTGCGTGAAGCTTGATAATAACAATCATGTTACTGAGTATTCAAAAGGTCCGGTTAGCTAATAAAATACACAACAAAGGAGAACATTTATGCGGCTAAATCAATTGAGACGGATAGAATATGCAGCCATCGTATGCCGCAATTATGAAAAGCCCACTGATACATCCATGCATGATCGCATTACAAATGTACCAGCCGAATTACTTGCACAGACAGTAATAATGGACAAGAGTCTATCTCTTCCGAAATCGTTTTTCCTAGCACAACATTATTGACGATTGAAGGACCCAACTAAATATCATGTCCAACAAAGAAACTGACTTCGAAATACATTGTCATTAGTCTCATGCTCAAGAATAAAGGTTGCTCGATGAGGTAGTATTCCAAGAATGGTCGTGCTAACGAAAAGCAAGGGAACATCTATACACTCAATCAATCGTTGAGATTACCTAATACATTGAGCACCTCAGGAAACCATTAGTTCTAATCCTTAATCGACGAATGATCTAAAAGCTTGTGATGCGCCGTAGGATTCCATGGGCCAATTCAAATTCTATCTGTACAAATGAAACTAAATATATTAGTCCAGTACTCTCGCCTAATGTTTACTAAGGTGTTAGACACGTTATAAATACAACGTTCACCAGATGATAAGTAACGGTGCAAAAGATTAGTAATTGCATATAGTCACCATGCAGATCATTTATCATGCTTGCGTCTTTATTTAGAACTTGAGTTGGATAATATGATCAACTGAGTTTTCTAACTGTTCTAATGAAGGATGTTTACTATAGCCCCTGCCCATTATCGACCATGATAGTCACATATCATTCTACATCTAGGTATTTTATCATCAGCATCTAGCTACAGGTATACTCCTTAGAGTGCAGCTCGTAGGCGCCCGTTCCCGCTGTGAGCGGCGTCGCCGTCGCCGTCGGTGGCGTAACCAATAAACATGAAAAAATGAAATGACAAAAATATACCCAGGACCGAATGGGATTTGAACCCGGGCCCTCTGCATGGCAATCGAGTATCCTACCACAGACCCACAATGGCTTTTTTTTTCTCTTAGGGTATTTATTATAATGCGTATCTGAAATTATCACAAATGTTATGACCTAGTGATGCATTCACTCAGTGACATTAGTCGCACAAGCACTGCAGGACAGGCATTCTAATGCTAAGAAATATATGCGGTACAAGTCCAAAAAAACAAGAAATTTCCTCAAAACCTGTCGCACAGGAAGGCCGGTAAGGAGGAGTACCTCATCAAGATAGGGTGCCAGTCTGGTCTGATGTCAAGTTCTTCATAAATGTCCTTGCGATGAAGTCATACTAATCAAATGCATACTTGAAGCAGTGGTTGGTCCTGCATTAAGATCTTGCATGGCGGATTTTCCACAAACTGTGCATTCCCGTAAGGAAAAACATATCAAAGGGCACTTCATCAAGAGAGGTAGGGAGAAGGTAACGTATAGTCTGTGGGTGGTGCTTAAAACGCATTTGCAAAAAGACCCTATACAGGCGTCATGTCGGGCAAGGAATCACGTTAACCTATGTAATATAGCGCGGATGAAGAGGAAAATAACAACCAGTCATCACACAATGCTAATTGCGCAACGAGTGTGTGATTTAATGCTTCCCACCCACTTCAAAGTGCTCAGCCATAATTCTTAATCGTCATCAGCCACATGCAGCAACAACAAAGTGCACATAATACTTTACACGTGTGTACCGGGTACCTCGCTTATCCGCGGAGAGAAGAATGCTGTCCTACTTCACAGAAATTATGATTTACGGCGTGGTCAATATCTTGCGGAAAGCCAAAACTTCAAATACAGTTGCCTTTGCCCCAACATGATGCTGCGCTAAGAATTGGCATTAGGCAGTATCGCAATCGTGGGTCATTTTTTTTTATTGCGATAGCAATTATATGGACAGTCTCGGCTGGATTTTGCCGTCGCCGTCATGCACCGTATATGCATAAGTATGTATATATATATAAAGGCCCTAAAGAAATGTGATTAAGAAAAACGCTTCCGAGGCGCGGAATCGAACCAGGGACCTCTTGCTCCGCAGCGAGTGGCGCTGACCACTACGCCACGGAACGCAGATCCTCCACGGAGCTAACGGCGAGCGTTATATACACACCCTTTACCGCGGGCCGGACTCAGAGACGGCCGGCGCTTATAAGCGTTTGTTCATTACCAGCGAGATGGCGCTAGGAGCGCGACGGGTGCATTTAAAATTGTCGGCGAGCTCGCTCGCTTCTTATATTTACGCAGGGAGAACCTTGGCCTTCCGCTGTCTGCTCGCGCGGTCTTCTCGTGGTGGGGGCAAGAGGGATGTTTCAAGTTTTCACCGTGATGTCCGCGCTCATGTTACGGAGCGTACGAAAGTCACTCAAGCTCAAGAGACGACGCTAAACGAACAAACAGAATATGAGCGCGAACTAGTATCAAGTGTCACAGCTCGACACTTGAAGCACGCTAGTTTCCTTCGCTGCTTCGGCCGCCTTTGCAACAGGAGCGCTGTTCAAACTGAGGGTATCCATTGGCGAGCCTCACTTCGTATGACATTAGTTTCTTGCTATCGCATTCATTGCTTCGCCCTTGCGGCGAAACTGTGATTTTTTTTCAGACCTACGACACAATGAAAATAGCCGGCCTGTGGTGTGTGCGCAGCAAAAGTGTACCGTGTCTTTAAAGGAGAGGAACAGAATGATACATATGAGAATACCTTAGTAAATAAAGTGCGTTGCTGGGTTAGTTGGTACATGAATAACGTCTAGGAGCGGCGGACCCAAACGCAAGTACGTGAGACGAGGCGACAAAGATGAGCGGGCACTACCTACTGGTTTACTTCTGGAAGCAATAGCTCTATATACCGAGATCTGGGGTTCATGCTCACAGAGAAATAGTACTAGCGATCTGAAGAAAAGCAAAATTCATTGCTGCGCTACAAAAACTCGGAGGACGCTTGAGCTTCACCTTCAAGAGTAGAACGCGATAGCGTAATCGGGCCCTGCATGGCATTCTCAATTGCTAGCCTGCCTTCTGTTTTCGGTGAATGCCTCAACCGTGCCGAAAGGAAACGAACGACTGTGCGCGCAACATGGGTCGTTTAAAACTATCCTAGAATGCATCCTGCAAGTACAGTTGTTAGGTGCCCAATACGCGATAATTCTTCCTTCAGAAAACTGACCATGCACCCACTGCGCGGCCGTAAGTTTCCACGCGCACCCTCGCAGCTGCTCCCTTTGTAAGGGGTGGGTAGCTTTAAACCACCCGCTCGTTGCACAATACACAAGTTTTGACGCCTGGCGCGACTCTACGCTTCTGCCACGCAATGGCGAACGGCGTGGTCGTCTCGAAGGCGGCGTAAGGCTTCGCTCGGATGCTGGGGACTCGTCACGCAATCTGTTGGGCCACTGCTGTCGTAGAGGGCTAACGATAGATGCAGATGTCAAGGTTTCGTGTACACGAGCCGGTTATGCCGAGAAACGTGGCGCTCGCGACTGGCGGCGACAGAAGCGTGAGATATGCCCTCGGAGGCCGCACGTGTAGCATATTGGCACGTCACGGTTCAAATTAGTAGTAGCAGAGGCTCGCGGAGTTGGGTGGTACTCCGCAGGCGCACGTCGTGACGTCTCGTAGTAGTCTGCAAGAGGACGTTGTGGTGTCGGGGGATATTCCGCAGCAGCACGATGGGGTGGTGACATCCGGCGGCGACCGTGACTTGTCGGGAGCGATCGGAAGCTCGTGCTGGAGTGCGCCTCTTCAGATTGTGGTCGATACTCGATGCGACGCTCTCGCTTCCAGAAGGATGGTGGTTCGGGAAACTCGTCGAATGCACATTGATAGCCAGCCGCTGCTTCCTGAAGCCGTGCTAGCTCTTCTTGAACTACTCGACGCACGATCAGAGGGAGGTCTTCGCAGGCGGCGACGTCCATACTTGCAACCGTAGGGACGTTGTCCAAGCGCCCGAACTTCGGCAAAATTCGTCGGGTCTTCAGCGCCTCGAATGCCCGACATTGCTGCCTAAACTCGGAAGGTGTGTGCAGGTTTTCCCTTGTAATTAAAAAGCTATAAACATCTTCAGCGATGCCCTTTAACAGATGTCCGACCTTGTCTTCGTCGGACATGTTCGTGTTCACAATGCCACAAAGCTTCAGTACTTCTTCAATGTACGTCGTACACGTTTCGCCGGGCAGTTGTGCTCTACGTGCGAGTGTCTGTTCAGCCTTCTTTTTCTTGGAACTTGTGTCCCCAAAGCAGGCCTTCAGTTCCTCAACAAAAGTCGGCCAAGTGGTCAGCACGTGTTCATGGTTCTCAAACCAAAGCAGGGCGGTCCCGGCGAGAAAGAATGCCACGTTCACGAGCTTCGCCGACGTACTCCATTCGTGATAAAGGCTCACTCTTTCGTAGTGCTTTAACCAATCGTCCACGTCTTCATCGGTCCTACCTGAGAATATGCGTGGCTCAGGTGCCCAGTAGCTAGGATGTCTCGGTCGGTGGCTGCCTTGCTCCGTGACACCGGTTGGTGCGTGGGCGTTGCCGGCCGACGTGCCTTCGCGGGCGTCGGTCATGTCGGTGTGTTCCGGAGGTAGTCCAGCTAGGCGTCGGCTTCTTCGAAGGTCGTCTGCGACAGTGTTGTCCAGGGCGTCGGTTACCCCGCACCTCCACCAAAACTGTTACGGATGATATGGGTTTATTTACAATGAAGCGGCAGGCAAAAGACAAGGGACGATCCGATGATGCCGAGCACCAAATCCCTCACGCCCGTTCTTCTTCTTCGTTCTTCTTTCGCGCTCTTCCAGCGCCGCGTTACATTTGATACATACTTATACATATACGGTGCATGACGGCGGCGACGGCGACGGCAAAATCCAGCCGAGACTGTCGATATAATTGTCGCAATGAAAATCCTTGGAGGACGCTTGAGCTTCGCTTTGACGTGTAGAAGCCGACAGCGTAATTGCGAAACGTGCGCATCGCCTTCTCAACTGCTAGCATCGCTTCGGTTCTCAGTGCATGCTTCAACCGTGCCGCAAGGACACGAACGTCTGTGCGCGTAATTTTGGCCGCTTTAAACTATCCTCAAATGCCAATTGAAAGTACAGTTGCGCAGTGCCCACTGCGCCATAATTCTTCCTTTTGTGAATGAGCGAAGCGCCCACTATGCGTCCGTAAGGCAACACGAAAACCTACGCAGCTGATCATATTGTTGATGCTGTTGCTGATGATGATCGTTAAATATTCCTGAGCGCTTTATAATAGGTAGACGTTTAAAACACCCACTCGTTGCGCAATTCACAAGTTTTGACGCCTGGTGCCATTCCACGCTTCTGCCACGCAATATTACATGCGTCAAGGAGACTCCTCCCACTATAAGATATTCATATAGCGTTCTTTTTTTTCGAAGATGTTCCGAGCAATGGCGTGTGGCTCTGTGGTAGAGCACCTACTTGCCACGCAGAAGGCCTGGGTTCAATTCTCACTCGAGGCAAAGGTTTTATTATTTATTTTATTTGCATCTTTCTCGATTTTCCGGTCTCGGACAACGCAGATTTTTCGCTCACAACCAACGACGCCGACACCCGAATTACTGCGAAACGAGCTGTCTAACGTTATCGCGTTAATGAACTATAGCCCTGCAAAGACAAAGCTAGATAAGCGGCTTCCGATATGAGTTCGCCGTACGCTCTTTAATGCGCTTACCGCAAATATCCGCATACAGAGTAATGGTTTCGTGCTCGCACTTCTAGTGAGGTCAATGACATTTCAAAGGGTTCCTCCAACACTTTTTCAGCATGGTTAGGAAAAGCTGCTGATTGGTAGTCGAGGCTCCTGAGAACACGAAACATTAGAGCGCGGCACGCGACCTGGAATTTACAAATAATTCTAAACTTAGCTATAAATCGTTCCCTTTTATTACGATAGCAATTATATGGACACTCTCGGCTGATTTTTGCCGTCGCCGTCATGCCCCGGATATGTATATGCATGTGCATATATAAAAAAGGCACAAAGAAAAATACAACAGAAGAAAAAAATCCGAAGTACCCGACCGAGGATTCGAAACATCGACCCCTCAATCCCCAGCGCGCTGGTTTACACCACTCAAGCGTGCACCATTCATGCACTGGCGAAATAACGGCAAGCTATTTATATACACCATTTACCGCTGGTGGTAAGCAAGTCTCCACAACGCTCCTACATTTTCAACGCTCCTACATTTTCTTTCAATTTGAAAACTGCCCTTGAAACGCGCACGACAAAGTGGCCCCTTTCTGTACCAACTGGTGTTGTGGAAGAAAGAAAAACAAACACCGGGCACACAGTTGCGTCAGACGCCCCCGTGTGGCAGGAGACGCAGAGGGGTCACTCCACACGCCGCAATTTAAAAGAAAAAGAAATATCTAAAAGCGTCTGATTCTCAATTGTTGTCACTTGCAGCGCGCTGTTCAGGCACAAACATGTAACAACTGGTTCAATTGTTAGTTCACACTTCTGCTGTGTATGCCTGTGTGTTCTTTTCGGGCTTCCTTCCTTGTGCTTCAGCGGCGCGCTGCAAGTATCGAGCTTCTTCTCGTTCTTCGTGTGACATTTCAATTTCCTGCTATCGCATTCATTGCTTCGCCCTTGCGGCGAAGCGGACTTGTTCTCTCGATAAATGATACCATATAGACCTTTTCACAGACGGTTCTTTGGATGCTGCCACAATCCTCTCTGGGCTGCAATAAATAGACGTGACCCCCTAAAATTACACTGCTGAGGCTGTGACGTCAGCCGTAGTACTCCCGCGCGCATCCCAGCATGGCGGAGTTTTTTCCCTCATCTGAAAAGATCTATACCCAAATGACCGCGCCATATACCGAAATTCATGCCACTGGCTTATTTCAGCATCGTGTGCTGCATTAGTTACCGTTGCCGCCGCGGGAGGCCGTCGCGTGTCCGCGAACGCGTTCGCGATCACACAATGCCGCGCCTTTGAAGAAAAAATGAAATCAAAGCGCACAAATCATGATGCACGCTGAAGAAGGGACACATCTTCTTTCCCCTTGTCATCGCCCTTCGTACTTAGCTTTCAGCTCCCTCGCTGGTATGAGAGCTCAGAGAAAGCGCTTGAACCATGCGACAAATCCCTGTAACTCCGTTCGTACTTCACGAGCTCTAAAAATTTTTGCGGTAGTTGCTCTGTGAGGAAATAACCCCTTTAAAAGAAGCCATTGGACGATTGCTTGGAAAAGTTTTGCAGGGCCACTTTAAGTAAAGGTGTCAGACGTACCACTCTTAAAGTACTCGCCCTGATTAAATTTGCCACAGAATAGTACGGAGTGAACGTAGTACCGCCGTATTAACATGTAAATATTAAGAAATTCTTCGCAAATACTTCAACAATAATCGGTGAGACAGCTTAGCTTGACAGGACGCTTTCTGAGCGTTACTCCATGTGTTTGTAAGCAGGTTCGCATACAAAACAGTTTGAGTAGGATAATTTGTGTGACATAACTCCCGCATATTTCCTTGAATATGCTTACTGGGCTGGGTAATGAAGCAGGTGTCACCTTTGGAGACATCCTTTTTATTCGCCTGGCACTAGGCCTAGATTGATTTATGAGCGCAAGATCATGTGCTGCTCGGTTATTGCTCATATACACGACATGCATGTGCTCAGGTCATTTGTAATTTAAACAAAGCCCCTGATATGTATAGGCAGATGTGATACATTTCGCCAAAACAAGGAAACGGTCAAATCAGCAATTTTATTACAGAGTACAATGTGGCCACTCTACAAGTTGAACGCAAAAAACTGCCTCAGTGGCGTTACATGCAGTTTTCTTTGGTGATGAAAATCAGAAACAAAGTTGAAGCAACAAAAAGGCGGCGAAGAAACGTGGCTGCTGATCTTTGCAATAGTGATGTGGTTGCATTCAATGGGGTTTATTTTAGCACACCTTGAACTAGTATGATTTCTCAACTTTGTGTTGATGACTTGCCACGCCGCGGAGGTTTAATTGGACGAGCGTAGACACCGATAACCTTCATCGATGCAGCGTACTTCAGACATTCTGCCGCCGGTGAGCTGAAATGAAGGAGCAGATGACACATTCATTATAAGAAAAAAAACATACGTCATCATGCTTTGACGCGTTATTATGTTCAAAATGACGAAAGGAGACAAGCGCTTTTTGTGAAGCCTATGTGTCTATGAACTTGTGTTTTTAGCGGTGATTTCCGAAACATTGCCCCGTGCACTAAATTGGCCAAATCGATAATGTGTTTCAACAAGTGACCGAATGGCCGGGCATTCTTTTCCTTTTGCTCTTGATTTTAATTTATCAGTGGTTTTTAAGCAATGCGTTTGGGCTGTGGTGCTTTCAGCTGTGGCGTATAAGAAGTAGTTGCTGCTCAGATAAACTGTATGAATTAAACCTGGATCTGCTGGTTACAGTGACTTGCTTTTTAATGACAAGGCTATTAATGGCATGCCGCGACGGCCGTACAGGCGAGCTAGCTTCGCTTATCCTATACCCCTGTGCGTTAAACCTACATTTCTGTAGGGTTCACGCGTGAGGTTAGGCCACTATGAAGGACTTTAACAGCTCAGCATCAAGCCGTGGAAGCCGAATCTCAATTTTCAAGAAAACTTTCTTTTTTTTTCATTGTATTTAAAGTACTCTTTTGTGCTACCCTGTCATTCAAACATTCATTCGGCCTTCGCGTGCACAAAAAAAAGAAAAAGAACCGATCGGAAAGCCCGCTCGTGGACCCTATGCGCCATCTCGCGGCTGACAGTCAAGCCTCTGGCACGCTGAGGCACCTCCATAATGAGCATTCCACCAAAGGTGAATGGTGTATATAATAATCGCCGCTAGAGCACTAGAGGATGTATGTGTGGTGGCCGAGCGGCTAACCTCATCGCTCCTGATGAGGAGCCGCAGGTTCGAATTCCCGGTCCCATCCCAACCGGAGTTTTTTTACTATTTCTTTATTCGCATCCACATCGAATTTTCGCTCACGGACAGCACTCATTTTTCGCTCACAACCAACGTCACTGACACCCACAACGGAATTTCTGCGAAACGAGCGTTCTAATAATACCGCGTTAAAATAATTTTTTGGCGATTATATTTTGCCTAAGATGCCTAACTTCAATTTAACAAAATTTTGGTATAACAAATAGTCGACTTTGCCGACTTCGCTATATTGAATTAGAACTGTGTGTATAATTTGTAATACAGTTGTTGCGGAACGTCGGCCTTCTAATCGTAGCGCCGCCAGAAAGACGGATCCATGAGACTGCAATGAAATGCCTTTAATGGCGACAATCGAACTCAAAAAAGTACATGATGATAGTGGTGCACGGACTTCTTGGCGCTAGCTGGGGAGACAGCAACCCACTATCAATTCCTCTTCTTTGTCGTCTGCTGATCTCCGACATCCTCCGGGGCCTCAAATGTGGTATCATCTAGCTCTAGACTATGTAGCTTCTGCACTGGCCTCTTGACTACTTTGCCTCCCTGTAATCGCACTAAACAGGCGCGCACCACTCCGTCGTTTCCTGGGTACACTTCTTGAACCCGGGCTAGTGGCCAGAATAACTTGGGCGTGTTAGGAATGTCCACAATCACGATGTCGCCGACTTTTAAGTTTCTTGAGTGATGCGCGGGTGAGCGATGAGCAGATGGTAGCTGAAGCAAATACTCATGTTTCCATCGCTTCCAGAAGTCTTCCATCATTTTCTGTCGATGTTGGAAACGGCGCTGGTAGTCTTTGGCCCCGTGGCTTGCTCCTTATTTTGACAATGTATTTCCTTCTGGTAATGTCGTCAGTTGCAGGCCGACTAGGAAATGCGCTGGCGTGAGAGCTGCAGGTTCGCTGGCCTGATCACGACCATACGTTAGTGGCCGTGAATTGAGAACCGCTTCAACCTCAGTCAAGATGGTTGATAGTTCTTCTGCGCACAGACAGCTTCGGCCTAAAACTTTTCGTAGTGCCGTCTTCACAGTCCCAACCAATCTTTCCCACCAGCCTCCCCACCATGGGGCCGCTTCGACTATGAACTTCCACTGTATCCTTTGGTTTGCAATATAAGCCTGGAAGTCGTCTTTTCGAATAACTTTCCACATGTTTTGTAGCTCCCGAGACGTCCTCTTGAAGGTAAGGGCATTGTCGGAGTAAATGGTACTTGGCAGTCCCTTTCTTGCACTAAAACGCCGGAATGCCAACATGAAAGCAGTTGACGACATATCCGAGACCAGTTCCAAGTGCAAGGCTCTTGTCACTGCACACGTGAAAAGAACGATGTACATTTTGGAATCGGAGCTCTCGGATGACTTCGCATACAGTGGTCCGGCGAAATCAATCCCTGTAGTGTCGAAAGGTTTCGTCTTCTCGACGCGGCAAGCTGGAAGCGGCGGGTACGGCGGCACGGTGGGTCTCGTGCGAAGACGCACGCATATCATGCATCGGTTGATTGCTTTCTTTGCCGCTTGTCGCGCTCTCGGTATCCAGAAGCGTTCGCGTACGTTGTGTACTGTCGCCGTTACACCTCCGTGCATGACTCGCCGATGGGCATCGTTAAATACCAGCTCGGTGAAACGGTGTCGACTTGGAAGCAGGAATGGATGCTTCACGTCCCAGCTGTCTCTGAGATTTTCTAGTCTTCCGCCGACACGTAGAAGCCCGCTTTCGTCGATAAATGGGTGTAGTTGTGCTACCCATGAGTTACTGGGTGAAGCTTGTTTTTCTTCTAGCCACCTCCGCTCGTCGGGAAACGCTTCAGTTTGAACTTGGCGGATCCAATATCTCTCGGCTGCCAAGATTTATTCAGCAGTTATGGCTCCATCTTCCTTAGTCTTGAACCTAACCTTGAACACAAAACGCTGCACCCATGCTGTGATCCGAAGGAGCTTGGTGGTGAGTGATTCCTCTCGAATGACCTCCCTGTGTGGCATGTAGTACTCAGGGCCATCCATTGATTCGTTGTCAAGTACAACTTCAGCATGGCCGGAAACACTGTACTGACGTATCGCTGTATCGTATCTTTCCAGCGAATCCTTCTGGCTTCGAGATACGTTTAATAAGATTTCGTAGTCGGGTAAATGCGGCGCTGTAGTTGACTTGTAGCAGCTCGATGTCCGGGGTTTTACGTGGCACGGCTACTTGGTACCGTTTTCCGATCTTTGTCATCTTACTCTCGAAAACAGACAAGGTGTCTGCGTTCCCATGAGTTGCTTCCGTTTGTGCAATTCGCATGGCATCCAACGTCCAAAATGACTCCAGTATGTTTTGCTCCAATCCTTTGCTTTCTTCAGCTTGCACTCGCAGGACGCAGATCATCACCTCGGATGTTCCGCTTATGAAGCTCGTTTTTGTGACAGGACCTTGGAGCGTCCATCCAAGAGTGGTCTTGACCGCTACCAATCCTTGTACTTCCATGCTGCGTATGATGTCGCCGCTCACAATCTTCCACAGTTGATCAGATCCTATGAGCACACTGTCTAGGCACAGTTTGCTCGTCTGCCAGCCGATAATTTTGCTCTCGCAATTTGGCTGCGAAGGAGCATTCCATAGCCGTGGCAAGGATGTCGTGGCAAATTACTGGCATGGCGATGGCTTCGATGACGTGCTCGTTGTAATCAAACTGGCTACGTAGGCGAACCTCGACGACATTGCACTTTCTCACACGAGAAGGAGCGTCTCATGCAAACGTGTTCACCGCAAGGCAAGTCTCTCTAAGGATTTTTAGTCCCAACCGTGTCACCAGGTCTCCCTTAATGAACGTGCGTTGACTGCCTCCGTCGATGATGCCTCTGACATAAGACGTCTCATTGAAACCGACAATCAGAGAACGGAAGGTCTGTAAGTTAACGGCTTCGTCAAGTTGACAGCTTGTAACTTCAGTCGACCGCGGTGACTCTTCTTTTATTGGCTTAGTAGCAGCAGCGGCCACGTTGGGTGACTTTTCGCCTCTTGTCGCACGATAAACTCAGTCGCACATCGTTGTAGCATGCCTGCCTTTGCATGTCACGCACACCAACCTCCGCCGGCACTCGTTTGCGTGGTGGCCCTTCATAGTACATCGATAGCACCGCATAAATTTAGCCAGCCGGTTCTTTTTCTCTGAGATGGTCAAGGTAGCGCTGCATGCCTCGGTTTCATGCCTCTCAGACTTGCAAAAGAAACATTTGTTGCGTACTTGCTTCGATTCTTCGGATGCATGTAGGACCGATGACGACGGCACATGCTTTCTGTTGTTCCCGCTGCCTTTGATAGAGGAAATCGATGGAGCACACTGCTCTCTCGTTTCGAGCTCTATCTGTGTATACCGCAAGAGTTGCTCAAGGTTTTCGGAAGGCGTTGTGGTTGGCTCTCCTGAAGCAGCGTCCCGTGCCTTGTGCTTCATCCTGGAGACGTCTATGGCGGTAGAACGCCACGATGATTTCTTGTGGCAAGGATTGAAGCATAACGTCGTAGAGCATCGCCGAAGAACTGCTAGTTGGGACGTCTAGGACGTTGAGGCAGCGGACATTAAGCTGGACTGCGTCGTAAAGCCTTCGCAACTCCCTTGTATCCGATGGAGAGGTCACAGGCTGCAGTTCACGAAGCGCTCTGAAGTGCTGCTGTACGATCCTGCTCTTGTCCCCGAACCTCTGCTTCAGCAGCTGGATAGCACTTTCATAACACGCTTCCGTGGTTGGTAGTCCGGCAATTGCAGCTGCTGCTTCACCTACCAAATAGTTGTGTAGGTAATGAAATTTATCCGTCGTGCTCAGAGTTGGATTCGTGTGGACGGCTCCGTTGAATCTCTCCAAAAACGACGTCCATTGACACAAGTCCCCATGAAACGGCTTGATAGTTAGCGTTGGAAGACGAGGTCCGAAGCTCTGGGATGCAGCTGGCGTTGGGGCAGGCGGCGTGTTGAGCGTCGTCGAAGAAGAAGTCTGTCGCGTGTTACCGAGGCTGAGATCTTCAAGCCGGCACCGTAGGCGCGTCAGGGTCTCGAGTGCCTGGTCGTCATAATTCGCCGCAGACTCGTACTCCCTCTCAAGTTCCTCTACCGGAATCACTTGCTCGAGCTCGGCAGTGATCTTCCGAAGCTCGTCACGGCTTGCGACGAGCTTGTCGATAACCTTGCTTAACGCTGTTCGGTCGTTGCAGTCACTCTCCAACAACGTCGTCGCCTCATTCATTACTTTCGTTGACTGGGTCCAGCCTAGCAGCACTTTTCGCTTTCAGGTGGTCCATGTCTGCTTAGGATCACGGCTTACTTGCTCGTAAGGTAGCCGGCTCCGCTCGTGACTTCCCTGGGTGCGGTTCCAATGAGGATCAGGTTGCTCCGGCTGCGGTTTCTAGTAGCAAACTCATCGTCGCCGTCGCTCGTTGTCCACGTCGTTGGATCCGCTCGTTATCCCGTGGGTTTTCGGCACCATATGTTGCGGAACGTCGGCCTTGCTAATCGTAGCGCCGCCAGAAAGACGGATCCATGAGACTGCAACGAAATGCCTTTAATGGCGACAATCGAACACAAAAAAATACATGATGATAGTGGTGCACGGACTTCTTGGCGCTAGCTGCGGAGACAGCAGCCCACTATCAATTCATCTTCTTTGTCGTCTGCTGATCTCCGACAACAGTCATCAAATAGCACTATAGTAGGACATTTCGATGAACTATGGGGTGTTAACTTGGACGCCTTTGGCCCTGGTGAGGTTAGAACAAGTGAGGATTATGCAATGATGACTAAAGGTGGTGTTCTCAGCTACAGAGGTCTTAAAGATAGAAAATAAATATACGGCGTAATATTGTGACGTTGTTGTGACAGTCAAGGCTCAAGAAGCGAAGACGCGAAATAAATATTAAAGTTTTTGTAAGGCTAACTTTTGCCAAGCAAATAGGTAATCCTAAAAGAAGAATTTAATTATTATTTATTTATTTATTTATTTATTTAATTATTTATTTGGTTATAATACACAAGAACACGAAGACAGAGGGAATAGAGAGGGGAACAGGCTGACAACTGCCACCTACAGGGGCACGACTTCTGCCTGCAGAGAGCATACTGTTCAGTCGTGAGGGATGTGATCTGCGGGTGAATGACCTCGCCTTTGTAGACACGGAACTCTTATAGAATCGACTCAGCAGTAGGCCGGGACGACAGTCCCAAATAATGCTACAAAGTGCACGTTTCTAGCGCCTGACAACACAGGCTAAGCCTGCAGTTCCAGCGTAGTTTGCGCGGACATACCCAAGGTCGATGACAGCGAAATGAAAACTGTAAAAAAATGTCCACCCCCCAGCTAAACGAGAGTGCTGTAGTCCGTGATGATGTGCGATACTGTGGGGCAGCTATATTAGTGATTTAATAAATAATTATAAATGAACAGCATTGCAACAAAAAAAAAGGGACAAGATCGGTTTTCTTTATGTGCGACAAGAAACATCATAAACTTCAGGTTATCACGTGCGAAAAGTGGCATATCCGTATGATAAACGCCATAGGTGTGGGACTCCGGATTAGTTTTTTTAAAGTTTAGATTACCTTAGACTGCACATATATGCAAGCGGACAGGCGGTATTGTGTTTTGCCTGCGCCCCAAACTCGACGGCCGGACGCAGAAATCTAGCTGAGACATATGAGCGCAAGGAATAAAACGCCGAACACAAGAACGAATACGAAACAAACGCACACACACACGCACAGCACTTGTCTTCGTCTTCTTTCGTGTGTCAGACATTTTATTCATTACGCTCATGTCTCAGCCAGTTATGTGCGACCAACGGGCAAAACGATTCAGTCTCCCAAAAATTTAAACCAGAACTTAGCCAAATCCGCGAAGTCGTGTGTCAAGAAGAATCATCCTGTAAGAATCCGCACTCGCTCTTAACACAGCAAAAGGAGCTCCTAATTTCTTGCTACATTGAACTAAGTTCTGACAGAAATTAGTTTAATAGTTTTTAAAATAGTGCGCTCATCTTGTTCCAATAGAATTGTAGTAGGTTGCTATACTGCAATCCGCAACGAACCTTCTTTTCTTTATTGAAGGCATTGGTTTGTCTTTGTTTGGTAGAGAGACATTCCATTATGTCTTGTGTTAACGCTTGTATGAGTGTATGAGACTGCCGACGCGCAATTCACGAAGCTTCTGCTACAGCGGACTGCAAGCGAACTGTTATGGGAATTGCTTTGGTTACCATAAGAGGGCGATCATGGTCGTCAACGTTAGTCGTCGGGATGGCGGTGTGCCACTATGTGTGGGTGCATTCACGTGAAACGATGTAATGCTGGACTAATACCACTAGTTATAGTGCAAATTGGGGTTCTTATTTCTTGAAGTACGCTCAACATGCCACTGCCTTCGTGATGACACATTTGACTTTTGTGCACAGGATTCGTTTGGCTGTGCTACAGGTAAGGTTAGCAATTACTTACGTTACATATTTGGAGATTACTGTGCGACTGCAAATTGAGAACTCCTCACTGTGCTTTTCTTCGAGCCCTGGAGTCATGATATACCCATCTGCGGCGGGACACATTGCTGAGGTTCCTTCACCATCGTGATCAGATCCGAACCTGCGGTCCAAATTAAAAGACATATGAAGCTGAAGGCTTTTAGGTCTATATGGTGGCAGTAAGTATAGCGGGAGAATGATTGCCATTCTAGTAAGAAAAAAAGACGGCAGTGCTAGTGGGCGCAGTAGCAGTTCTTTTGTGAATAAATGCTTTTGTCCTTCAGAGTGACTGAAGTTGTCATGCGGTGACTCTTCCTCTGTGCAGTTGTACTTTGTAGCACATCTTCCGAAAATGGCATTGTGAAGTGTTCACCGTTCAAAACTTTCTGTATCTCACATATGTACATGCAATTGTTTCGCACTTGTTTTCGCACTTGTTTGCTTACAGACAGCAGCCATAGTTTTGAAATATTACCACCCAGAAGACTAAGCAAGGCAGTTGCCTTCGTCTGCTGAAATGAAAAAAGACTATGTTTAGTGCGAAAGTTATTTGATAGCACTACCAATAATGAAAAGCTCGACTGAAATACGTCTTGCGACGACAAAGCACGCTGACGCCAAACGAAGAATTGCGAAGGAGTGTAACAAAACGAAGACAAAAATGACATCTTGGGTTCCGCACTGGTCCCTTGACCACACCTCGATGGTGCTTCCATGCATTGCGTATGAAGTCGAGACTGTGAAGGAAGATCGTCTGGTAGTTATGACGCGTGTTAACCCCTTCAGACACGCATTATGATGCACTGTCTGCAAATGCGTCAAAAACGCATGGCATGATTCGAAGGCACTCAGTATTACATATCAAGAAAGAAAAGGAAGAAATGTGTTGTTTTTTGTGAGTTTCAGTAATTAATCGTTATTAGCGTGTTACTAATTATCTAATTATTCTGTCATCAGTCAGCTTCAGTACTTGCGTAAAAAGAATCAACTATTAGGCCCGAAAACCATGTACACCTTCTTTTTTGGTTGTATTTGTTTCGAGCGGAGAAAAAAAATACTCTTTACGTTGGTCCTTAAACGCGGCACGTCGAACGATCGTCTAAAATGGTAGTGTCTCCAGCAAAGTGATCCTCTGCAGCAATACGCAGGGCAGTGTAGTTAAATGACCGCTATTTGTCCAATCAGGAAGCGTGCACGAATGTGCACACTGAGTTTCAGGCCATTTGAAGAAACACGCGGCATGGGACGCGCCTCCGAAGTTCGCGTCCTCAAACGAGGACGCCGTGCCGCAAAGGGTTAAGCAAGAGAGACGTTAATATATTACAAAATAGTGGATTGTAGGGCGAGTTCGTACGTCATATTGAAAACAGGAAAAAGCGAGGACACAGATAGGAAGGCTACCACACGAGCGGTTACTTGCAAATGAATCTTTTTGAAAACCGAATAATATATACATAGGAAAGTTAGGCGACTGCGTGTAAGAAAGAAAGGGGCGCAATGATCTGGCCATCTAAGGTGGCCCTCTAGATAACTTATCTCAGCGTTTTGCAATGTTACCGACGGCTGCACGATACACTTGTCGGCCGCCTGAATTCATTTGCAAGTAAGCGCTCGTGTTGTCGCTTTGTTTTGTGAGCGCTCGTTTTTGGCGTTTTATTTTTTATTGTGTTAATATATGTCTTTTCAGATCAATTTGGCAGGTGTATGATCGACCATTTTTAATTATTTTGCGTACAACTTTTTCAAAACCGTCGGAATTTTTCTACATAGAAACATTTTTGAGCTCCTTTCACCTCTCAGCATGAATGTTTTCCGGTTGAACACTCAAATCTGATATACTAAGAATAATTAAAACTTATACTGACAAGGCCCACCTGTTGTTAATTTGAGAATCAGGCGCGTATGTTCAAGAAATTTTTCTAAATCTTCGATTTTTGCGTTTATTGCATATTTATAGCCGTTACTGACGCCACATTTCAATAGAAATAAACGTCAATTGATTTTTTAGTTGCTTCCCTGTTATTTCAATCATTTATTTGATACAGAGAAACTAAACTGCACGTCATAGGAGTCAACGGTAGGAACTTGCGTAAAGCGTTCAAAACCACGTGTGCGTTCCACGAGCACAGTTGCCAGTTCCGCTTATAGTAAACGGATTCGGGTTTCTCTTTTCGCCGAGTCGCTTGTAGAACTTTACAGTCGCTTGTCGCGGTTTTTGTTTGTTTTATTCGCACTTTTCCAGGAAATATCGTTCTTTTAGTGATTATCACGTTCGTCAATAGCGCGTTTGTCGTTCACTAATAGCACGTATGTCGATGACTTTGTGTAGTTGAATATTGAAGTCAAACATACGCTGGGGGAATGTACAAGTGACGTTAATCATGTACTGGGAAACAGTGCATTGAACCGAATGGAGACTGTTAAAAAGTAAATATGTGCTTTCGTTCATAGTTGCGCATATTTTAGCTGTAGAAAATAATGAAAGTGATTTTTTGAACTCCCCTTCGTATTTTAGTGGCATCTCTTTATTATATGAAGAACATTTTGATGAATCGGAAAATTCATTAAATTTCCGCTTCTTTTGGGCATCTTCGAGAATGTCGCGCCGCTTTTATGGGGGGCTTCCTTTGGAATGATTACTTTCTTGTTAGCTCTGACGCGAGATGAACACTGGTCCAAAAATGGATGTCTCAGTTATGTATCCTATATTCATGAACGTATCAGTTAGTACTCAGAAAGTTGAGTTTGTTTGTTTATTGAATGCATAATATAGGAAAGAAGCATTTAGAACATATTATCGGGGAACCATTTTCTTCAACATAAGATGTTAATTTTTGCCGCAACACCGAACAGCTTTTCTGTATGAACTGGATGCGTAATGAAGATTAAAGCAGCATTGTTAGAAACTGGTGAACACACGACAACTGATCTTGATATAGTTGAAACTCGATTTAACGCAGTGAAGAGCTGTGACAGTCCACCGATATGCAAGGACATGCCGAGCAAAAGAAGGCCAATGGAGAAATTTGCGAGAATACGATCAGTGCTGTGTGTCGCACATACCATGAAGTAACGAAAGCAACCAGCGTCGCCCACATGTAACGGAGTGCCATTGGTACAAAAGAGTGTTATACCGACTGCAGAGTTCGTTTTGCCGGAGACAGGCAAATTGCGTTTGTCGGCTTTAGTCTTGTGGTTCTTGCTTTCCGTTTTCATATATAGCAATAGAACTACGATGCGCTGTGGCAATAGTCGAGCTGGAGCACGGACTCCAAGCACGAGCGGCGTTCTTTCAAAAAGGAGCCGAAAAGGATGACCCACTACAGCGTTCCCAGGCTTTGCTACAATATCTGTAGTGCTATGACTTTCTCACTTGTAGTTTAGCATTGCTTAGACTTCGCGAGAATGCGCCAGCACGTACTGTTATTTGTATGTATGGCGCGATTTGAAGGTTATCACGCAAGCGTGGACCAACAGCAAGAACTGAGCCATGGCCCAGAACTTTTTTGAGGAGAGGGAAGTAGTAGGCAAGCCAAGCCTGCCCCACTCTTTTTGCTGTTCTTTCAAGTGCGGTCACTCCCTTACGAGGATGGCGTTCTTTCATTTTTTTTCTTCAAGGAACAGTCAGTGATGATATTGTGCGCAACGTATTGATCCGTATTACCAGGAATTGGACGCTCTGGTCCGCCATGGTGGATCAGTGGTTACGGTGCTCGACTGCTGACCCGAAGGTTCCGGGTTCAATCCCGGCCGCGGCGGTCGCATTTCGGTGCCGGCGAAATAGTAGAGGCCCGTGTATAGTGCAATGTCAGTGCACGTTAAAGAACACCAGATGGTCAAAATTTCCGGAGCCCTACACCATGGCGTCATGTCACAATCACATCGGGGTTCTGCGATATTTATTTGAAGTTGCATCTTTGTTTTGGTCCTCTAAAATTAGAGCCAACCAATTCTAGGCTGAATCGCAATGAATGGGAAGCTTAAAACAGTAGTAACAACGCTTGTGTCGTTATCTTCGTTCATTTGCTGTCCTTGTTCTCATCGCGCTGTTACGACCTCTGCTCCACCAAAAATCGAGAAAGGGTGGCGAGTTCTCGTGGGGGTGACTTCTGTAGCACGGAACACCCAACGAGAGAGAGAAGAATGCGAAATCGTGATTTTAACGGTTCCAAAACGGACCGTTGGGGCTCTCGGATGCTGGGCCGTTCGACAATCACGCGATAGCCTATAAATCGCGCTAGTCTGTCGGTTGATGGGAAATTTTGTGAGCAAAAGCAATACGATTAATCAGAACGAGAGAGACAGGACGGGCGCTACCTCCTGTCTCTCTCGTTCTGGTGAATTGTCTTGTTTTTGCGCACAAGAGAGATGTAATGCGGAAAGGCAGGGAGGTTAACCAGAAAACATATCTGGTGTGCTACAGCCTCGCCGAATTTCAAGGTTTGTTGAACTGCACGTTGGCGCGTCGGAGGGCCCGTCTCTTGGCGTTTGTGCTCTAATGCAAGTGCGGACGTCATGTCGAGGCAGCAACTTCCTTCAGAATACTTGACTCAAGGTCAAATAATGCACTATAGCCATAACTAATGAAGCCGATAGACAATTAAGCCAGGGAAAGCATAGGGGGCAATATTGCTGGTTTCTTGAATGTAGTGTAATGATTCTCACTACAAGTCAAAGGAAATAAAGTGGACAAAACACCCTTTCTGTCGGTGGGATCTGAACCCACAGCCTTCGAGTTATGCGTCCGATGCAATACCACTTGAGCTACAACGGAGCGCGCTTTCTCGTCCACTTTTTACCAGCGAAGCTGTTAAAGCTGAGAGTAAGACATCCGTTAACAAAGCCGCTGCCGCGTCGAGGAGCATCCGCCGCCGAGCCGTCGCCATAGCAACCGCCACAGCCGTTTACGCGCACACTGCCGGAAAGCATGCCGCGGTGGCGCCCTAAAGTCCATTAATATATAAAAAGTAGCGGCACTCTCCTCCATATCCTCTCCAAAGTGTCCAACCATCATCTCCCAAGTGTCCAAACCTTATCTATATCCTCTCCCGAACGGCCACCGTGCGGGCGCCGGCCCTATAACCCGGCTCATGCCACTTTGCTATCAAGAATGCTGTCACGCTGATAACGCGCGCGTTTCCTGGGCGACGGCGCGTGAAGCGGGGAGGTGGAAGGCGGGAGAGGAGCGTGCTCGGCGTGGCAGCTGGGTATCCAGAGACTTTATGGCGTCCCGCCCGTCGGCGCCTCCACTCGGCAAGCAGCGGCACGCTGTCCACACTGCCGGCGCGGATGTCACGTGACAAAGGTGCTTTCTCGAGGAGCCCGCGCCCGTCGGCTCACTGCCGGCTAGCGGATTCTCCCCTACAGGCGGAGAGAGGTGGAGCGGCAGAGGACAACAATGTCCAGTTGCTATGATGGCGCCCTTGTAAGAAGGAATAATATAAATAGGTTTTGCTTGCTTTTGCTATGACTAAACTTTGGTGCTGCTATGTTTTGCTAGGTTTTCCTAAACCTGAACTTGCCTGTTTCTTTGCTTCTTTGCCGCTTAGGATCGACCAGCTACGCTGTTGCTCTAGCTTTGCGCAGCAGTGTAAACTTCATTTTTTGTTGTTGTAGGGTATTTATGTGTGCTGAGAGTGTTAGCAGCACCACTCGGAGCCCAAGAGGCTAGTGCTGCACACTTTTTTTTTTGCCAGAGGCATAGGTCTGAGGCATAGGTCACAGGCTCGGACTCGGACTCACTGAAATTTTACTCAATCGGACTCACTCGAACTCAAACTCACCAAAATATTGCTCGCTCGGACTCACTCCGACTCAGACTCACGGATCGATCTGAGTCTGAGTGTGTCCACTCATGAGTCCATTAGCGCATAATTTACTTTTTTAACCATAGCGTCAATGCTCTTTAACATCAATACCTCATATAACTGGTGTTCTACCTGGCGCGTTTTCATCTCATACGTCCAAATACGAGTTATGAATGGTTACAATGCAGTAAGGACATTTTTATCGAAAGAGATGACTCACACGGGATATTTTATCAAGGCCTTCCCATGAAAGATTTTGCCAGAAGGAGGTCAAACCCCCTTCCCCTTGCCCCCTCCGTAACTCACGCCTCTGGTCAATTATTATTGAGATGGAATATGAACCCTACTGCTTTGAGGTATGTGTGAGTAGACGTGAGTATAAACGTGAGTCATCTCAAAGCTGATGAGTAGAAGGCTGAAGTTGAGTAGATAGGACGATAGGTCGGCAAAAAAATGTGGAACTCACTCAGACTCACTCATGAAATACATTTAGCCCTTAGAGCTCACTTGAACTCACACTCACGAAAATTTTCCTCATTCCGACTCACTCAGACTCACCGAATTTTTTTTTCAACCGGACTCAGTCGAGTTCAGACTCGCGAAAATATTCCTCAGCCTGACTCACTCAGATTCAGACTCACGGCTCGATCTGAGTCTCAGTGAGTCGACTCATGAGTGAGTTTGCCGAACTATGGCCAGAGGGCGTCCCGTGGTGTCACGAGGCATCGGACGCTTATTCCAAGGTTGTGAGTTCGGATCCCACCGACGGAAAGGGTGATTTTTTGTCCACCTCAATTCCGTGCAATTTAAGTAAGCATCATTGCGCTACAGTTAAGAAGCCACATATATTGCCCCATACACTTTCCTTGGCTTCACTGTCTGTCGGTTTCACTAGTTGTGTGTAATACAGAAAGCGAGCCCCTTCGACAGTTCCCCTTGTTTAGCCCTATAGCCAGCATATTCCCGAATATTTCGCATAACATCGATTCCAACAACAGGGGTGTTTCGGAAACATTGGACGGGCAAACATGGAACAATATACCAAGTTTTCTGAACGCTGCTGGGGGGGGGGGTAAAATTTGCGTGGTGTTCTTTATTTATTTTATTTATCTTGAATACTGCCACTCTCTTTCCAAGATCGTAGCAGGTGCGCCTACACTTTGGAGATGCATGTACATCAAACCAGAAACATCAATCTAGTGCGGTGATCAAAAATATATAGTGACCAAAAAGGTATACAATGTGGGTTTCCTAATGATAATTATGAACCAATGTGGAAATATACATATACAATTCACATACACAAATAGACAAATCAATATACAAACATACAAGTAGTATAGAAAAAAGATGGCTGATCCCTCCGTCATAGGAATCGGTATAACACGAAAGGGAACGTGTCGTCCCAGAAGTACTTTATTGCTTATAGTCCATTGGTATATGAGAGCTTGTACAATGTCTACTGTTGTTGGACAGATGTAGCACCGATTGACGTGGACGCATCATACTCACGTGACGCCTAGTGGTACATCTCCGTACAGACGACAAACGTCCATGATCATGATTTAACCATTGCGGTAGCTGAAGTTCTTGACATATGCATGAACACCGCATATGGTGAATCCCGCTTAAAGATGGCATCAACAAGCACATAATAAGCACTGATACTCGATATGGATTCCTTCAAAGCGTCGTGAAATGCGAAGAGGAACGCTACGCGCGTCTTCTCTTCCCTCTAGCCTGGCCGTTAATTTTCACAGGGCGAGCGGGGAACTCGGTGCGACTGGCAGGCGAGCGTCGGAGAACTATTTTTCGATATGGATGAATGCTATGAGAAAGGCTTGCGTTAAACACGCCACCTGACGGTGTGGTAAAGCGTTGGCGAAATTAAACTTGTATTGGAAACGCGCCGAATTGGACGGTCGTAGCAACGGCGCGTATTTTAAAGACGATAGTCTTTCTTGGGGAACTTAAACGCAGAAATTTTGGTCTGTCTTTCTGTCTGTCTTTCTGTTTGTCGGCACGTCCCTCGATTCAGCCACTCGGCCAAAGTTGAACCACTTGCCCAAGGGCCAGCCATCGTGAACGGCTGACGAGGTTCATACTTGTGTACATTGTTGATCAAAAAGCAAACATTACGCATATCTGAGGCGCAACATCACTAGGTAAGTATTAGGCGGTGTGTTCCTTTAACAGAAAATACATAGATACGCAATATTAAAGACCTTGATGGTATGCGTTTAACGTTGAGACAGTAACGCGTTTATTAAAAGATTGCCACAGCTGAAGCGATCAGCGGTCCAAGCCGAGCAAGCGCGAGCGCCAACAACAACCGTCTTCGTCGTCTTCTTTCGCAGGCGTTCTTGTCTGCGCCCTACCATGTTACAAATCACTCCCCCGCGGAAAAGGAGCCATCCTGGCGACCTAAGGAACAGGTACAACTGGTGAGTCATAATGCGGCTTCAGTCGATCGACGTGAGCAGTCTCGCGGCCGCGACGACGGCGGTCCGTAGATGATTGAACAGGCTCAATCATATAGTTAACTGGGGATGCTTGACGTAGGACGCGGTAGGGGCCTTCGTACTTAGGCAGTAGCTTTGTGGAAACGCCAGGAGCGGAGGAGGGAACGCGAAGCCACAACAACGTGCCAGGCGAATACAACTGAGGAGGCAGGTTTTTGTCGTGACGGTCCTTCTGGCCCTACTCGCCCTACAATGTTACAACCCTAGTTTCATAAGGTGCGCTGAAAATGCGACTGCGCTGAAACTTGTCTTCCTCCGTGCCCTCTGCACAAGCTCATGTTGTGTTTCGGTTTGGGTTCAGTATTGCATTGTACGAATGACAGGGGGCGCCGCTCTGGCATTCCTGTTTTACCCAGGCGACGTGTAAGTAAGAGAGTTTGTGGAGAGTACTCGTTGAGTGCGGACGTTTCTTCTCCTTCGGCGCATCGCGCCAAACAGCGTGTTCAGGCTGGCCGCCGTCCCCACCGGTCGCGTTGGTCACCGCCGGTCTTCACCTGCCGCTGCGCCGGGACTACCAGCCCGCAACACAGCACTCGTGTTTCCCGACGTATTGCCAGATGGCGTCCATATCTCACGCAGCGCCTCTTCTATCGTCATTAGACGACATTTGCAGCGAAGCACGCAGATACGCGGCCAATTTTTTTTTCCGAGCCTGGTGGCACACGTGTCACCGCCCCGTTATAAAGGGGACGCTCATAGCACCCATCCATCCATCCATCGAAGAGCACGCTGAGAGGAAAGTGTTAAAGATAAAAGGCGCGTTCATATAGCCGCCGTAATGTTTTTGGCGGTAGCTCAATGGGCTAAAATCCCGCCAGCCATCGTCGCGGACCGAGAGGTCATGTGTTCGACTCCCGTCAATGGAACTTTTTCTTGTAGTTTTTTCTTTGCCATCTGATTGCGTTCATTTTGCGGACGTACATTCGTGACGAAAATACTTCAAGAAAGCCTTGGTGGACCCCGGCATAAAACACTTTCGTGTTAAAAAAGTTACACCATCTCCCGCTAAAGGGAACCATGTGTGGACGCGAAGCAGCGGGGAGATGGTTAGCTTGAACGGGAGATGGTGTAATTGTTTTTCTTGCGTCCTCGAGCCTGTGCCTTCCTCTGGCGTAGAATCAGCACTGTCTTCCAGTCTCCATCCACCTCCCGCTGCGTGGAACTGCCGGCGTTCGAGGTATTCGACTCCCCCAATGTCGCAAGGTCATGTGTGTTTGCCTCGCTGCAGTCCATGTCATTGGTGTCGTCGTGGGATTCTTCAGCGAGGGAAGGAGAGCACGAGCGCCCCGCGTCTAGAGCCACAGAAGCAGAGGCGGCCATCGGCCGCTCGTGCCACGTCAAGACGCCGGAGACGTCGCTGCTGCCTACTCGTCGCAAGAAAGAATGAGGCGCGCGAGAGGGGGAGCGGAGAGGAGGTGTGGGGAGAGGGTTTGCTCATGTGCAGTAAGGCTGGTCACGCCGCACATCACCACCGAATTGAAATCCGCCATGAGATGCTTCGAATCTAATATTAGAGAAACTGTACATGAAATGGAGTGGTACGCAGGCAAGTTACAGCAAACCTGACAACACCCTGTACTGAGCACGAGGCTACTAATATGCTTTCAATGATGATGAAATACATCTGGGGCGGGGAGCATTGCTGTATTAACAGATGATACTATCTATTTTTGAAGCGAAGCCTAATGATGAACTCGCGTTATCGACCGAGTGATCTAAACATTTCCACTCCATGACAGAACGTGGAAAAAGGAATGCTTGAAAGTCTCATTGTGGTAACAGTACTCTTTTAGTCTCTGCGAATGCCCGCGCCGGGTTACGCGGGATTTTAATGGATTGATGTGTTCATTTTATAATAGTTGTGAAGTAGGTGGAAAAGAAATTTGAAGCGGGCTTATTTTGCTCTAATCGGCAGTGTTTGGCGGCCACAGCTTGTTAACATATTTTGGGGAGAATCAATGCGTTTATATTTGTTGCAGATGAATCTTGCAGCCTTCTTCTGTACATTTTCTATTGTTTTTATGTTAGTGACGGCATAAGGAAATCGTACTAGTAAGCTTATTCTAATACCGGTCTAATCTAGGTAGCGTATAGGCTAAAACCTTAGTAGATTGTGGGGCCTGTCGGAGGCATCTGTGAAGATAAAACAGCTTCCGCAGAGCAACGGAAGCAATATTTTAGATGTGCGCATCCCATCGGAGATCTGGAAAAATCGTGAAACCTAGATGATTTTGTACATTGGCTTTTTGAAGCCAAGGGACTTTAATGCTGTAATCATAATTGATAGCTTCTTTCTCTCGGGTTATCGTCATACATACTCTTTTACTTGGTTAATCAACATTTGGCTTGCCATGCGTCGCGCCAGTTCGAGAGAATGTTTAAGGAATCAGTTAGTGAATCATAATCTGAATGACTGTTAGTGTCTCTGTAGATAATGCAGTCGTCGGCGAATAGCCTAATGTTGCAAGCAATAATGTCTGTGATGTCATTAATAAAAACAAGAAGTAACAAAGACCCTAGAACGGAGCTCTGTGGTACTCCGGACGTGAGAGGCGCGATTTGTGATGGCACTTGCTCATACAGGATGTATTGGAGACGGTCAATTAAAATTTCTTCATTCCAACGTACTAATATATTTCCAATGACTTTTAGGAGCTTTGCAAATAATATCTTGTGACATACGGTATAAATGTCTTGGAAAAGTGTAGTAGCATGGTATTTCTTTGTTCGCAGTGCCAAGTCATGAACAACCTCGCTCAGTTGCGTTATTGTCGATAATCTGCTACGGAACCCGTGTTGGCTAGATGACAAAGTGCCATTCGTCTCCAAGAAAGCGTTTAGGTGTTTTAGGAGTATATGTTCCAATATTTTGCATGTTGTGCTGGTTAATGATATTAGTCTGAAGTTTGAAGGGTCATCGGTATTCCCTGCTTTGGGAATCGTTGTTATTTGAACTTTTTTCCAGTCTTCAGGAATCATAAATGTGACGAGAGATTTTTTTGAAAACCAAACCGAGGTTCTTGCTACACCATTCTGCATATCGCTTAAGGAAAAGATTGGGGAAGTCGTTCGGTCCCGACGATTTCGGTCTCGACAATTAGCGCAAAAGACCTAAATATTCCTACGGCACTTACTTATTTGGGTTCATTCACCAAATGTCGGGGGGTGTAGGCTGTGATATTATTTCGTTTTTTTTTTTTTTTTGAAGACACAGCGGGAAAAGTTGTATGTATTAGAGATGGCCTTTTTTTGTTCTTATGAGAATTCAGGACTGCCTGTTTTCCTAGTGTGAAAATATTTCCAGCACCTCTGTGGGTTAACAGTAATGAATAACGGCACCGTTACCTTCAAGTTATGTTCTTTTGCTTGCTTTGTTTTGGGCCTCAAATCTTAAATGACTGCATTTACTCTTGATACATTCGCACTGCAACACTTTTTTTCCTTACTGCGGTCTGTGGCCGCTTAACTTCTCGTGTTGCGTGTGCAATTTCTCTCGTTATCCAAGGGTTATTCCTTTGGCGCCGCGTAAGCCGCAGTGGAATATAGTTATTAATGGAGTAACGAACAGTGCGCTTGAATCGTAGCCAGGGTTCATTTACTGTTGTGGCAGGATCACTGTTCAATTCCAGGAACTCGTGAAATGCATAAGCTAAATGGGTTATTACGCTGGCGTCGTCTGCTTCATTGAGGTTCGGAACATGATTCCCTGATGGTTGAAAGTGTAAGCTGTGGTCCAGTGTTAACCAGCAGATGGGCGCTCTGTGGTTCGAATTACTCTCCACTATCTGTCTCTCAAATTATTTTGCGCAGCTTGCACTGAGTCGCGCAAGGCTGTGGCACAGCAGAGCTGGTCGGCACTCGGTTGGTCCTGCCTTGACGAGGCACACGCGCTTCACGCACCGATGAAGGAAGTGTTCACGTGATCACATTTCAAATCACGAGTATTGGCTAAGTATCGATCGGGTTCGATTGAGCATCGCTTGGCAATGACAGCACCAAGTAACTTAATTAATTAAAACATCTTTTTTGTCACCGTTTCTTTTCCATTTCTTTCTTTCCCTCTGTCTACTTCTTTCCGCTCTTCCTATCATTTTTCTATTTCCTCCCTTTTTTTCTCTCTGTCTCTATTTCTCACTTTCTCTTTCTTACTATATCTTCTTTCTCTCTCTTTGTTTCCCTCTCTTCCTACCTTTATTTCTGTTTCTGTCTTGATCTCTATATTTCTATTTCTTTTCTGCGTGTGTTTCTTTGTGTGTCTTTCTCCCTTCCTCTGCACTAGTTCTTTCACCCATTCCGGTTATTGCATCCAACGCCGGACAAATCGGCGATGCGGGAGAGCGCAAGCCGGGTGCACGCGTTGGAGAAGCGAAGCAGGACATGAAGAAGATGAAGGAGACAGCGCACCGGCATGATGATGATGATTGTTTCTTGTCTGCATCGCGAAACAGACAAACGGCGGGCACAACAGCTCCGCTGTAAAATGTAACCCATCTACGAGAGTGAATGGTCGGAAGAATTGTTCTTACTGAACCCGGATAAATATTTGTAAATGAAGACTGCACATGCCTTACAAACCTAAACAGCTACTCCTTTATTGACTAACGTCGCGCCTGCAGTAGACCGGCGTTGCTGTTCAAGTCTGGGTGACATAGCTCTATCAGGCGCCTTTAGGGCATTTTGCTATATGACAGTAGAAAATTTCCCAAAATATTTGCAATGAAGTGTGAATGAATGAAGGAATGAATTTCTCTTCGGTATATCGCTGCTGGCACAGCTACTCACTGGCGCTACCCCTGTCTAATTATATAAGCAGTTGTTTAGCTCATTTTCTTGTCGTCAGCTTATTTGTGCTCTAGTTCCGCTAGTATGTTCCTTCCCGCATAAACCGCGATGCTGACTGTACATCCACGTTTCGGTGCGTCTTCCTATTACACAAATCAGCATAGTTAGAAACTACACAAATGGACATAGCTGGAACCAACTTTGTCAAAACCGCGTGTAGTTAAGCAAATAAAAGAAGGCATCATTCGGAATTGAGGCCCAAACATGCTAGAATGAGGCTACAAACGCTCGCATAGATGCCACAGCTTCCTGGAGAGAATGAACAATGCATCAATATTTAGTGCACTTACGAGTGTCCCATTTCGTGGGCCGTTGAATGCACACCTGTGTACCGTCCAGCCGTGTCTTTCACTAGTGCTACGCTATACTCGCTGCATATTCCCTCGATTGGTGCAAGTCCTGTGTGGATAATAAAGCAGTAGCAATAATTGTTTATATTCTCAAAGCAAATACAATGAGTCATGTTTGTTGCGCAGGCAATCACATTACATGTGTGGATTGCTAGTTTTCTGCTAATCATGCTACGTATTATAAGTTTAACCAGACTGCACTTTAAAAAACTGTCCCAGGAAGAGTGCGCTCGTTTCCGCCGACATGTTAGCGTAATTGACTGCATATAAGTATCAAAAACGTTCTGACGGCGATTCCGCTACCTAGAACCATGGCGCTAAATAATGCTCGTCACCGCACACTATGACGTATTCATTTGTGCATTTAAACCTGAATGATACTTCACATATTATCTAATTAGTATAAGTGCGATGCCTTGCACCAATTTCGAGCTATGTGACCTCAATATATGCTGCCAAATACATTACCTTTCCGTTTATCAGCATCCGTAGAGCACGCATCAAACAGCTCGGTACGATGACAACTGAAAAGCCGCAGAAGCGTATAGCAAAACTCGGGTATCTTTAAAGCCAGCATGACTTTAGAAACCCGCGCTCCCGTTTTCCAATTACGACACGTTCACAATGTAAACAGTACAGGATACGTTTTTACTAGACATATTGCCTAATCTGTTTGACTCCTACTTATCTGCACTTTGCAGCGTAGCCTACCAACGTATACAAATGTTGCACGAATCTGAATAAGTTCTCAATAAAAGACGGTTCTCATACAATTCTACGAGTCTGAATGTTCTTTTGGGCAAGTTTTATTGCTGTGTCCAATCTATTCTACCGCTTCTTCTATGTTACCATCGTTATACTCTTCCATGTGCCAGTGTTTTCGTCGCTTTAAGCAAGATGGATAAATGTGGCCCGTGGCATAAAGGGGTGCAGCTGTATTACTCAAATAAGCGAACAATATCTGAATCAGGAATGAAATTAGTATTCTAGTATATTTAGATTAAAGGAACCTACTACCGATACCGATATGAGTAACTAAACATTGTCACGTGCTTGGGACGACGAAGAAGGCTGCAGCAAGACTGGGAAATGCGCAGCTCTTTATTTGGACGAAATTGTGCCCGGGAAATGAATATAATAATACTATAATTGTTAGGGTTAAACGTCCCAAAAACCACGATTTGACTATGAGAGACGCCGTAGTAGAGGGCGCCGGCAGTTTTGACCATCCGGTGTTCTTTAACGTGCACTGACATCGCACAGTACACGAGCCCCTAGCATTTTGCCTCCATCGAAATGCGACCGCCGCGGCCGGGATCGAACCCGCGAGCTTCGGGTCAGCAGCCGAGCACCGCAACCACTGACCCACCAAGGCGGACGGCGGGTCGTGGAAAATGAAAAGTACGAGCAATTGGGGCTGTACACTAATAGCGGCGAGAACAGTTCGCAGCCGTCGAAGAGTCTGATCGGCGGTAAGCGCGTCGGCGTTTATACATGTGGCATCGAAGATTCCAGGCTTATCGGTGGTTACCGCGTTAGTTCCAGAATAAACTCTACTTTTAGCGTTGCGTGCTCACTCTTATTAGAGCAATACAAAACAATCGGGAGTATTACACATTCCGGAGCGGTGCGCGAAACCGTGGTTATACGTGCAACGGGTCGGTTGCATGAATATAAAGAAGCGCACGTGGCATTGCCCTCCTCTGAAAAAAAAGCATCGCCCCTATGCTGCACAAGAACACAAATTCGAAGGAAGAAACGTATACATAAATATAGAAAAAGCACAAAAACAACTGGGCAAATAAAGTTATGTGTGTTTTCAGATAACACCGTAGGTGCATGTCCGCAGACCTCCTGCGGACCACAAAAAATATATTTTGCGGTTCGAGTCCCCAGGGCCACAGAAATCATTCTTAGTTTTGCGAAAAAAAAAAGTTTCCTAAGGAAAAAAAAAGTTTTCGAAAGCCTCCGCTCAGCAGAACCGCTTTTCGCGAATTGCACAAAAGTGAGATTGGCGAGGTCCTACAAGAAAAATATTGTAGCCGTGCGCCTGAACATTTTTCTTAGAATTCTGAGAGTAACGTATGTTAACTCTTACGTTAAAACGCCTATTCAAATCGATCACCGGTGATTGATGCTTTTAATCGTCGATTTTGGCATGTTGAGTTTGTTTCTCGTGCACCTATCACGTCCTATTAGATAGGCCAGCCACTGAACTTTCAGAATCAGTTGTAATTGGCCGTTTTGGCAACATAGTGAATTTTGACAGAGCTTTACGCGAACCAACGTGCGTTTCTTGTTGCGAAAATGCGCTTGGCTGACGAACTTTTGAGAAATGCATGCCGCTCGGGGTTATGCTCCAGTAACATCAAACGTTCTGTACTCAAAAGAACTTTTGCAAGTCAAATATCAAATTATGGTGTCAGCTTCGCAATCTGACAGTGTTCAGCGGTAATAATTGCCTGAAATTTATGCCAGCTATTCACTAGAGAGCTGTTGT
This sequence comes from Rhipicephalus sanguineus, assembly GCF_013339695.2. Lineage (NCBI taxonomy): Eukaryota > Metazoa > Arthropoda > Arachnida > Ixodida > Ixodidae > Rhipicephalus > Rhipicephalus sanguineus. The sequence goes on from NC_051183.1 coordinate 141,218,662, forward strand.
TTGCTGTAGAGGATGATTTATTCTACCGAAAATTATTTATGAAAGTTAGCCGCATGTATAACGTGTAGACGTGGCCTTTTCAGCCAGTCTCCAGCAGCTTCGGTTTCGCTTCTATTGTTATATGAGACACAGGGCCGCATCCCGCATCATCAGTCGCTCCTATGGCGTCGTCGTCACGCGAGCAAGGGTGCGCACCTGCACAGCGAGAAACGCGCGCCGCTCGAAACTATATTGCAACGGCATTTGAATTTAGTGAAGACGAGCTCTGAGCCCGAATATGACAGCCCCTCAGCTTCATGCTCGGCTGGCGACGATATTTTGTGTCAGCCTGGGACATCTGCAGCCGTTCAGGGGTTGGTTTCGTTTACGGCCTCAAGTGGTCTCCTCCGCCGCGCGTGCGTAGCTGCTGACCTTTGTGCACAATCTTAGAGCTACTATGCTTACGTACGAGGTTCATACGTCGCTGGACCGCGACGTGCTGGCGCCGGCTGCAAAGCTTCTTCTCACGACAGCAAGGCCGCAGGAGCAGATATCGGCACCGCACTACAGAGCGGCGCGAGACGTTTTAGTACTGCACGTGGTTTCGTCCTTTCCTTTTCCATACTATCAGAAAAAATACTAATTATTATGATTTGGTGCATTTTTGGAACGCCAACCTATCGGAGAGAGGTGGCTCACGGAAAGAGGTGATGACAGACGAACTGCTGAAGTTAGTTGCGCATCTGATTTATATAGGTGTTGTTCACATTGCGAGCATCCATCTGTATTGGAACGCCAGCATTCTGGTAAAAACAAAACTATTCTGGTAAAAAACAAAACAAAGATTTTATGCGAAAAGTTTACGAGTGCACCTGTGTCTCACGTAAACTTGGAAATGCTTCACCGAATTGCACGAGCAGTGAAGCAGTGCCTCGGTTCAGATTTTTTTCTCTATTTTAATTGAAACACTGTGTAGAACATTTATTATTTTTATACTATTCCTGGGTCATTTATCTTCAAAATGTATATCCTGAAGTTTCACTGGTCTGAGTACTTTTGCGTGTATAGCGTTTTTGCATATATACGGCACATTGCTCAATAAGGCTCTAGTTTCAGATGTTTTTCATCGCGTCTATAATACTCAGAATTTCCAAAATATCCCAGAGTGTTGCCACGCATTAGTTTAATAACTGTGTTAGGTATGATTGCCGAGAATGGTGTGAAACGCAAACCGAAAATGCATCAACGAAGGCTTGTCTGTAAAAATGCATTTCAAGGTCTTGTATTTTTATAGATACGCCTTCACTCATGCCTTTTTGGTTTTCTTTTCACACCATTCTCAGCAATTATATTTAACGCAATTGATTAAAATGATGCGTGGCAACACTCTGGGAAATTTTGGAAATTATCAGTACTATAGACGCGAAGAAAATAAAATCTGAAACTAGAGCGTTACTGAGCAATGTGCCGTATTACGTTTTTTATTCCATAAAATTCGGGTGACAAAACTCCAAGATAACAATATTTGGTAAACACACGTCACTCGTAGTATGCCAAGAAAAGTTTTGAGACTCACAGCTTCAATATTTATCTTGTAGGACGTCGTCAAAGTCCCATTTTCACGCAATTCGCAAAAAGCGATTCTGCTTAGTGGAGACTTCCGATCTTTTTACTAAGGCAATTTTTTTGCTGAACTAAGAATGGTTTCGTGACCTGGAAACTTGAACCGCTAGATATATTTTTGCAGATACATTAAAGAAGGTCCGCGGACATGCACTGACGTTCTTATCGTAAAATAGCATTTTCAAAGTTACTTAGCGCGCATAGAATGGTTTATGGCGCACCACATTCACGGCCGCGTGGCGTGCCCAGCGCCGCTGAGACAACCTTGTAGTTGATTTCGCCGAGACGTCGAAGTACCCAGAACGGTCTGAAGTATCGTCGCAGAAGCTTCTCGCTAAAACCGCGTCGGCATATCGGCGCCCTGACCCAAATGCTGTCGCCGGGCTGGTATTCTATGTGGCGTCGTAGAAGGTTGTAACGACAGCTCTCTATCTTTTGCTGGCTCTTGATGCGCAGACGGGAAAGTTGTCTGGCTTCTTCAGCGCACTGAAGGTAGATGGCGACGTCGAGCTTTTCACCGGCGGCGATGTTCGGTAGCATGGCGTCACGCGTCGTTGCCGGGTTTCTTGCGTAGACAAAGTTGTATGGCGTCATCCGCGTCTTTTCTCGCTCGGCCGTATTGTATGCGAAAGTCACGTCCGGAAGGATGACATCCTACGTCTTGTGCTCGACATCAACGTACATGGCCAGCATGTCGTCGATGGTCTTATTTAGTAGCTCGGTGAGGCTATTGGTCTTCGGGTGGTAGGCGGTGGTCCGACGGTGGCTTGTCTCTCTGCATCCCAACATCGCCTGAGTTAGGTCAGCGGTAAACAGTGCTGGGCAGTATCGAAGATACATGTATCTCAGATACTATCTTAGATACTCTTTGGGCATCCTGTATCTGTATCGCGATAAGTCTCGAAAGACTAGTATCTGTATGTGTATTTCCGATACATTCGATAATATACCGTGTACCCTAAGATACAAGATACTCCTATCGCAACACAACCGTGCAAAACAATAATCGCTGGCCAAGCTCCGCTTGTCAAGCTGGTACTGGTGCCACTAAGCCATCTGAATAAGTCTAAGGGCAGTGACGCAATTTTATTTTTCCGCGGTATCCTCCAGTGAGGACAGAAGATGAGGAAGACAAGGGCGCGCACGTCTACGACCAGCCCACGTACATTTTGTTTTCTCGATTGCTTTTCTTTTCAGTTGCGCCAATGCCGCGACACATGCTCTTAACCAATGTCCTGCGCCGCGTACTCCACTGCGTGCGGCGCCTATCGCGCAAATTCTGATGTTGCTACAGTGTCGTTATTGAAGATTCTCTTGCGTTTTGCGTCTTGCTCCGTAACGAAATGTGATGCGTGCAAGAATGGGGTTGATTTGTGTCTCGTGGATTTTACATATCAGCGATTTGAAGGATCCCGTGGATGTAAGTTTGACGTGCATGCAAATGTGGTTTTCACGTTCTTCCCTAGCTTCAATAAACGTTCTTCCATAAAGCTTAACTTTGAACACCCGGTATAATTATGTGGGCGTGCCTTGAGTATACAGTACAAAACATTCTGCTTATCACTTAGGAAAACAGTGAAATTGAGTTTGCATTATAATAATAGAAATCATTAGGAGTCATCTTAAAGATGTTAGGAAGGGGATTCGAGAAACTGTTGTTTCACTGAATGCTCCATTTTACTCATGAGCGTCCCAACGAGCCGTTCCAGGAAATTTTACATAGGCACTGAATTTGCTGTTGTCTCAACAGTTAAGTTGACAATACTTCATGCTCATAGCTATTAAGGGCGCCGTCTGTATTGTGTTTCTGTACTCATTCAATGTGGATGTTTGATACAGAACCTACCTCTATATTTTACTTATATTTTTTTCCTGTTTTAGGCCTTCTTAAATATTTTTCGTATTACTATTCGCCAACTACTGGGAGCTATAAGCGGCAATAGCACGAATAGCGGCGGTGTTCTGCGACGCTTTGTGCAACTATACAATACGTCTGAGACGTTTCTGTGTTGCACATGTTCTCTCGTTGAAGAAAAATTACTAAAAATTGCACGTTAGTGAGTATATCAACAAAGAATTCTTTATGTTGGCAAATAAGTAAAGTACGAAAATTTATTGCAGTTTTACTTCATCTACGTATACACCAGGGGTCTCAAACTCGGCTTATAGCCAGCGGGCCGCAGTCGCGAAAATTAGTTCCAAGGGCCGGGACAGTGAAGAAGGTTGGAGAGAGTTTCAACAAAATGACGCTTGAAAGGAAGCCTTTTCCATATATCATATGTAGGTAATTTCTGAGGGGGATTTCGAGTCACGATTCGAGAAACATCGATACATACGAGTGAAATCTGAACGCGGATTCTGAAATATAGAGTTTTTGTTCAACGGTTATGTTTCAGCACATGGTGACCACATGTTCCTCACGAAAAGAATGCTCGAGACCAGTCATGTCTGTGTAGCTCACGAACATACTTATTTAGAAAATAAAAAAAAACGCAAGGCCTGCGCTGAAACCGCAGCACAGTCAAAGCGAAAGCTGGAAGAGCGGCGCTTCTAGAACCCGTTGTAAGCTCCCTTGGGGCTACTAATACAAGTACACTAGCAAGGTACCCACTATGCCATAAATAACAATTTTTATGAAGTTGGGAAGCAGCTACTAAGCCATTATTCTTCATTCTGCGGAGAAGCGAGGCACCAGCTACACGTCTGTAATGCATTATGTTCACTTTGTTGAAGCGACGACTGATGACGATGAAGAATTATGGCTCAGCCCTTTGTAATGCGTTGGAAGCTTTAAGCGGCCCACCAGTTATGTAATTTGCATCGGGTGACGCCCGGTCGCTATTTCCCTCTCCCGTCACTGCTGTATAACATACGTTGTCGTGGGAGAGAGACGGGGGAGCGAAGAACATTACTGAGACCCCGAAGAATAGATCATGCGCTTATGGGCCTCCTTGGCAACCAATACAAGTGGACTTGCGAGAAACCCACTACGCTTTAAATCATTGTAATTTTACTGAGACCACGAGGAAATGGATCATGCGCTTATGGGCTTCCTTGGCAACCAATACAAGTGCACTTGCGAGGAACCCACTACGCTATAAATCATTGTAATTTTTGAGAAGCAGGGCAGCAGGCACTGTGCCATTTTCGTCATTCTACGGAGAGCCGTGGTACCTGCTAAACGCATGCAAGGCATTATGCGCACTTTGTTGATGTTGTGCCTGATGACGACGAAGAATTATGGCAGAGCCCTTTGTAATGGGTTGGAAGCATTCAACAATCTACTCGTTGCGCATTGTGTGACGCCTGGTTACAGAATTCGCGTTGTGCGACGCTTGGTGCTTATTTTACTCTTCTACCACGCTATATTGCATATGCTAATGTGGTTCCTTCCCGACATCAAGCCTGTAAAGGACCTTTTTGCAAAGCGGTTTCAAGCACCGGCATGGCTCAGAGGTTGAATACTGGGCTCCCACGCAGAGGGCCCAGGTTCGAACCTCGTTCCATCCTGGAATTTTTTTCTTATTTATTTTTTTTTCTTATTTCGAGCGATACTGGTTACGGACACCGGCGGCGGCGGCGGCGGCGGCGGACAACTACGGCGCCAAACACGGCCGGTGAAATGATCTCATAACAGCTTTCGCTGTAAAAGAAAGGAACGAAGACGGTCATGTGTGCGGGCTGGGCCCCTAGCGAAAGGTCACAGACTCCTAGTGTACACCATGCGTCCCCCCCCCCCCCAAATAAAAAAAAAACGTCGCTAGCAACGTTGTTGCTGCTTTACACCTGTCCGGATATACGGTATTGTGCAAAACTGTCCTTTACGGACAAGGTAAAAGTTCACACCAGTATTTGCGCCGCCGTGCGAAGGCTTCTTATTGAAGTTATTATAATTATATGGCAACCCGCTAGCTGGTCGGCAATAATAATAATATCTGGGGTTTAACGTCCCAAAACCAGTATATGATTATGAGAGACGCCGTAGTGGAGGGCTCCGGAAATTTCGACCACCTGGGGTTCTTTAACGTGCACCTAAATCTAAGTACACGGGCCTCAAACATTTTCGCCTCCATCGAAAATGCAGCCGCCGCGGCCGGGATTCGATCCCGCGACCTTCGGGTCAGCAGTCGAGCGCCATAACCACTAGACCACCGTGGCGGGGGAGCTGGTCGGCAAGCTGAAGAGCGACTCCCATCAATTGCTTGTTCAGAAAGCGGCTGGTCATCGAGGCGTGCTAGCGTTGCTGAGAGCTGATGTCTTTGGGAGCTATAGCGAGGACAATCAATATTGGAGCGCCGGAACGTTTTAGCTTCCAACCAGAAAGCGATAAAGGCGCTGCTGAAGTTTTTCCGCTCAACTGACCTCGCTAAACGACTATGATGCTCCCGTGCTTGAGTGTGTGTGCGTTTCTTGTTACTCTCTTTTTAGGGGCGAAGCTCCTTAAGGCGGCACCCGTTCGTCCCTCGTAGTCGTAGTCCTAGTCCGTAACCAGTCTTACGCTTTGACCTCCAAGGTGGTGCCGGTGGGAGATTTTTCCTGTGCGTTGTTGAACAATAAAAAATTAGCAGCGGTAGCTAAAAGCCGACTTCTTCTGTCTCTCATTCCCATTAGCAGCCATTCTTTACCTCCAAGGTAGTGCCTGGTGAGATTTCTCCTGTGCGTGATTAAACAATAAAAATTTTGTTCAAAACGCCGTTTATTGATGAAATAAACCAACGAAAGACGCCAGATGTTTTGTAAAAGCAAAACGGAAGAACGCCAGATGTTTCTAAAGCAAAAGGAAAAGACGCCAGCTGCTTAACGAAAGACGCCAGATGTTTTCTAAAGCAATGGTTTTCTAAACAATGAAAATTCGCAGCGTACATGTAAAATTAAAGTGAGCTGCAAGTCGTCATAACTCATCGAACCTTTAGTATAAACGCGCCCTATCTCACGTCGGTGATGATGTACTGGGCAGAATTCACGGAAGATCCACGGTTTACCGATGAACCTCCGCAGCTACGCCCACTCATCATCATTCACTCCGTGGATATGCTGTTTTTTTCCTTCCTTACCTTTATACATCCTTACGCCTTCCCCAACGCAGGGTAGCAAACCGAAAAACTTCTGGTTAGCCTCCCTGCCTTTCATTTAACCTTTCTCTCTCTCTCGCTCTCTCTCTACCATCAATTGCAAAAATGACAAGCACGAACCGCTGTCAGTGAAGTGTTAAAGAGTTGTCTTGTGAAGAAGCTAAAACAAATAAGTTGTTTTGGAAGGAAAGTAATGTACTTTAAGCAAGAAGGGCAGAACTTTTGTGATACTAACAGACATTTTATTCGAGATAAAAAAAATAAGTAACAGTTAAGAAATTTTCAAGCCGATATTTTCGTTCATAGGCGTTTGCTGCTACATTATATGGATCTATAATAACAAATTTGAGAGTGTATTGAAGTATCTTAAGATACAATTGCCAAGTATCGTATCGGATACAATTATTGCGGAAGTATCTTGTATCTGTATCTCCAATACTTCTTGCCTGAGTATCTTGTATCGTATTGTGATACAATTTCAAAGTATCTTTGCCCACCCCTGGCAGTAAAGGCCGTACCTCGGTAGGCAAGGAGGACCACTGGGGTGCCATGACGCAGGACGATGTTCTCAAACGAAGAACTCGGCTACCTTGGTGGAACTGCCTTTGGGCAGGACCTTTCTTCCGGCGTAGCGGGTGAGGTAGTCGGTAGATTAGACGATGTGTTTAATAAAGACGATAGGTCTTTCTTGGGGAACTTCAACGCAGAAATTTTGGTCTGTCTGTCTGTCTGTCTGTCTGTCTGTCTGTCTGTCTGTCTGTCTGTCTGTCTGTCTGTCTGTCTGTCTGTCTGTCACCCGATTCAGCCACCCGGTCAAAGTGTATCCACTTGCATATTGCCTAGCCATCTTGTTGCGCCGTTCATACTTGTGAACATTCTCGATCAAAAAGCAAATGTTCCGCATATCTGAGGCGCAGCATCGGTACGTAAGTATTAGGTGGGGTGTTCCTTGACTAGAAAATACATAGATACGTAATTCTAAAGACCCTAGAGTTTCTTAGGCTGCGCGGGAAATGCTAGTGTTATTTGGGCTGCGCTGCAAATGCGATGCTATGAGCCAGACGCGGCGATTCAACATAGAGGAGGAGGGCTCATGTATACGACCGGCAGAAGACTATTAGATGCGAAGCATCTTATAGGGAACCCAAGCTCAAGTTTGCGGCGCGACGACAGCGCCGCGCCAGCCGCGCTGCGGCTCTGTCGGAAACTCTGAACCTTCGCGCGGCCGACTCAGCCCCTTTCACGGTAGCTGTAGTGCACGTGCGCTCGCGTTCTTCTCTCGGTGCGGGTAACTGTGGGGCCGTCAGCTGGGTACGTTGAATCGAGAGGCTTGCTGTGCGAAGCTGCGCATTTCCGCGATGGCAGAAGCCACCCCGCGGAAGCGCAAGCGTGGTCCGAAGTATTGCGGTTTAGCGGCCAGCCACAACAGTGCAGACAGCACCAAGGCACTCGATTTACGTGTGAAACTGTATTGTTTCGTGTCGCACGAGAAATACAGGCGGCAAGCGCGGATAGCTGACAGCGCTGTCTCGCCTTCTATTTTGGTTGTCATAGTTCATCGCTTTCGTTCGTTTCGACTGCATGAATCGGTGAGTAACGCGGCACATACACGCAGCGACTACAGTAATGATTACACGCTGTCTTCTCGCATTGTGAAAGTCCAGTTACGGTTGTAGGTGAAACAACTTTGTGTTTTGATTCCCCGTGTTCGTGAGACCTACCCATCGTTCTTGAACGTTCACACTCACGTTATACCGTTAGCGTTGCGCGGTTGGTCGAATTCAACTGAACTCGGCACATTGTCAGAAGTTCGGCGCCTGCAATTCACGCGTCGGGAAGGCTGCTTTACCACGCCGGAACGGACGTCCGCGCATTTTCAGCAAGCCTTGACATCGTTCTGCAGGTTGTCTTTGTTTTTGTCACTTTATTAGTGTGATATATATTTAAGCCGCTAAATACAACTGGCACTTAATACATGCTTTGCAATTGCAACCTTAAAGTAACCTTCTGTCACCTTCTGACTTCGTGCGATTTTGTAGCCGCGTTCGCGCAGCAGGTTTTATACGCCTGTCAAGTCGATATCATAAAAAGAGACTGCAAGCATGACACGAGAGCCGAAAAAACGAGGCGAGCAGTTCATCTTGCTTCACAGTGGTTAAAGCTCAGCTAGCTGCCTCGCGTCTTAATCAGCGGGTGATTCTCCAGTGGCACGGAGGACTTGACTCTAACCTTCTCAGGAAACAGGGCCATGGCCGTGTAATTTCTTTTTTTCGCACGCCGCAAACGTTTGCTCACGAAAGTACACGGCTGCTACTGTAAAGCATGCCATATCAAAACAACAATCATATGATTCGCAGTTCACACCGCAGAACATCGATAGCGTGTACGGCTTCATTTCGAGGTGCATGTGAACCATTATTCATCTTTAACATGACAGAATGAGACTTACCTCGAGGTATACGTCCTACACGGTGTAATCGCGACTTGGGAAATGCATTTCGCTTTGCGTCGGGCGTCGTTGTCGTCGATCGTCTGCTCTTCACCGTTAAGGTGATTGACGAGCCTTTCTCCTTTTATCAAGTTCGCTTTTCGGAAGTGCCAGTCAAGCTTGAAGATCCTTTTGAAGCCGCACTGCACGCGGTACATTGTGAGACGCCGCAAGTGCACTGCGAGAGCTCTGCACGTGCACGGAAGCGAGCGGCAACGCGGTGGAGAGAAGGGAAAACGCTCGCTACTGACACCCCAGTTTCTCTTTTTCTGCCAGAGATGGCGCTGCCTGTCAAGAGCAGCAGCGCCGCTAAGCGTTGCTTCGGAAGCCTATGGCGGAGTTCAATCCGGCATGCGGTGTGACCACCCTTACTGCGCATGCGCAAACCCTCTCCACACATCTCCTCTCCACTCTCCCTCCCAGTTTCGCGCGCCTCATTATCTCCTGCGACGAGTAATGTCGGGAAAAGTACTGCATTCCTTTTTTTCTTCGCCGCCGCGCGCTCTCGGTGTTTTCGCCACATAAATGGTCTAGCTCGCTCGCCTCGCTAGTGTCGCCCGGCCTCTGACTATCTATCTATCTATCTATCTATCTGTCTATCCAGCCGACCACGACTTTGTACTCTCCTGCCCGTTTCGTTAACGGGATGTATACCAGAATTGATATGGCATAACATGACTGTATGCCGAATATCAATGACAGGTCATGCATGAAAATCGTAACATGCATGTCATGAACCGCGTGATTTACACGCCACTGTCTTGGTGCTTTCAAGGCCACCTTTTTTTACTTTATATATACAACAATTGGCATGGAGTGACAAGAGAGCATGACGAACATAAGTTATTGTCCTAAAATGCAAATCATGACGTGCATGTCATGTTAAACATGATTTACATGACATGATCTCGGGCGCTCGTGGCCGTTCAATTAAAAGGATATGTACCGAAATTGCTATGACGATGCATTTCTGTATGACGAGCGTAAATAACAGATCAACACCGCGCCAGTCCAGCGCCGCTGCAGCTTCAGCCGCGCTGGACCAAATATGGCGGCGGGCCGGACGGTCGCGGTACTTTTCCCGTTCCAGTGACTTTAGCGACGAGTAGGCAGCAGCGACGCCTCCGGCTGCGGCGTCTCGACGTGGCACGAGCAGCAGGTGGCCGCCTCTGCTTCTTTGGCTCTAAACGCGGGGCGCTCGCGCTCTCCTTCCCTCAAGATCATGTGAGTCTGCAGAGAGGCAGACAAACATGATCTTGCGACTTTGCGGGAGTCGAATACCTCGGACACCGGCACTTCCACGCAGCGGAAGCTAGGTGGAAGTACCATCTCCCCGCTGCTTCGCATCCACACATGGTTCCCTTTAGCGGTAGATGGTGTAATTTTTCGTCTTTCGACGACATTTGGAGCGAAGGACGCAGACACACGGCCAATTTTTAGATGCGAAGCATCTTATGGTGGAGCTCAAACGGTGTGCGGCGTGACCACCCTTACTGCGCATGCGCAAGCCCTCTCGACACATCTCCTCTCCCCTTCTCCACTCCCTCTCCTCCGCTACAAATCGGTCTCCGCTACAGTCGAGCCGGCTCCAACGCGCCGGTGCAATCGCATCTAGAGAAGCGCATGCGCACTAAAGCGAAAAGAATCACAGCATATCCACGGGTGAATGATGAAGAGCTTGGGCGAAGCTCCTGAAGCAATCATGGTTACACCGTGAAATCTTCAGTGGTTTCGCCCAGCAGTAATCAAAGCGATAGCCTAGTACGTCATCAAAGACGTGACAAACGCTATATATATATATAATATGCCATCTAGTGGCGATTCACACAAGCGCACTATTGCACACACTTCTATTGGACCAACGCCATCTAGGAAATGAGACTGGAAATGGTGATGACGACGGATGGATGGATCGATGCTATGAGCGTCCCCTTATAACGGGGAGATGACATGTCTGCCACCATGCTCGAAGAAAAAAGGAAAAAAACTTCCTTGTTTCATGCCGGCCTAATACCTTACCTACATTGATTAAATCTATGTTATTATACAAAACAAATTATCAATTCACGGTCTATCTCTCTGCCTCTTAAGGCAGAATGACCTCATTTTTCCCCATTATTTATTTTTGTACTTTATCTCTATAATTCTGCCACCAATACTCTAACCGTCTCTTACTTATTTCTATCGCGGACGTGTTCAGCTTTCCATTGTTGTCCCTAAAACCCAAGGCTTCCTGTAAACTCGTGCCCACAAGTATACCTCGGTGAATATCACCACATTCAATCAGTACATGTTCCATCGTTTCCTTAGTTCCCCCGCAGCATGTACATTGTCCTTCTTCGTTACTGAATCTCGCTTTATAACTACGCGTTCTAAGGCAGCCCGACCTTGCTTCAAACAGTGAAGCGCTTCCCCTTGAATTATCATAAAACCTTTCCGTCCTTACTTCGTTTTTTCCCTTTCGGTAGTAACTCAGAGCCGGCTTCTTTTCCATCGCTGTCATCCAATAAGTCCTCTCCGCCTCTCTGACCTTCCGCTTAATGCTCCTTGTTACCATATCGCCCGCACTGCTAGCCGTATATTTACTGGTTAGCCTCCTAGTTCTTTTTCTCCACTGCGTGTCAACGCTTTTTCTTCAAATGCCTGAAAACCTTCTCTGCTCATCTACTCTTCTTGATTTTCCTCAGCCTCTCTTCGAATCTCGTTTTGCTCTGAGCTTCCCTCACTTCAAAGCCTGTCCATCCGATATCACCCTTTACAGCCTCATTTGTCGTCTTCCCGTGAGCGCCCAACGCGAGGCGGCCCACCGTCCTTTGATTTACACCCATTCCTGATTGTACCACTGGCTTCATGCACACCACTGAGTTCCGAAATGTAAGCCCCGGGACCATCACACCCTTCCACAGCCCTCGAAGCACCTCGTACCTATTGTATCCCCATAAAGCTCTGTGCTTCATAATTGCAGCATTCCTCTTTCCCTTTGCTACAGATGCTTTCTCTTGTACCTCCATATATCTATCCCCCTCGTATACCCATACTCCGAGGTACCTGTACTCGCTTACCCTCGGTACTTTTTGGCCCTGTATGAAGACCGCATGGTCGTCGTGATCATTGAATACCATCAATCCACATTTTGTTGCACTAAATCCAATCCTAGAGCGTCACATCCCCTTCCGCATATATCTGCCAGTCGCTGTATATCATCTTGACTGTCCGCAAAAAGACAATATCATCAGCATAAAATAGACCTGGAAGCTTCTGCTCAACCATCGTGCCGACCTGTTTGTGCGACAAATTAAGTCCAATTTTGCTACCTTCTAGCGCTTTTTCCATCTTCACCATGTACAGCATGAATAACAGCGGGGACAAACGACATCCCTGTCTCAGCCCCTTGCTAATTTCAACGCTGTCCTTGCTACTTATTCCTTCCCATTCTATACAAAATGTATTTTCTCGATATATTTCTCTCAAAAGCTGTATACAGTCGTACTCTATGCCCACTTCTTTCAATATATCCCACAAAATTTCCTGATTAACGTTGTCATACGCCCCGGTGATATCTAGATAAGCTACGTATAAGGGCCTGTTTTCTATTTTCGATACTTCTCTACACTGGGTAAGAACAAACAGATTATCGTCTAACCGCCTGTCGATTCGAAATCCATTCTGAAGTTCTCCCAAAATATCATTTTGCTCTACCCACGCTTCTATTTTTAATTTTACTGCCTGCATCGCCAACCTGTATAGCACCGATGTAATAGTTAGCGGTCTATACGAGCGAATGTCATCCTTTTCTCCCCTGCCTTTATAGATTAAGTTCATTCTTCTTTCTCGCCAACTGTCTGGTATTTCCCTCTCCTGTAAGCACTTTTCTACGGCTTTCAGCAGTGCTTCTTTAGTGTTATGTCCGAGTTCGTTAATGAGGCTGACGGGAACCCCATCTAAGCCCGGAGTAGTGCACTTAGGACTTTTTCCTTCGGCCTTCTTCCAATTGAAATTCTCTAGTACTACATCTTCGTCAGTTGCACTCCTTTGCGCACTTTTACTCACCGGGGGAATCCCCTGGGTGACCTTTTTAAACGAATCGGCTGTTATCTTTCGGATGTAACCTAGCGCTTCATGCCCTTCCAATTGATTTCCTCCTTCATCTACCAAACGTTGTTGTATTGTGACAGACTTCCTATCTAGCGCTTTTAGGTGGCTCCAAAATATCATAGGCGCGGCCTTCTTCTTTTCGCGAATCTCTGTCATCCAGATGGCGCTGTACACAGATTGTATACAGCGCCATCTAGAATATCATCACTCAACTGCAGTACTCTTATGAGACAGCGCCATCTATTATACTGTTCGCGAGATACTGCCGGTTACGCCTGACGCCGGACGCGTGACAAGGTTAGACTAAGAGGAGCTTCGCCCCTAAAACGCCCGCGCCACCTGTCGGGAACCGACGAAACAGCCCGCGAAGCAGGTTCCTGGGTTCCAGTCCGGCGCAGCCGGCGCGATATGCAGCAGGATCTATTCGGCGCCGAGCGACGCCCGAGCGCGCCAGCAGCCGTCGGCCGCGTCGCCGGTCAGCCGACGCCGGACTATAGGGGGCTGTTTTTTGCTGATGTAACGTCGCCGTGACGCGCGAGCGCGCTCGTCGACGTTACGCTGGAGTATATCAGAGCCTTTAATGTTTCGTCGCGGCGTCGTCGGCGGTAGCGAAGGATCTTCGGTATTGTGACAAGCAGCAACCGCACCTCCATCAGTTGCTGCTTTGAGTGTCCCGGGTATGGACTGGTGGAACGACCCCTGGTAGGGCCGCTGTAGCGCAGGCGTTGGGTTGAGAAGTAGCGGCCTGGTGACGGCGAACGCGAAGGTCGTCGGGGCCTACATTGTGCTCCTGCGAGATATTCGGCGATGTCGCAGTGTCGTTCACCCCGGTGTGGACGCCGTGCGTTGATGGCGAAACCACGCAGTCCTATCACGCAGTCTCATCACGCAGTCGGTACTGACAACAGTCGTAGGAGTGGCCGGCTTCCCCACAATGGTAGCAGAGCGGGCGGTTGTCAGGGGCGGGCCAAATGTCGGTTTGTCTTGGAGCGTAGCACTGCAGTAAGAAGCGTGTAGCGCGCCTTATTAACTATGCGTAGCGCTGGCTGACAAGCGGATGGTATGGCGTCGGTTATGGCCCGTCACGCTAGCGGCACGGCGGCTCGCCGTTTGCCGCTATCCGGCTGCCGTGCGCAAGCGGCTTCGTTCGCGTACGCCAGCCATTCTTTGCCGTTCGGAGAATAGGTCCGAGACCCAGTTTCGCGCCGTTTTCCGGCTGCCGGAGAGCGACGTGGCCAGTCAGTTACGGAGGAGCTACATCGGCGCGCCACGTCGTCTGCGTCTGCCGCAGGATGCTTCGAGCTGCTTGCTTTTAGGGCCGAAGCACCTTAGGGTCTCGGCTTGTCGGCGGTACACCGTCGTCGCTGTCGCCGCGTGCATCGTGGTGACCCATTTCCTTGCACGCATCATCGTGTCCTGTCCATTTGCTTGAGCGCGAGAGAGGGCGCCACCGCCTCAGCACTCGCCGTGTGGCGAGATAGAGCGAACGGCGCGCTTTGACTATGGAAACGCTCTTTCTGCAATGGACGCTGAACTACCAGCTCGCGAGGAACGAGAACGCGCCCTCGCCTGCGAGAGACAACGCGAACGCGGGCAGCGTCTGCTAGCGAGTTTTTTTTTTTTTTAATTGCCGCGTATCTGCGTGCTTCGCTGCAAATGTCGTCTAAAGACGATAGAAGAGGCGATGCGTGAGATATCGACGCCATCTGGCAATACGTCGGGAAACATGAGTGCTGTGTTACGGGCTGGTAGTCCCGGCGCAGCGTCAGGCGAAGACCGGCGGCGACCAACGCGACCGGTGGGGACGCCGGCCAGCCCGAACACGCGGTTTGGCGCGATGCGCCGAAGGAGGAGGAACGTCCGCATTCAACGAGTACTCTACACAAACTCTCTTATTTACACGTCGCCTGGGTAAAACAGGAATGCCAGAACGGCGCCCCCTGTCATTCGTACAATGCAATAGTGAGCCGAAACCGAAACACAACATGAGCTTGTGCAGAGGGCACGGAGGAAGACAAGTTTCAGCGCAGTCGCATTTTCAGCGCAGCTTAAGAAACTAGGGTTTTTAAAATTGCGTATCTATGTATTTTCTTAATCTCATCTACCCACCTAATTTTCTGTCTCCCCCTCACGCGTTTGCCATCTCTTGGAATCCAGTCAGTTGCCCTTAATGACCACCGGTTATCCTGCCGACGTGCTACGTGCCCGGCCCATATCCATTTCTTCTTGATTTCAACTATGATGTCCTTAACCCCCGTTTGTTCCCTGACCCACTCTGCTCTCTTCCTGTCTCTCAAGGTTACACCTATCATTTTCCTTTCCATCGCTCGCTGCGTCGTCCTCAATTTAAGTTGAACCCTCTTTATAAGTCTCCAGGTTTCTGCTTCGTAGGTAAGTACCGCAGCAGAAAGCACAGGACCGGGTTGATTGGCGGAACATGGGAGAGGCCTTTGCCCTGCAGGGGGCGTAGACAGGCTGATGATGATGATGATGATGATGATCTATGTATTTTCTACTAAAGGAACACACTACCTAATACTTACCTAATGATGTTGCGCCTCAGATATGCGTAATATTTACTTTTTGATCGACAACGTTCACAAGTATGAACTGCCGTACGAGTTCAAGATGGGTGGGCGGAAAGCAAGTGGTTCAACTTTGGTCGGGTCGCTGTGCGGGAGCCTTCTGCGGTGTGAGCAGAGCAGGATGCCAAATCCGGCACGGTGTGACCTACGTCCCGTGTGCCGTCGGCGTGGTTTATGCCATCCCGCTCTCGTGTGGTAAAACCTATGTCGGTCAAACTGGAAGATGCGTCAACGAGTGGCTCAGGGTACATGCGCAAAAGTTTAAGAAGAATGCAGATAAAGGAGCCCATCTTGTGGCTCATATTAACACTTGCTGCAATTGTGAGGCACGATTTGAAGGGACGTCGATCCTTGGCAGGAGCGACAATGAGCATGCGCGGCAAGCTTTAGAAGCCTATCGTATCAGAAAAAAGGCTCATCTTTGCATAAGCGACACGTCTCTTTCTCTGCACTCATCTAAGTTTGATTTCATTTCATCGCGTATGTAATACACTGTTTCATTGTTTCCACTCTGTTTCACTTTTGTTTTTATGTTGATTGCGTGGCGCATGTGCGGTAAGGCTGCCTTGGAGGTATAAATGCATTGACAATCGCCGTAATAAAGTCAGTTGATAGTCAGCGCTTGTGTGTGTCGTTTTTTTCTTGGTGGTGCGTCTTTGCGTTTGCGCCGTAAATTTACTTCTAGGGAAAGACACAAAAGATACTATACACACAAAGAAGGGATCCCGGCGGTGCACATTCCCGGAAACAGGCTCCGTTGTCAGGTGTGCTGTCAGGTGCAGTCGTCCCTTGCCTCGATGCGTTGCTGGTGCAGTTGACGGCCTTCTGCAGGTCGGGTCACAAAGTCGCAGACACAGCGTAGTATGGGAAAGGTGCCCGATGAGGAATCCCCGGCGCTCGGCTAATTGTCCGGTGCATCTCGCAGAAGGCCGAACAAAGCAGTACACAAGTTACTGCCTCCCCGAGCAGCTTGGACTGCAAATAGTTCATCTTCAGGCCATAAAACCGTCAAACTCAGCCAAGCGTGTCCAAGGCGATTGACGAGGGGACTTGACAGCTTTGAAGGGTTCAGGAAACTCCGGCAGGGTTGTCGCCGCATCTGGTTCGATTCGGGGAACGTTGAGGGCGAAGAAAGCAGCGCAGATGCTGCCATACCATCCAAACGGCCCAGTGGCGCCAAGCCGTGAAAGCCGATCATAACAGCATGATTTCCTTTGGCGATATATTGAGGCAAATTATTTAACAAAGACTTCATGCGTGTACAGTTGCAGAGAATCCTTAACTTTAACTTGATGTTTCTAATTTGGGCTTTATTATTCTTCATTATCGTCTTCATTTTCTCCTACGGCGTCGCAAACTGCGGAGCAGAAGAGCACCAAGTGACTCGACACGCTCGATGCTGTTCTTTCGCTGTGCTTGTTCGCTCGGTTACGGCTAGGGTTTTCCCTAGCCGTAACCTAGACTCACAAAAGGATACATTATCAACTGAAATGAGGCTAGACAAGAAATCATCACTCTCGTAAACCATATGTTCCCGCGTATAGATGGAGGGAAGTGTCAACGAAATGATGCAGTGTACTACAGAAAATTCTATTATTTCAGAGCGGGCCGAAGAATATGAATGAGCGAGATGTTTACAACGTACTGCTTTAGATATGAAACCTTGCAGCATTGATCATTACTTGTAACAGCGTGCGCTTCATTTTTGGAAAAGAAAACATGACTTCATTTTTAGAAAAGGCGAAGCAAAATTTCATAATCTTACCAAGCAAATCAGGAGCCCCAGCTGGCGCTGAGGCATCAACCATCCGAGTTCTGAAAAATAAAGCAGGCCTTCGCTCAATGATCAATAAAGAAAAAATGCGTTGTCGGCAATATTCATTATGGCAATTTAGAAATTCATATATAATTGAAAAACAAAAAAAAACTTGCACCAACACCCCGACAGTAGGGCCTGATAGTCTGGTCGCCGCGTGTACTTAGACATCTGGTGCATGCGGTTACATGCTGAAGTACATCCACGATATCTCATATCACCAGCCCTTCCTTAGCTAATCACAACCAACAGATAATTAAACCAAATTAAGCATAGGGAGCATTATTTGTCGTTTTTGTTAACTGCATTGTAATGATTTCCACTGAAGTAAAATGAACTAAAGTGGACGAAAAAACCTCCTTTCCGTCGATTGGAGCCCACCGACGGAAGGGTGATTTCTAGTATTCGGATAAATCCTTCCTGCTGTACCACATCAGAGGACAATTGTTCTAAAAAAATTCGGCAGATCGCACACCACGTGGGAATCGGTTTCATGCGAAGAAGTGAGCGAGTAGTTCTATGCTGCATATTTCGGCTTTGGGCAAAGCGTTACGAGGTGGACCGAAGTGCTTTTGTAAGTGCAGTAGTTGCGTGCACGTGGACTTAACAGGCACGTCAACAACACAGGAGTTTAAAGCGTAACTTATGGTCTGACATAACGTCAGAAACACGTTAGAGGTTAAATTATTGTGCAATTTCCAGTATTATCGAAACGATGTGCACTTTACGGGGCGATGATTGGAATATCATGCATAAGTTTCGTTAGCGTATTCCTCCGAGGTCGAGCAACGCTTTTATATAGCTTGCTGAATCATTGGAATAAAATATAATGTTTACTAAACTTCTATAAAAGTAGAGCCCACACTGGAATCAAACACGCTAACCTGACATGGCGCCTGTATCATAGGCGTACATATGTAGTGTTTATTGCTTTGTTATAAAATAAGATAGGCACCACATGAAAAAGTGACGTTGCACCGACATTACGCCTGCATAGGGTGTTTTTCCAAAGCAGTTTGTAGACCTCGTGCGGCTCTATGGTAGAATATCCCACTGCCACAGAGAATCCTTTGGTTAGATTCCTGCTCGTGTCCTAATTTTCTGTCTTGCAGTCGGCCAAGGTGGATAAGTGGTTACGGTGCTCGGCTGCTAACCGGAAGGTTGCCGGTTTGATCTCGGCCGTGGCGGTCGCATTTCGGTTGAGTGGGAAAATGGTAGAGGCCCGTGTACTATGCGATATCAGTGCACGTTAATGAACACCGGATGGTCGAAATCTCCTGAGCCCTTCCGTTTTGGGACGTAAAACCCCAGATATTATTATTAAATTTAGTCTGCATTCGTCGGCTCAACGCTGCCGATGTCGGTTTTAACCGCAAAGATGTTAAACCGCCACGGTGGGCAAGTGGTTATGGCGCTCGACTGCTGACTCGCAGGTCGCGGGGGCCGCATTTTCATGGACATGAAAATGCTTGAGGCCCGTGTGCTTAGATTTAGGTGCACGTTAAAGAACCCCAGGTGGTCGAAATTTCCAGAGCCCTTAACTACGGCGTCCCTCATAACCGTCCCGTAGTTTTGGGACGTTAAACCCCAACAATGAATAATAGCGAAGCTGTTTGGCAAATCGTTCCTTGTGAGTCAATCGCGGAAAACTTTCATGTTAACGGGTATGCGCCACTGTGAGGCTACCTGAGAACAAGCCCAGAGAGAGAGAGAGAGAGAAACAGAAAGCGAGAGAGAAAGAAAGATGCAAAGAAAGACAAAAGCTCTTGCTGAAAAGCTCTTTCTGTGCCTTTTTACCCGGTGTGGTCTGCGCTCGGAAAAACATTCAGCCACGGCCTGCGCCGAGAGGCGTTAACATATTTTGTTGGTGAAGCCAAATCATATAAAAATAGAGAAATAAGCGCACGTTGCACTATGTTAGCGCTTCCTGGGAAGGTTTAGTGGTTGTGAAGGGCAAATATATTAGAACAACCATCTTCAAACAGCCGTACACGAAATGGACTGTAACAATACATAGAGGAGACACGGACACCACGCAATTTTCTCTTTCTCTCATTACCGTACTTTTCACGCACCACCGCTTGCAGATGACTTACCAGCTTGCCCAGCACTCCGTCCACAAGAGAAATTTAGAATCATATATAAAAATTTTCTTATACATGTGTATGTTATCTCGAAATCAGAAGTTTTCGCGCTTTTCGCAGCACTGATTTACACTCAAGCGCCATGGGAATACATCACCATACTTATAAAGATTTCAGGCAACTATCAGCGGAAGATGGCGAAACTCCAACACAAAGCAATGCAGCAGGGCTGGGCAGTATCGCGATACAAGAGTATCGCGATAGTATCTCAGAGATACTTTTGAGTATCTGTATTTCTGTATCAAGATACATTTGAAAAATGTATTTGTATCTCAGTAGTGAAATACAGTTACGATGTATTGCCCGTATCGCGATACTATGCAGGACACGGGTATCTCGTTACATTGTTTTTTTTTTTTGTGTCGGAAATGAGTTGAGGCGTGTTTCCAATGGGGGAATTACGTTCTTTTTTTTCTTTTTTGTGCCAAGACAAGCAAAGGCGCGCCGCCGGTCGCAGACAGATAGGGCGGCGATGGTTTCCCCTCAAGCACAGAATGGTCCATGTGGTAAAGCGCGCGATGCCGCAGACGGCAGAATCGCGGGGGCATTGTTGTCGGCCTCTGCCGACGAAAGTCGCTGTCTCTCAAGGTCAGTGCAGCACGCCTAATTTTTTTCGGGTGGCAAGCCAATACATCGCGACCCCCCGCGCGGATGCAATGCTTTGCAATGCTTCGCGTGCGTTCAGTTTTCAAAGCGACGGCACTTCCAAAAGCAGTTCCCGTAGTCGCGGCGGAAGTGACTAGAATATGGCTATCTTTGACGCGCTTTCGGCCAACTCTCCAATGTCAGGGTGCGTTCCTAATTGATTACATGCGCGAAACTGTCTTTTGTGGTAGCAGGCTCCCCCAATGCCGGAGCCGATTTCGCCTGTTGCGGCTTTCTGAAATGGGTGCTGGTAGTCTCGGTGGTGGTGAAAGCTTCATTGAAGCCGACTGGTTCAGACGGCTGAGGATTCCGAAGATGGGGACCGACTTCGGATTCTGAACAGTCAGAACAACCCAAGTGAGGGCGGAAGTGTTTTGGTATCTAGATGACCCGAGAAGAGATATCGCCACGCTGCAGGGCAATCCGGCTACGAAAGCGGTATTTATTCACTATAACACGAATATGTGCTCGTCTTCAGCAGTAGAGAGACTTTTCTTTCGCGAGTCTTGTGCTGAGGCTGAACCGACGCTGTTAGAAGACAGCCCATTTGAGAAGCCTACCCAGCAACCTTCTCAGCAAAGCAGATCTTCAAAACAAATGTGTGCTTTTTTGCAATTCACTGGTGTTCATTAGTGATTCGAGTGATTCGCTTAAAGTGTGCTATTTCTAGCATAGCTTAGCCTGTTCGCCAAGTATGTCGATTTCGGTGTCCAATCCTTGTTACTGTTGCTGTGAAATAGTGTATTTTTATTGCAACTGATACTTGTAATTATTTCATTATTACTAATTATGTACTTTGTCCGCCCCCCCTCCCCTGCAATGTCTTAATGGCGGTGAGGGTACTCTAATAAATAAATAAATGAACTGAACGTTTTGATGCGCTGTAACTTTAATTACAACATTATGCTGCACTAATAAGTGTCGTTGCGTAGTATGAGCATCCTTGAAATAAAAAAAGTATTCCAGTATCTGTATCGCTGTACCTGTATTCCGGAATACTTTTTTCGTCTTATTGCAAAAGTATCTCCGAAATATCCCCTTACGTTAAAGGCAAATGTATCTCAGTATCTGTATTTTAGGCTTCGAGTTCATGTATTTCGATATCTGTATTCCGGAATACTTTTCTGAGTATCTCTGCTCAGCCCTGCAATGCAGTCGTATCACATTACTACGGCAGTTATGAAAGAAGTACGACGGTGCATTTTATTGTGCGCATTGAGACGGTGCAGACTGCGACGGAGTTAACTCGTTTCCTTGAATCGTGACGATGTTTCGTACATCCATTCTGCTGCGTAGTATATAGGTAGAAAGCCACTGAGAGTTTACTTACCCGGCGATCAAAACCAGCAAGTCTGATTGATGAACTGAACTGCTTTTTGCTGCGTACTGCCTCAGTTTTGTGATTGTACCATGCGCGTCCACATCTCCAGTACGCGTGAACTTTTCATATTTGACATTTCTCTGCAAACATTTCGATTTTTATTACGTATATGGCACATGCCTACATTATCGTAGTGCTTACCTCATATGTGCGTTCGTATGCTACTAAGGCGATTCTTATAGGGGGTTTTAACTGCTGCAGTAACAGGCTCACCTGCGATAAGGAAAACGAAATCGACAGTAATTTTTGCGGGGAACGTGCTAATATACTTCTTAGACTATTTTCCGCAACAGCCTTGGCAATTCATACTGTCAACCCTTTGTGGATGATTCTTATGGTGTAGGTAAAATAAAATGAATAAACACTTTAAACAGATAGATAAACGGCCGCGTAATGTCTAAGGATATTACAAATACACAAACTTCACTCGCTTTTGCCACAAAGTTTGATAACGCATTCCAAACTTCAGTTACGGCTGCGGAAAAATTCACAGGCGGTTACGATACTGCCTAAAGCGAATTCTGAGCGCTGCTTCTTGTTGGGGCTACGCCAACTATGGTTCAAGTTTTGGCTTTCCGCAGTCGTAGCAATGAAACATTCATTACATATTGCCACAGAAACTGCCAGCGCTTGCGTGCCACGCACACCGCTCTGTGCATTGCAGGCTTCGCGAACCAAGCGAAACGCCGACAGCCCCGTTACTACAATCGAAGCCATTCAGAGTGCACGTGCCAGCCCTGCATGCGCAGGAGCTCCGACCAAGGGGCCAACGCACGTGACAGAGGAAGAAAGCGAGGTTAGTGCCCAGTGGCTCGTGATATCGACAGACTCCGCGTTCGATCTTTCGTTCTCGTTAGCTCTCTCGGCTATGCCAACGCCGACGCCGCTCAACGCAAGGACGGGCGCCGAAGAGCCGCGCTCTAGAATGCCAGGACTGCGCGAAGGCGCAGAACAGTCTCAGCGAGAGCTGGAAGAGCGGCCTTTCCAGAGCCCACTATAAACTCTCTTGGGGCACACATTCATGGTATCCACTACGCCATGAATCATAACTTGTGTGAAATAGGGAAGCGCCCAATACGCCAATATTCGTGTTTCTACGAATAAGCGAGGTACCCCCTGCACATATGTAAGGTGTTATGTGCACTTTGTTTATGCTGCATGTGACTGATGGCGATGAAGAATTATGGCTGAGCATTTTGCAGTTGGTGGGAGGCTTTAAACCACACACTCGTTGCGCAATTAGCATTGTGGGATTTCCTGTGTTACTTTTACTCTTCAGCCACACCATACCGCATAGGTTAAGGAGATTCCTTGGCCGACGTGACGCCTGTATGTGGTCTTTTTGCAAACGAGTTTCAAACACCAGCCTGGCTCTGTGGTAGAATGCTCGGACTGCCACGTAGAGGGCCCGGGTTCAATCCCTTTCGATTCTGGATATTTTATTCTGATTTTATTAAATGCGAAGCATTTCTTAGCTAACTTCTGCGACTTTGAGCGTATCTATCTATCTATCTATCTATCTATCTATCTATCTATCTATCTATCTATCTATCTATCTATCTATCTATCTATCTATCTATCTATCTATCTATCTATCTATCTATCTGTCTATCTATCTATCTATCTATCTATCTATCTATCTATCTATCTATCTATCTATCTATCTATCTATCTATCTATCTATCTATCTATCTAGCCTCCTACGACTTTGTGCTCTCCTGCTCGTTTCGTTAATCGAAGGTACACCAAAATTGGTATGGTATAACGTGACTGTATGACGAACATGAATGACGAGTCATAACATGAAAATCATGACACGCATGTCATGAACGAAATGATATACATTCCATAGTCTTGGCGCTCTTACGGCCGTTTCGTTAAATTGATGTATACCAAAATTGATACGGCGGGACAAGAATGTATGACGAACCTAACTGACAGGTCCTAACGTGCAAATCATGACACGCATGTCATGTACAGCGTGATATACATGCCACGCTTATGACGCGCTCGCGGCCGTTTCGCTAGCTTGATATATACCAACATTGGTACTGCGTGACGTTACTGTGTAACGAACATAAATAACATGAGTTAACATGAAAATCATGACACGCATATCATGTACAGCATGACTTACGTGCCACGCTCATGGTGCGCTGGCGGCCATTTTGCTAGCTTGATATATACCAAAATTGGTATCTTGCGACATGACTGTATGACGAACATAAATAGCACAAGTTGACATGACAACCATGACACGCATTTCATGTACAGCATGGCTTATGTGCCACGCTCATGGTGCGCTGGCCGCCGTTTTGCTGACTTGATCTACTCCGAAATTGGTAGTGCGTGACGTTACTGTGTAACGAGCATAAATAACGCAATTTTATATGAAAATCATGACACGCATCTCATGTACAGCATGACTTATGTGCCACGCTCATGGTGCGCTGGTCGCCGTTTTGCTGGCTTGACCTACCCCGGATTCGGTATTCGCGACGTGACTGTGTGACGAACATAAATAACACGACTTAACATGAAAATCATGACAAGCATTTCATGTACAGCATGACTTACGTGCCACGCTTATGGTGCGCTGGCAGCCGCTTCGCTAGCTTTATCTACCCCGGAATCGGTATTCGCGACGTGACTGTGTGACCAACATAAATAACACGACTTAACATGAAAATCATGACAAGCATGTCATGTACAGTTTGAATTACGTGCCACGCTCATGGTGCGCTGGCGGCTGTTTCGCTAGCTTGATATACCCTGGAATTGGTATCTTGCGACGTGACTGTGTGAGGAACATAAATAACACTAGCTAATATGAAATCATGACACGCATGTCATGTACAGCATGACTTACGTGCCACGGTCATGCACTGTGAACAAAAATTAGCCGAGATGGGAGCTTTTCCAGCATATGAGCTCCAAAAACCCCCATGCCCCAATAATTTACTCCGTGCTAGCGGAGTGAAGTCGGCACATGTCGTCGTAAAATGCCCCTTGCTTAATGAGGGAGTTTATGAACGACATGGCCTTGTTAAACTCCCCACGGAGTTTTAGATCACGTGGTTAGAAACTCCCTATGGGAGGTTTAAAAAGTATTCTTGGTCGTGACGTGCGTGTCACGTGCATTTTTGGTCGTGACGTGCGTGCGTGTGTGAATGTGCGTGTGTGTACGGGCATCTGTTTAGCACGCCGGTGGGAAGCTCCAGTGCCTAGTGTGGGTCGCCGTGTGAGCATTGTCGACAGACAACAAAATTATCAGTGCAGAGCGGATTTGCAACGGCCGGCCGAGACAAGTTCAACTCGCGCCAGCGTCCGACCGCGAACACATCGAGCTGGCTGTCGCGTGTTTATTCTCCCGTCAAGCGGCAATGCCCATGCACACGAGTGCAAGCCTCCGACACGCCACGGATAACTCGCTTCAACGTGCCGAGTTACGAAGAAGTGCGAAAAATAATTTCATCGGTAACAAAAGTAAGCTGTTGCGATCGTCAGCGGGTTGTTTCTGGAGTTTCACTGGCTAAAACTTCGAAGCAGTAAGAAGTAGGCTTCGCTACGTCCTCGGCATCAAGCCGGCCGGCGGCCGGTGTGAGAGCTGCGCCGGCGACGCGCTCGCCCCGACCACCGGCAACGCTTGCTTCTCGGAGTGTCACCGAACCAATCTTTCACCGGCTGCAACTTCTAAGCGGTAAGAAGGCTTCGCTACGTCGTCGGTACACAAGCCGGCGGCGTAGCGAACTCGCACCGCCACACCGATCGCCGTGGTGAGTTCTACGAGCTCGCACCGGCCACCGGTGAAGCAAACAATATGTTTCACAGAAAATAAAAAGCTGCTGGAATGAATACGTCTAAATTGTCTCTTTTGCGCCATGCAACCACCGCTGTCAAACGTCTAGCGAGAAGGCGAGCGCCGATACGAGACAGATTGAACCAACATGCGACCGCCGATGCACTGCGAGCAACAGGAACCGCGACTACGAGCCATCTGGTTCGTTGTAAGTACATCGCTCCGTAGCTTAACGCGGATAGCGGACTCGGATAGCGGCAGTGTGTGCGTAAAATAACGGCGACGAAAACTGTACAGCAGCAAGCATTTTGTGATCGCGAGCTGTCGTTCATCCTATAGCCGTGCCGTACTCCTGGGAGAGGCCTAGCGACGCCGTCGGCCACAACGCGGTATACCGGCGGGGCGACGCGGTTCTTCGCCGGTGTTGCTCGTGAATGTGTGCCGCTGAAGCGTTCGTGCACGGCCGCTCGTGGTTCATGTACGATTATGTGCATTTTACAGACTCACGCACAGTACTGCTAAGGCGGATACACCTCATGCGACAGAGTGCCAGCTGATAATCAAAATTCGTTAATAAAAAGGCGTTGAATGTTAGGCGGCTTTATAATAAAAGATAGGTGTGCCTCAGTGGTATCTATAAGGCCACCGCAAATTTACACGTACGCCATGAATGTTTGTTGCTTAATTACACGGAAAAGAAGTGTCCCATCTGAGCTACATTGGAGGTCAAGATGTGGTGCCTATATATACTCGGTGACCAAAGTTTGGTTGTGAAGCGCGGGTGGCGAGCGGTTGTCAGTGTGAGTGTTGTATTACTCTGCGAATGTTGTGTGCATGTTTGTGTACGTGTGATCTAGTTTGCATGTTTCGATGCTAATTTAATTAAAGATTCTCAGGCGCATGGTGCGACAGCGAAAAGCATTTTTTTTCCCATGGTTATAAAAATTTACTCCCATGCTTACCTGGAAAAGCTCCCCTATGGATGTAAACAAATGCTCCCCTCAGTCCATCCAAAACCTCCGTCCTTAAGGGGGGTAAATTTTTTACTCCCCTGGACGGAGTATATAAAACCCCCATCGGGGCGTGCGCTAGAGGACAAGTCCATTTACTCCCATCTCGGCTCTTGCTTACAGTGTGGTGCGCTGGCGGCCGTTTCGCTAGCTTGATGTACCCCGAAATTGGTACGGCGCGACTTTACTGTGTAACGGACATAACACGAATTAACCTGAAAATCATGACACACGTGTCATGTGCAGCATGACTTACGTGCCACGCTCATGGTGCGCTGGTGGCCATTTCGCTAGCTTGATCTATCCCGAAATTGGTATTGCGTGACGTGACTGTGCGACGAACATAAATAACACGAGTTAACATGAAAATCATGACACCCATGTCATGTACAGCATGACTTACGTGCCACGCTTATGGTGCACTGGCGGCCGTTTCCCTAGCTTGGTCTACCCCGAAATTGGTAATGCGCGACGTTACTGTGTAACGAACATAAATAACATGAGTGGCACGCATTTTCCTCAGTGACAGACAACACGATGTATGCAGCTCTTTGCTGGCTGCTTCGCATTACATCGACTCCCACAATGCGTGGGATCTGGCGACTTTTTGTTCATGGCCATCAGTTATGCCGACGCGAACGGCGACGCCGCTCAATGCAGGAACGGGCATTTAAGAACTGCGCTCTAAAAGCAGCAGCAAAACCCACCACTGCGAGGAAAACATGGTTATAAAAAAACCGCCAGATCCCACGCATTGTGGGAATCGATGTAATGCGAAGCAGCCAGCAAAGAGCTGCATACATCGTCTTGTCTGTCACTGAAGAAAATGCGTGCCACTCATGTTATTTATATTCGTTACACAGTAACGTCGCGCAATACCAATTTCGGGGCAGACCAAGCTAGCGAAAGAGCCGCCAGCGCACCATGAGCGTGGCACGTAAGTCATGCTGCACATGACATGTGTGTCATGATTTTCACGTTAATTCGTGTTATGTCCGTTACACAGTAAAGTCGCGCCGTACCAATTTCGGGGTACATCAAGCTAGCGAAACGGCCGCCAGCGCACCATTATCTTGGCACGTAAGTCATGCTGTACATGACATGCGTGTCATGATTTCATATTAGCTAGTGTTATTTATGCTCGTCACACAGTCATGTCGCAAGATACCTATTTTGGTGTATATCAAGCTAGCGAAACGGCCGCCAGCGCACCATGAGCGTGGCACGTAACTCATGCTGTACATGGCATGCTTGTCATGATTTTCATGGTAAGTCGTGTTAATTATGTTCGTCACACAGCCACCTCGCAAATACCGATTCCGGGGTAGATAAAGCTAGCGAAGCGGCTGCCAGCGCACCATGAGCGTGGCACGTAAGTCACGCTGTACATGACATGCGTGCCATGATTTTCATGTTAAGTCGTGTTATTTATGTTCGTTACATAGTAACGTCACGCACTACCAATTTCGGGGTAGATCAAGCCAGCAAAACGGGGGCCAGCTCACCGTGAGCGTGGCACATATGTCATGCTGTACATGACATGCGTGTCATGATTTTCATGTTAACTCGTGTTATTTATGCTCGTTACACAGTAACGTCACGCACTACCAATTTCGGGGTAGATCAAGCCAGCAAAACGGCCGCCAGCGCACCATGAGCGTGGCACATAAGCCATGCTGTACATGACATGCGTGTCATGGTTTTCATGTTAACTCGTGCTATTTATGTTCGTCATAGAGTCATGTCGCAAGATACCAATTTTGGTATATATCAAGCTAGCAAAATGGCCGCCAGCGCACCATGAGCGTGGCACGTAAGTCATGCTGTACATGACATGCGTGTCATGATTTTCATGTTAACTCATGTTATTTGTGTTCGTTGCACAGTAACGTCACGCAGTACCAATGTTGGTATATAACAAGCTAGCGAAACGGCCGTGAGCGCCTCATGAGCATGGCAGGTATATCATGCTGTACATGACATGCGTGTCATGATTTGCACGTTAGGACCTGTCGGTTATGTTCGTCATACACTCTTGTCACGCCGTATCAATTTTGGTATATATCAATTTAACGAAACGGCTGTAAGAGCACGAAGACTGTGGAATGTATATCATGTCGTTCATGACATGCGTGTCATGATTTTCATGTAATGACTCGTCATTCATGTTCGCCATACAGTCATGTTCTACCATACCAATTTTGGTGTACATTCGATTAACGAAACGAGCAGATAGATAGATAGATAGATAGATAGATAGATAGATAGATAGATAGATAGATAGATAGATAGATAGATAGATAGATAGATAGATAGATAGATAGATAGATAGATAGATAGATAGATAGATAGATAGATAGATAGATAGATAGATAGATAGATAGATAGATAGATACGCTCAAAGTCGCAGAAGTTCGCTAAGAAATGCTTCGCATTTAATATATTTGCGATTAACGCGACTACTTCGTTTCCGTTGTAGTTTCATGAATCCATATTTATTAGATATTAGTTGTCGATGCAGTATCCTAAAAATATTCTCAGTCGAATCATTTGCCTTGTCCACCTCAGTGGAGCAGTAGTTATAGCACTCGGCTGCTGACCCAAAGGTCGAGGGTTTGATCGCTGCCGCGGCGGTCGCATTTCGATGGAGCGAAATGCTACAGGCCCGTTTACTGTGTGATCTCATTGCATGTTAAATAACACCAGACGGTCGAAATTTCCGCAGCTCTCCACCACCGTGTCTCTCCTAATCATATCTATGTTTTGGGACATAAAACCCAGATATTATTATTATTATTACTCTTTTGCCTTCGTGATTCTAGCATTCCCATTTCCAAGAACAGCAACATCTGTGTGACGGAATCTAGCCGACGGTACGTGGTCTATATAAAGCCCATGGCATTGCGTCGATTCTTCGTAAAATATTTATTCCATTCATCTTGGAGAGGGCTTCAAATGACTGAGACATATTCTAGTAATGCTCTAATTGAGGTTTTGTTATTTAGGACCTTTATATTTCATGTACCATGATGTAGTTTTAACCGAGCACGTATTTTGTATGTGCCCATTCCTTGACAGATTCTGCGTGATTGAAACACTTATATATTTAAATTGCTTTCCATCAGGTAATCAATACCGTCGATGTGAGAGTGGAAAGGCAGCTATATGGTGTGAGACAGGCTTCATGTTGTCAAACATTTTCAATCTTAAATGTAAAGATTTCGACAGAAATCTGTCTGGCTAAGTGGAAGATTTAGGAGGTTGAAATGGCTCCAGAAAAGTTTATAGACCTTTCTAGCGGCAACATCAAACCAGCGACCTGCAAGCCGATTTTCGCCGCCTGGTGACGAGAGTAGCAGGCTCCTGCGCAACGCGCCCCTTCATCTGGGCTGTTGCTGGAGAGAGTGCACCATTCACGTTGTGTAGTGGCTATTCAATGCGTGCACTATTTTGGTGTTATTAATTGAACATTGAAATGTCGTTCAAGAACAGTCTATCAAAAGGGCATCATTGCGTTGTTTACGGTTGCAGTTATAACCAAAAGAAGAGGAACGCAGCAAGAAAAGAGCTCTGCGGCACGCACAACGTGTTGCAAGAGGAGTGCGGATGCAACGTGTATTTGCTGCATCGGTTTCCCGCTGACGCCTATTTGAAATGACAGTGGGTCGTCGCAGTCAATAGAAAAGGTTTTGTGCCCTCGACGTCATCACGTGTATGTATGTTCAGCGCATTTTGTGGACGGCAAGCGCAGCGATCTAAACTCCGTGCCGATGCTTCGCCTCGGAATTCAATAGGTAAAAAATTATGTCAGGGGCTCTCACAGCCCCCTCCCGCATGTCGTCCAGCCATTCATTCACCGTGTTAGGGTGGTCATGGCTCCTGCTATCTGGAAAAATGTTAACAGAAGGGTTATTTGTTTCCTCGGATGGGTAACAATGAGCGTGAATGTATTATTTTTCACATAAAGTGCAAAATAATAAAGGCAAAAAGAGCAACGACACCTCATGTAACTGCAGGTTTTATTTGCGACCACGTAATCGTAGGTACACGACTATTTTCACATTTCGCCCTCACGAACATGCGATCGGCGTGATCGATGACTGAACCCGTGTCTACGAGCTCAGCGCGACGGCTCACCTCCTAAGATACAAGGAGTGCTCACAATGATAAGTCCGCACTAGCATAATGCTCGCCCGAAAACAATGGACGGCGATTTTGCTCGATCCGCATCTATACATTTACGATCCGTCCATCGAGATTGCAGACAGTCGCATGCCTCCCTTAGCTCAACTATTGCGATCCGAATTGTAGGAGCCACACGCAATTAATCATTTCTGATGGCAACGAAAAAATCTGACCGCGGATCTCGGCCTCATGCGACAGCATATCGCGGTGTGTCAATAGCGAGGTTTCTCGATTAGCTTCAATATACCGCCACGTTGAAAAACGGTACAAGCACGGTGTCAATAAAGTACAGCTACAGCGAACTGTTGTCACGCAGAAACTGCGAGCGCTCGCCTTCAAGTGCAGCGTAACTGCGCTGCAACTTTTACTGCAGCTGGGTGAACAATTTTCTGGCAACGGCACGGGTATGCAGCGTTGTAGTAGTATAGCATTTGACGAGCAATAAGTTCAGTTTCATCGTGCTCGCTGTTAGAATTCTCACTATAACGTTGTCGTGAACATTAATGCGGTGACATAAATCATAAACATGTTGAGTGATCTTACCTCCTAAGTCGAAGGGCTCCTTACACGCACCACCAGCCATCGGAATGTGAACACGGCCGTACAGCACGCACCGTTCATACACAAATACCACAAATCGCAAAACACTCGATGCCGACCGTCTTGTACAACAGTGAGGAAAGCTCAGAGAGTCACAAAAGAACCGAACTAACGTCTCCGCAAAGCTTACAGAGAACTAAAACAAAAGTTTGACGACACAAGATGCGACAAATGTATGCGTCTCGACGGAAAGACGGAGAGCAAACAGCCCAAGATAGCGCCGCCGCGAGACGTCGCTAGCGGTGAACTGTCGGGCACTATGGTGAACTATGGGCACTATGGCGGCGTCCAAGAGCGCCTCAGTGGAAAGGTGTATAGAGAGCCTGACTTTTCAGGACTGATTCGGTCCCTTCCTCAGGGGGTGACGAGGTTGGTCATGGAAGCACCACGGCTCCGGATTTCCCTTTCCCTCACGTTTCGCACGCCGTGAACGCACTGAGGGCACTGTTCCTAAGGACCGGTTCACATTTGCCCGTGTGTTTTGAATGTGCCAAGACTCGAGCAAAAGCCTCCTCCCCGGATTCCTTTCTGTTTCTAGAACAGAAGCGCCGTCGAAGCCGATCTTATGGTCGTTCTTCTCACAGTGCTCTGTAAGAGCGCTGCGTTGCACTTCCACCTTCCTGACGTCGATCTTATGTTGGCGCATTCTTTCTGGGGAGCAATTGCTCTCGTAGCCTATGTAGCTGGCAGGACATTTCGAACACGCACCCTTGTACACTACGCCTTGGTGTTGCTCGATCCTTCGGCCGCTGTAGCAAGCGGGTGAGTGTGGACGCAGGCTTGTGAATCACCGTGACCCCCTCTTTTCCGAGAATCCTGGAGAGCTCTTCACTGATGCCCGGCACATATGGGATGACGATACGCTGGGCTGGCTCCTTTGATTCTATTGTGGCCGGTGGGGCGGCTGGGGAGGGAGGGGGTCCCGTAGTGTGTCTTTCGCAGGTGCCTCTCCGAACAATCTGCAAGTCGGAGGGGGGGGGGGAGAAAGAGAGAAGAGGAGAGGATCGTCGCCGAGCTACTAAAGAATGGATACACCGAAGCGTTCATCCGCCGGGTGTCACTCCATGTGCCGAGAAGACAAGCACCTTACCACGGAAAGGCACCAGCGAAAGACACATTACCTGACCTCCCTCCCTCTCGGGAGGAAGGGGGGTCAGGTAATGTGCGTACCCTTCGGTGCGTACCCTCACAAGAGGGTACGCACCGAAGAACTAGCACACTTCAACCAACCGAGACCTTCCTATCTGAAATTCCACATAATTCATAGTGAAACTCCAGAGAAACAAGCAAGATCCATTTCCCCATTTGTTGTGACAAAGTCTCTGACCGAAGTCTTTGGGCCAGGCTACAAGGTAACTAAGATGGCTAGCGGTGACCTTCTGCTTGAGCTACCTGAAAAACACCACTACAAAAAACTTGGCCGTCTCGCAACATTTGGCAACATTCCAGTTTCTGTTACACCTCATCGATCAATGAATACCACACGCGGAGTCGTCTCACAGGCAGACCTCCTTGAATTGTCCGAACGAGAACTCCTAGAAGGATGGAAAGAGCAAAATGTCATTGAAGTGAAACGAATCGTCATCAGACGCGATGACAAAGAATTGCCGACCAAGCACCTCATGTTAACTTTTGCATCTAGCATGCTGCCTGCAACGATCGAAACAGGCTACATTAAACTTGCTGTCCGTCCTAGGCGATGCTACAAATACCAGCGATTTGGCCAAGGCCACTCCTCTGGTAACTGTACAATCACACCTCACTGCGTCAACTGTGACGGCGATCACGCAGCCTACTCGCGTTCCTGCCCCAATTGGAAAAAAGAAAAGGATATAATCACCCTCAAAGTCAAAGAACACATTTCCTTCAAAGAAGCCCGTAAACGATGTACACCTTTTCACACTACACCCTACGCTGATGCGGCGCGCCAGGGGGGCAACGCCGCACCGGCCCCCGCCACTCCTTCGGCCTGCGCAGAGCGAGCCGTCGCTTGTGGCGCCTGCCCCCTTGGCGGCAGTAGCCCAGTCTACGCCGCCAACTCGCCAACAGGGACCGGCGACTTCAGGGTCGTCGGGTCTCAAGGCCTCGTCTCACAAGGCGAGGCCCGAAACCCGAACCGCCAGCTCGCGCGTGCGGGCATCCAGTGCCTCGCAAGAGGCAATGGACACGACGTTGGCACCCCTGGTGCCAAAGGATCGGCGTAGCTCGCTGGAGCGCGCTAAGAAAACTAAAAAGCCGATAAGGGGGCCCGACGACGGCCCTGCTGCTTGAGTTTCAACTTTCCGCCTAAACAACAGCCACCCCCTTTTTCGTACACACAGCAGTACTTTTAGCTTCATCATGAACACGCAAATTATCCAATGGAACGTGAGGGGCCTTCTCAGGAACCTCGACGATGTTCAGGAACTTCTCCACGAGCACACACCAAAGGTGCTGTGTTTACAGGAAACACACTTAAAACCAATACATACTAACCTTCTCCGACAGTACAACATATTCCGCAAAGATCGCCATGATGCTCTCGCATCCTCTGGCGGCGTTGGTATAATATTAGATAGAAACGTACCGTGTCAGGCTCTGGAGCTGCAAACGCCCCTGGAAGCAGTGGCCGTTCGCGCTGTTCTTTTCAACAAGCTCATACCAATTTGCTCACTCTATATACCCCACACTACCAGTTACACAAACATGAATTTCAGCCATTTATTGATGAATTGCCAGAACCATACCTCGTCCTTGGCGATTGCAATCCCCACAGCAGCCTGTGGGGGGATTCTCGCAACGATGCGCGAGGCCATCTGATTGAGCATTTTTTGTTTTCCGCTGGGGCATGTCTGCTGAAGAAGAAGGAGCCTACATTTTTTAGCCTTGCAAATAAAAGTTATTCATCTATAGATCTTAGCATTGTTTCACCCACCCTTTTACTTGATTTTAACTGGAACGTCATTAAAAACCCCTACGGCAGCGACCATTTTCCTATACTGTTAAGCACGCCAGAGGAAAACGATTCACCGCCACAGGCTCCCCAGTGGAAGGCTGATGCAGCTGATTGGGAGAAGTTTGGAACCCTCACCCGTATCTCGTGGACTGAAATGTCATCCTTAGAAATTGGTGCTGCTGCTCAGTTTTTACCGCTGTTATTATTGATGCCGCCTCGAAATCTATTCCTCAATCAAGCGGTATTGCCTCAAAACGTCGTGTCCCATGGCCGAATGACGACTGCCGGAACGCTCGCAAAAAGCAAAACAAAGCGGGGGGGGGTTACTGCGCGACTCCCCCACCGCCGAGGACCTTATCAATTTTAAACAGATCAAGTCCCAAGGCCGGCGAACACGCCGACAGGCAAGAAGAGAGAGCTGGCACAAGTTTTTATTAGGTATTAATTCCTATACAGACGAGGCTAAGGCCTGGAGCAGAGTA
The DNA here is from genome assembly GCF_013339695.2 of Rhipicephalus sanguineus. Lineage (NCBI taxonomy): Eukaryota > Metazoa > Arthropoda > Arachnida > Ixodida > Ixodidae > Rhipicephalus > Rhipicephalus sanguineus. The sequence goes on from NC_051183.1 coordinate 141,253,501, forward strand.
AATAGGATAAGAGGCCGAAAAACACATTATCTTCCTTTAGTAAATACAGAGGGCACCAGCCTGAAAGACCAGGCCAACTTTTTGGGCGCACATTTTGAAAGTGTATCCAGCTCTACACATTACTCCGACACGTTCAAACGACACAAAACAGCTATACAAAGACAAAAATTAGAAAGAAAATATGCGAAAAACGAGGCATTCAACGAACCATTCAACTTCGCTTAGCTGCAAGCAGCGCTTAACTGCTGCAACGAATCTGCCCCAGGGTCTGACCGTGTTATATACCAAATGCTGAAGCACCTACCCTATGAAACACAGAGAACCCTCCTCTGCCTGTATAACGCTGTAAGGACTTCCGGCGAGATTCCCTCCGCCTGGAAAGAGGCCATTGTAATCCCTATCCTCGAACAGGGAAAGGATCCATCTAGCCTTTCCAGTTACAGGCCTATAGCATTAACAAGTTGTCTTTGCAAAGTATTTGAGGAAATGATAAACTGCCGCTTACTACATTTCCTAGAACCGAACAAAATTCTTGATCCAGATCAGTGCGGCTTTCCAGAGGGCCGATCCACCACTGACCATCTTGTACGTTTTGAGGCACAAATTCGCGAAGCCTTTGTCCACAAACAATTCTTCCTGTCTGTATTCCTAGATATGGAAAAGGCGTATGACACCACATGGCGATTTGGAATACTTAGGGATCTGTCGCACTTAGGCATACTTGGCCGCATGTTAAATATAATCGAAAGTTATCTGACAAACCGCACATTCCGTGTTCGGGTCGGAAATGCTCTGTCACGATCCTTCGTGCAGGAAACCGGAGTGCCACAAGGTGGTGTACTCAGCTGTACGCTTTTGATTATAAAAATGAACTCGTTGCATCTTTGCATCGCACGAGCTATGTTCTATTGCACATATGTTGATGACATCCAAATGGCGTTCAAATCGTGCAATCTCGCAATCTGTGAGCGGCAGGTCCAGCTCGGACTAAACAAGGTGTCCCAGTGGGCAGATAACAACGGGTTCAGGTTAAACCCTCTTCTCTAGAAAGAAAGGCGTCCATCCAAATTCAGAAATTGACCTGCATGGCCAGCGGTTGCCAGTAGAGGTGGAGCATAAGTTTCTAGGCGTAATTCTGGACTCTAAACTAACCTTCATATCACACATTATGTATACAAAAGACAACTGCATGTAGACAATAAATATCCTAAAACTGCTGTCACGTACCTCCTGGGGCAGTGACCAGAAATGCCTGATGAACCTGTATAAAAGCCTCATTAGAACACGCCTAGATTACGGCGCCGTTGTCTATCAGTCTGCGACACCAAGCGCCTTGAAGATGCTTGACCCTGTCCACCATTTAGGCATTCGCTTTTCTACGGGCGCTTTTCGCACGAGCCCCGTGGAAAGCCTCTACGCTGAATCGAACGAGTGGTCGCTCCACCTGCAGAGATCCTACATGTCCTTCACACATTTTTTAAAGGTGAACGCAAACAATGAACACCCCTCATACTCAACTGTCAATGACCTATGCAGTTCTGCCTTCTTTAACAATCGTCCTACGCTGAGACAGCCCTACTCACTTCGTGTGAGAGGCCTAGCTGAGGAAATGGATATTCCACTTCTTGAACACCTCGTGATTGCTCCTGCTGCACAGCTACCGCCGTCGCAGTGGCAGCTTTTACACTGTGATTTATTTTTTGTAGAAGTCACGAAACGTGCCCCTGCTGCACACATTCACATGCATTTCCGTGAGCTACAGCACAAATACAGTTATCCTGAATTCTTTACAGATGCCTCAAAGTCCCAGTTTGGTGTGTCCTACGCAGCGATCGGTCCATCCTTTTCGGATGCCGGTGTTCTGAACCCTAACACAAGCATCTTCACAGCAGAGGCTCATGCGGTATTGGCGGCTGTTAACCACATTAATAACCTGAAAATTTGCCGCGCAGTTTTATACACAGATTCTTTGGGCGTCGTTAAAGCCCTTAAATACTTGAAGAAGAAAAAAATCCTGTTATCGCCTCGATCTACTCGGTCCTATGTACCATCCATGCATTAAAACAGCACGTTGTTGTATGCTGGGTGCCAGGGCACCGCGAGATAGCAGGCAGATAGACTGGCTGCATGTGTCCATACAGACGTAGCCGATGCAACCATGGCTGTTCCTGTGATGGACTTAAAGCCTCTCCTAAGAAGCCTCAGAGCATTCTGGCAGCACTTATGGGACACAAGAACACACAACAAACTTCACACTATCAAACCGCAGCTTGGAAACTGGCCACCCATAGGAAAGTCTCGTCAGACCGAAGTCATATTTTGTCGGCTGCGCATAGGACACACATACAACACACACTCATACCTGTTAATCGACGGGGACCCGCCAGCGTGTGTTAAGTGTGGTGATCCTTTGACAGTGCTTCATGTCCTGATCGAATGTCGTGAACTAGAAGGCCACCGGAAAAACATTTTTATTTGCCATCGCGACAGCATATTCCACTCCATCCTGCGATGTTTCTTGGTAACGAGTCGCTTTTTAACAACCAATCAGTTTTACAGTTTTTAAAGGATGTCCAGTTACTTATCATATACCCAGGTCAGCCATAGCACTGCCTGTCGTGGGAGAGGCCGCTGCTGCGGCAGAAATCTCTCAAAGCACTTGCCTGCCAGACCTTGAGTGTAAGGAGACGGGTGAGGCAGTAGTGCATGATGACCGGACCGATGAACACGATGTCCATTAGCATTGCCGCTCTCTTGCATCATTGCCATAGCTTTAGCCTTCGTATACTTTACGCAATTTACAGCGACTTATTTTAGGCCACTTTACAGCCACGTTACATTAATCATGTGCATCCCGTTTGTCACTGCTACCTAACACTCATAGTCATGGCGCTCTTTGGCCAACCATGGCCCTTGCGCCAATAAACTCCATCATCAATCAATGCAATAAGGCCTTAGTGTGCCTGCTCATTTCCTTGTGCTATAACTCGGGCGCACGATGACCCTAGGCTTATCTCCCTCACTTACCTAATTGAACGCGTGGACGTGGGATCCAAGGGCTCAAGACCCTACAACACGCCCAGCTTATTTAACCTCCGCATTGGAAATGGAAGGACGCTTTCGGCGGTTGCCGTTGCCCGCAATATCAAAGAAGAAAAAGTTGGTTGGAGGTGCCAATAGAAATGTGTTAGGACTTATGAAAAACCGCGCATATAAAAAAGTAGTTATCGTTGAAGTCGCTGTGAAGGTAACGCTATGGTTGTGTGCGCTGTCCTTCAGAGTGCAATATTTCATTTTCGGAAGGACCTACAGGATATTGGCTTCAGTATTCCTACCATTATTCATCTGATAAGGCTGCTAACGCACTGATTAATACAGAAGATTACGTGTCCTAAAAAGTAATGTCGAATTCCTAATGTTTCGGGAGTTCTCACAAATGTACAAAAAACCCGGCAAGGAATTCACATACAGTGCGATAACAGCAGTAGCCTAAATACGCAAACGACAACAGGTAATAATATAATGATTTACCTTATACATGTATGTCGACATGTATTCTAAAGGTATCAACGACCTCCTCCGTAGTCCTACTGTGTGGCTGTGATCGCTGACTAGGTAAACCTCAACGACAAGAGGAATGGACTTCATTCTTTTATCTGTTGAGAAACGGATAGCATGTTGTTTACATCTTTGAGAAACACGCATTTACGCAGACCGAGTAAAAGTGTACGAACCTCGAGAGGATACATTTCCATTCGTGCGAGCTTCAAATTCTGCAAGAGACAACCGCAGTCAAGTAGAATGCTACATAAGCAGTAGACGATTAAATTTCACAAACACTACCCATTCTACACGTATCCAAAGGCCCTTAGCTTATAGGTTTGATAACATGTACTGGGCAATATTCAGAAAACAATTCATGGTGCTTTTAAGCGCATTCTTGTGAATTGTTAGCGGATCGCAATTTAAAGAACATAACAAAAACACAACTCTGACAGTGAAAAGGTGCTTGCCGGTGTTACAGCGATCAGACTACGTGTTGCCATTTCGCGAACCCAAACATTGTGTGTTCTGCTTTCTCCCATTCGAACTTAACTCTTACCAAATGTAGATTTCCTGGTAACCAGCGTTCCTGGTAACCGCGAAGCCACACTTCAAGGTTAAATGAACATGTTACCCTCACATCGATTCATATTTTTTTAAAGTTTAAAAGCTTCTTATACCGGCTTATACGCTCTAACTATACTAAGTTTTGAAACTTAACGTATTTTACAGGTTATCGCTTGCATCCTACCGAAAGTCAAATGCTGCTGCCTCACATTCGGAAAAAAAACGTCGAAAAGATTACCACTCAGTTGGGCCAGTTGGTTCTGCGTGGCGATGATGGCACAACGATTTAATAATAATATTTGGGGTTTAACGTCCCAAAACCACGATATGTTTATGAGAGACGCCGTAGTGGAGGGCTCCGGAAATTTCGACCACCTGGGCTTCTTTAACGTGCCCCTAAATCTAAGTACACGGGCCTCAAACATTTTCGCCTCCATCGAAAATGCAGCCGCCGCGGCCGGGATTCGATCCCGCGACCTTCGGGTCAGCAGTCGAGCGCCATAACCACTAGACCACCCTGGCAAGGCTGGCACAGCGACTTGAAGGCGCGGACAAAAAGAAGTCGAGACACGCACACTGCAAATTTGTACTTTATTCTTAAATGACGCAATCATGACTTATATATACGCGTGTGTGAATATTCGAACAAATAATACAGTATTCAAATTTGCTTCGACACGAATTTAAATTCTTCGAAATTTCGAAGTATTCGAAATGAACAATTAGATATAAACCGCGCATGAAACCCCCGTAAAGGTGGTTTCACTGCAGTGGAAGAGTGCTATACCGTGATTACACCTATCCAGGGGAAACTACACTGCCGCCAAGCCACACTTCAAGGTTAAATGAACATATCACGTTTATATCGATTCATCATTTTTTTAAGTTTAAGAGCTTGTTATACCGGCTTATACGCTCTAAGTTTAGTAAGTTTTCAAACGTAACATATTTTACAGGTTATCGCTTGCATTCTACCAAAAGTGAAATGCTACTGCTATTCAAAGTTGCTTCCATTTCCCTTTGATTAGTTCAAATGGAAATGGAAGCAACTTTGAATAGCAGTAGCATTTGACTTTCGGTAGAATGCAAGCGATAACCTGTAAAAAATAACGACATTTGTACATGCCTTGTTTCAATTTTAAAGCATATTGTAGCATATTGTAACAACTCACTATTCGCTTCGAACCTAGAATTTACTACTCACACAAGCATATAAGCTATATACGCACGTGATTTAAGGTATCTTAAGGTATTTAAGGTAAGCACGTGATTTAAGGTATCTGCATTGCACTCACTGGGCACTCAAGAACTAAAACTATTTCTTGTACGACGCCAGGGAGGCATACGAATACAAGTTTCAGTTCACTCCAAAATCGGTTTCACTTATTGTTTAGGTGATGCAGACTGATTACCGTTGTCATAATATGTGGTGCACGGACGCGAAAACGAATCCCATGAACCACGACAGTGTGCCGTACGGTGGGGAAGCGGATGTGATTTGTGCGCGGATGTGCCGTGCGGTGTCGACGGGGAAGACAACGGCAGCTCGTGACACGTGACCTCGAGAGTGCGTGACCCGTGCCTTCGGCAGTGCGCGAGGTTCGTCGTGCGAGGCAGGGCTACCTCGCTGGGTGTCTGGCTCATTTCTACAAGCCCGATCACATCGCGACACTCCCACCAGCTGAGTGGACAGCTCAGCCTCCGCTAGACGACTGTGTCTAGGACGGCTGACGTGGCGTTCGGGCTCGTTCTCCCTTTTGACGACCGGTCTGTGAGAGCTGGAGCCGGCTTCCTGAACCTGCCGGGTTCCTGAACCACTGGGTTCCTGGACCTGCGGTGTAAGCCCCGTAGGTCCAGGAGGACTGGCGCGGGGCTTCCCAGGCGTACTGCTGGGGCTCAAAGGGCACAACTCTTTGGCGCCGGAACCCGCGTGTCGTCGGCTCCAGTTCGTTGACCGTGGCGCTGAGCCACCCGAGGTCGACGCGGCGACCCTGCGTCTTCTGACTTCATCCCTGCAGGTGAAGGCGCTGCAGCAACGTCAACTTCGCCACTGAAAGGTTCCGACGTGGCATCAACGACGGCCCAGGCGACTACCCCGACGACCTGAACTGTAGGATGGACGTTCTATTTATTCATTTATCTTAGTTTGCGCGCTTTTTGTTATGTATGACGTAATGTGTGTGTTTGTCCCTACAGAAGGGCGCAATAGAAGCAGTGACGTCTGTTTGTGCACAGGCGTGCTGTCGGGTTCTATCTGGAGCGGTCCGGCCCCAATAACATCAAAAACTGGTGAGCCTGCCAGGATTCGCTCGTTAAACCATTGAAAGAAGACAGTTTCGCTCGGTGCAGACACACGTTCAGACTCCACCATGGATTTAGAAGCCTCACCGCTATAGGTCTCCAACTAGGTCTCTCGGGTGCAGAGCTTAACAAGTGTATTGAGACCCAACAGGCTAAGCTTGTTGCGACTATCGCAGAGAAAGTGCGTGAGGCATTAAAACACGTCGACAAGGTTTAACAATAAAGAGAACATAAACTGTTTTACATAAAAGTTGCACGAACACACAGATACAGAGAGAATAAACTCGTGTCCTTTCAGTTCACTTTCCAAGTAGCGTCAACCTGGGTTCACTGTCTGGCGAGAGTCTCACACTCGCGTTCACTGTCTGCTAAATGTTTGTCATCACACCGCATCTCGGCATCTTTTCCCCAGAGTCAAGAAAACCGAGGCGGCCAAGCCAAGCACACTTGTACCGTCGAGGTAACAGGATAGCCGAAGGTGGGTCCGCGCCTGCCCGAGACCGAAACGCCATTATTCCTTCTTCGCTTCTTCGTAACTTCTCTCTTGCCAGCCCTCTCTCGTTATGAGCCCGCTCAAATTGTGAAACACATATATGCAAAAAAAGACACAACAACCTCCCTGCCCCGGAAATGCTAGACGTAGGCAGAGAATTCAAGAAAGTAAAGGAGCGGTATTGGTCGCCGCAAGGTGGACCAGTTCGGCAGCTTCATCATGCAGGCTCTGATCTTATTTTCTCCTCGCCTCAGAAATTCTGCCCATCTTCCACATCTGACCGAGAGCTTTATCTTCATAAATGAGAACTGAGTCTCCAGCATCCACGCTCCGAGTCCGATTATCAGAAACATGAGCAGAACTGAGCGACAGGAGGTAATCCTTCCTCCAGCGTTTCCAAAAGTGCTCCAGCATTTGATTTCTGTGTGTCCACCGTCGTGTCACAGCCTCCCTTGACGAATTAACTTCCTGATCAGAAGATGGTAGGGCAGTAAGTCTCTTTCCCGTGAGAAAATGGGCTGGAGTTAGCACCTCAGGATCCTCAGGAGACGTCGAAATACGTCACTGGTCGAGAATTCACGACACTTTCAAATTCGTAAAGGTTCATATTAGGCTCCTCAAAAATGAGCCTTGCATGTCCAAACAATTTTCGGAGGCAGACCTTGACTGTTCTGACCATCCTTTCCCAGAAGCCACCCCACCAGGCTGCTCTCTCCTCAATAAATTTCCATTCTATGCGGGCAGCTGCACACTGGCTCTGGAACTTTCCATCAAATAGCACTTTCTGCAAGGAAGCAATATCTCGTGTCAACTTTTTGAAAGTTTTGGCGTTGTCACTGTATAAACTGATGGCAAGCCTCTTCATTCAGTGAACTGTCGTAAAGCCAACATGAACATTTCGGCTGACAGGCAAGAGACAAGCTCAAGGTGAACCGCTCTTGTTACTGCACAGGTAAATAGAACGATGTATGACTTGGAAAACGATCCTTTTTCTTTCGTAAACAATGGTCCAGCGAAGTCTATACCCAAAACTCCAAATGGTTCAGAACGACAGATTCTGTCTGCTCGTAAAGGCGCAGTGGGCGCATCGCCCGGTTTTGCGTGCATCTTTGCGCACGAGTTGCATTTGGTGACAACCCTCTTGACCTGCTGTTGGCCTCTTGGAATCCAGAACCTTTCGCGTACCTCGGTGAACGTGTCTCGAAATCCACCATGCAACGTTCTTCGACGGGCATCACGTATTACGAGCTCAGTAAAAGGCTCGCCAGGAGGCAGCAGTAGCGGATGCTGTACATGTTCACTTTTTTCAGAGAAATGCAGGCGGCCTCTCACTTGTAACAGTCCATCGTTACCAAAAAGTGGACTCAGCTTGTGTACGCTTGACTGCAAACTCACAGGATGTCCTTTCTGAAGCCGGGAAACCTTGTCAGTGAATCCCTCCTCTTGGATAGTTCTGGCCCAATAGACCTCTGCTTTCTCAAATTCCTGAGGAGTAAGCGTCGATTCGGACTGCATGGAGGGCTCTTTGAGAATACTTACAAATCTGAGAACCCATGCTTTTACATGCAGATGTAGGAAAGTGCTGTGATGAGTCAAGTCAAAATCGAACGCAGGACTATTATTCCTTTCCTTTCTTCCGCAAATATCAAATGTCTTGCAGGCGTAATATTCTCTGTAAGAGTTGGCCAATCGTTGTTATTCGATGAGGGCCACGAAGGCCCGTGCCACCACTCTCGTTCTCCTTGGAGGCAGTGTAACGACGTGCCTCGAGTTAAGCGATCCGCTGGGTTTTCTGTGCCTGTGCCTCCACTGACCTTTATCGGTGCAACCTTCAATCTCGACTACCCTATTCCGGAAAAACTGGCTCCATTGCGATGTATTTTCCAGCAGCCAGTGAAGCACGATACTAGAATCTGTCCAGTAGAAAGATTGCAGTTGGCATTGATAGCTCAAGCAGCTTATAAGAAAGTCTGCTGTTCTAGCACTAAGCATAGCAACCATGAGTTCTACCCGGGAAAGTACCATTCCCTTCAATGGCGAAACTCTAGACATTGCAAATATAAGCTCTGTGTGAACAGAGTTGTCAGATTCCTCTATGCGTAAGTACGCGCAAGATCTGTATGCTCGCTGACTGGCGTCACAAAATATGTGCAGTTGCACTGATTTTGCCCCATTGACCGGACAAACACAACGGGGCACCATGAACATGCCCAAGTCAGTAAGCCTAGACCTCCATCTTTCCCACTGCTCTACAGTATTGCTGGGCAAATCCTCGTCCCACCCAATGCTTAACCTTCACAAGTCTTGAAAAAGTATCTTGGCTTTGACTGTGAAAGGGGCTAACAATCCAAGTGGGCCAAGGACTCTGTTGATCCTCTCAAGAACAAGTCTTTTGCAGTAGCGTTCTTTGCACAAAACGCCGTACACTGATCTTGTGGCCACTGTGATAGTGGCCACAACATCAGTGTAGATCAGTGTACTCGCGGATTCCAAAGGAGACCGAGCACCTTCATAGTGTCATTCCAGTTAGTGACTGACTTCATCATACGAAGTAAACCACTGCCGTAAGCTACCTGAGTTGGACGACCACTTTCGGAGCTTCATGCCGCATGCCCTTAGAATGTTATTTCAGTCAAGGAAGATTTTTCAGCCTCATCCTCGGTTTCCGCTTCTACCAGAAGGTCGTTCACATAAGACGAGTCCGTGAGAAGGACCGCTGTCTTTAGCTCAGGTCCCTCGATGGTCTTTAGGTGCTGCTGCAGCGTAGCTATAAGTAGGAAGGGCTAGCCTTGGTTCCGAATGGCACCCTTTTCATTCTCCACTCATCCATTTCTCAAGCTGGTTCTTTCGAACGCAATGTTTTAAATTATAGAAACCGCAACGCGTCCCGGCCTTGTTCTCTGACGCTGATCTGCGGGAAGACCTTTTCTATATCCGCTGTCAAAGCTATACGATAGGGGCGGAACTAGATCAGCAACCTGACAAGATCTTAAAGGAGACATGGACCCTTTTCTAGGTGCTCATTTACCAATGTAGCACCTTTTTCATGAAAGAAAGCGTCAAGCACAAGCCGCAACTTTGTTTTCATTGAGTCACCACGTAGCACAGCGTGGTGAGGCATAAAGTATATTGGAGGCCTGCCCGCCTCCTTTGATACACTTTCAGCAAAATCCATCTCCCCGTAGCTTCGCATGACAGCATCATATTCCAAGCCACAGTCAGGATTGCGCAGCATCTTTCGGCCAAGGCTCTGTAGGCGCTTAACCGCTTGAGCTCGATTATCAGAATGTTGGCCAGAGTTTTCTTTCCAGGGCAGTGCTACCTCGTAGCGGCCACCCTTCTTTGTGGTGTGTTGTTCAAACCCACTAACAACCGCTTGTGCCTCCTCACAAGGTCCCTCGGGTTGGTCTAATAGCCCTACGCTCTCTAAATCCCAAAACCTTCGAGCAAGCCTGTCTCACTCTCAAAGCCCAGGCTTTCAAAGAGACGTGTAGGGAAGTACGGACGTTTATCGGCCCCTGAAATATCCAACCAAATACTGAGCCGAGTGCAACCAAATCAGGGTTTTCGGAGTGGCGTCGCATCTCTCCTGTCCTGAATTCACCATAGATGGTCAGCACCAATTAGGGGCCCAATTACAGGTACGGCAGGCATTACCGGTAAAAATAATTTGTCTGCGGTGGGTTGTCCGCCGTCTTGCATATCTTTCACAAACTCATTTTTAACAGGCACCTGTATAATGTCGTTGCAAATGAACGGCATCTCAATGGCGTCGATAAAGTAAAGCTTTCCGTCATACTGGCTGCGAATGCACACCTGCGCCAAACGGTGCTCTTGCTGAGCTGAGGAGGCTTCTCTGAATGCACAAAGATGAATTCTAGTCTTTCCAATTTCCTTGGGACAGAGGTTTCTAGAGATGCCTTCCCGATGGCTACCCCCATCCACTATACCCCTAACATAGCCGTAGCTTTGTTCTACGATAATCCATAGTCGGCAAGTTTGAAGCAGTGCCTCATTGTGCATGGCACTGAAGTTACCTGCGTGCAAATTGCTGGCATCTACAGTGGTGGTGACAGGTGCCTTATTTGGTTGCCATGCAAGATCGCAGATTTATGTAACGTGGCGCCCTTTACACCATCCCCACGTGACTCTACGCCAACAGTCCTCTGAGCGATGTCCACGCCAGGTACAACAAAAGCAGCGATTGGCAACTTGCAATTTCTTTAACTTTTCTTCGCGGACGTCGCTGTCGCAGACCTCTGTATCATGGTTCGTTGAAAAGCAGAACACGGACTGCTTCTTCACCTCAGATAACACATGCAGAACGGATGAAGTTGGCGGTGGAGGTGCCTGTTCTCTTTGGAATTTCTTCTTATGGTCTTTTTCCTCCCAAGTTTCTGCGATTCCGCTTCTCTCTCTACTTTCGACGTCAATGAGGAGAAAGGTCAAAAGTTGTACCAGCTCATCATCGCTGGAAAGTGAGGATGAAGTGGAGGCTTCAGCCTCTCGTGTCGGGCTTCTTGGGCTTGGAGTGGTCGCTGTTTCTTTGTAGTAAGATACCACAACGTCGGATGGCAGCGCCTTGCGTAGTATATCTGTCATCATGGTGGAGTATGTCGCTGCACTAGACCTGTGTTCCGGACCCAAAATCACCGGTGGCGGCGCGCCGGTGTTTCCACCTCCGGCGGCGGCGTGTGAACAGCGTGGGGTTCATCGGATCGGCGGCGGCGTGGCGCGAGGGGGTGAATGAGGGGAACATTCGAAAGTTGGTGGGGAGAGAAATTTGTCCCTCGAATTTCGAAAAAAAAGCTGTTGCAACGAAAAAGCGAACTTGTGAATGGGATGGCAACATGTCGTAATGTTATACGAACTATGGCTAACAGCTAACTTTTTGACCCGATCTCGCGTAACCCTACAAAACGCTGGTTTATTTTAATACGGCCGCTTCAGGGAGAGAAGCTTGCAGTTTGTTGTATCAGTGGTCACAGCCCGAAGCGGTGAGATCACAGCGCGTAGAAGGGTATAGGAGCCGTTTTCTGATGTCTCTCGAAATAACTCGCGCGCCAGGGCTCCCGATCACGCCTTTTTCGTGAATGTCCACAGTTACTACTATGACCACGTAGCCCCCCTTCCCCCGATGTACCTTCATGCTCCTTCGCCCAGCGAAAGACGGGGCATTTCCTCTCTGGTTGAGGAGTAATCGACCGCAGGCCTCGCCAGCGCTCGCCAGCTTTTACTCACGGCTAGAACATATCATGCGCGGAGCCATGTTATCAATTTCGACTTTGCACGGAACATGACGGCGACGTTAAAGACCTCTCCAGAGTGTCCATATAATTGCTATCGCAATAAATAAATGTAGTATTGCCGTTGATGCGGGCTCGTCTTTTTTATTGAGAGCTGCATTGTCCCCGCTGTAGTGTTCGTCTGTTGGAAGAATCAAATATTGCAGCTCCTCTTCAAATGGTTTCGTTCTCACCTTCACTACTCTTCTTGCAGGTGATATCTCCCCGCCACTTATGTCTTCCTAAAGCAAACGTACAATGTTAGCACTAAGCGTTGAACCTATCAGGATTTCCCGCTTGTCGCCTACGCTCTGGTATTTGCGAAATTAGTTGATCGCGCACGATGGTCATGCGAGACAAGGAAGAACGGGTGGGCTACTGCATGGCAAAGCAGGGTGGGAGACAATTCAGTAGTGATATTTCTCGTATATGGAAGAATTGAGAATATGTACCCCAATGATGTCATGTGAATCCCCGTTCTGCGGTCACTGAGTGCGCCGAAAAGAGGAGAAATGCCGAAAGATAATAACGCGCGCGTTCTTTAACAGCGAAGCTATTCTAGCTCGGCGTAAAGTGTCTGACCATGCCCGAAAACCATCATCATCATGAACGGATGTGTGCCACCGAATTTGACCAAATTCCTCTACGGCGTGGCCTCTTATAACCCTGATGGGTGAGAGAACGAGTACAGAGAGAGAGGGAGAGAAAGAAAGAAAAAGGAAGAGAGAGAAACAAACAGGAAGACGGAAAGAAAAGTAGATAGAGAAAAATTCTTCACGAGGCTGTATTCGAACCCACGTACCCTCGATCGGAGGCAAGCATCTTACCACGCGGCTATTCAGGCACGCTAGCAGAACATAGCCTTGTACAGGATAGTGCAGCGAGGGGGCGGGAAACGGAAGTGAGAATGAGGAGCAGAGATGTGATGGTGATGAGTAGGGAAAAGAGTAAAGTGTAGCACAAAAAAATGAGAGAGAGAACTAGAGTGAAAAAAATGCAGAACAAAAACGAAATAGACACAGAGAGAACATCAACGAAAGAGAGAAAAAGGACAGAAAGAGAGAGGAAGCAAGCATCGCGTCGTTTAGCGACCAGATACCGCCCCACCTGGCCAAGCCGCGCACGCCCAGTAGCTATGCCACGCCCACCGACGGAAACACCGCACGCAACCTCCGTTCTAAAGAGCAAAGCCTCTCGCGCTCGATCGTGTCCTGAGAGTAATGGGGAGTCCTAAGAAAGTGCGTACTCCCGAGGAGAAAGCCGCGCATCTTGAAGATGGACATGTCGGTTAACTGGGAGTGCGAGCGGCGACGGGAGGGTCCACTAGGTGGCGGCGTGGCTTGCGGACGTGTCTGCTTCAGCAGAGCTGAAGCAGACATGTCACTCTCAGATCGACACCGACGCCGACACCCTCAGACAAGTTTTTGACGGAATTAACCAAGATCACCTCACCATAAAACCATGTAAATGTGAAGTAGGAGGGCGGAGCATATCATTCTTGGGACATCTAATCGCGGACACTACAGTTCAACCGCTTCTCAAAACGCTCGACCAGGTTCTTGCCTCAAAAGGACCTACCAACAAGAAAGCAGTGCCGTTGTTTCTTGGCTTGACCGGCTATTACAGGAAGTTTATACCTTACTACCCCGAACAGACCAAGCCTCTCACGGACTTTACAAGAAAGGGACAAAGCCACACTGTTTCATGGGGTGCAATTCAAGAAGAAGCGTTTACGGCACTCAAGAAGCTCGGTGATGCTCCCATCCTCCTTGCTCCCGACCCCTCGAAGGACTTCGTTCTTCGCACAGATGACTCCAATACAAGCCTAGGCGCAGTGTTGCTCCAGACGGGAAAGGTCGAGGTGCTGCACCCAGTTGCTTACGCAAGTCGTAATTTATTGACCCGAGAAACCCGTTATTCAACAATCGAACTGGAATGCCCTGTACTTGTTTGGGCCGTGTAAAAATTCCATATTTACTTCTATGGCAAACTTTTTGTCATTTAGTCAGATCACCAGCCATCACAGCACTTACAATTCCGCGAAACATATGAACAACAGTGTTGAGGTGGAGTCTGCTCATGCAGCAGTATTCATTTTCAGTTCATTACATAAAGGGTTATGTCAATATTGGAGCCGACTACTTGAGTTCCGCATAAACCGCCGTTGAGGTAGCGGCGTGGTTCTTGATACTACTAGCCCTCACTCGCGAACTAGTTCCCTCGCAGTTGCGACAAAGCAAACCTACTGAACTGTACGCAGCGTTCTGTAAAAATTCTGCTACTATGTCCATGCGAACACTAAGGCCAACCTGCAGTGCAGTGACGATTCATTTCGCCCCGCGCCCTTGTAGTAGCATAGTTGCAAACAACTTTCTCGGAAAAGGTGGTGGTGTCATAATAAGTGGTGCGCGGATGCGAAAACGAAACCGCACCCCACGACAGTGTGTCGCCTTCGCCAACTTCGCCACCCCACGACAGTGTGTCTTGGGGCGGCGAAGCGGATGTGATATGTAGGCGTATGTGGCGTGCGGTGTCGGCGAGGAAGACAACGCAGCTCGTGAGGCGCGACCTCGAGGGTGCGTGACCCGTGCCTTCGGCAGTGCGCGAGGTTCGCCGTTCGAGGCAGGACTACCTCGATGGGCGTCTGGCCCATATGTACAAACCCGGCCACGTCACGAAACTCCCACCAGCTTAGTGGACAGCTTAGCCTCCGCTAGACGACTGGTCTTCGACGGCTGACGCGGCGTTCGGGCTCGTTCCCCCTCTGGGCGACCTGTCTAGGAGAGCTGGCGCCGGGTTCCTCATCCTGCCCGTGCCCCGTTCGTCCAGGAGGGCTCGCGTGGGGCTTCGAGGCGTACTGCTGGGGCTCAAGGGCACAACTCCCTGCCGCCGGAACCCGCGTGCCGTCGGCTCCATTTCGTCGACCGTGGCGCGTAGCCACCCGAGTTCAACGCGGCAACCCTGCATCGTCTGACTTCGTCACTATAGGTGACGGCGCTGCAGCAACGTCGACTTCTCTACTGAAAGGTTCCGACGTGGCATCAACGACGGCCCAGGCGACTACCGCGACGATCTGAGCCGGACGTTCTATTTATTATTTAGCTTAGTTCCCATGCTTTTTATTAGGTATGACGTAACGTGTGTGTTTGTACCTGCGTGAAGAGTGCAACAAAAGTGTGACGTGTGTTTGTGCACTGGCGTGCTCTCTCATTTTTTCTGGAGCGTTCCTCCTCGAATACCATCACAACGCTTGCGGAATACCAAGGTATACTCATCTAACTGCGGAGTGCACGTGCACCATTAGCAGTTAGTTGCAACATGACCGTTAGATCTGATTCAGACGTTCTCATGGTGTTTATGTTGGCGGTCGCTCAGGCATGTACCAGCTGGTCATATATATATATATATATATATATATATATATATATATATATATATATATATGGGAAAGAAAGACTCGAGAATGATGTAGCAGGAAGCGAAAAGGTCTAGCGCTATTCTTCAACTGCTTCTTCGGAAGGTAAAGCCAGGGGAATACCTCAATTTGCGCATCTGTGCATCAGTGTACGACACAGGTTGAAAGCGCAAAAAAAAAACAGCCTCCTGCTGCGCGCGCGCGGCTATTCGCCTTCGCTTTGCAGTCGCCGTCTGACGCTGCGCTGGAGCGGCTTGATAGCGCCTCTGACTGGCTTTTGCCAGTGTCGTTTAGCAATTGAGAAGGAGAGCACAAATGCTGCTCAACGGCGCACAAGAGCGGAGAAGCTTAACTCATCGGATCCCGACGTAGTTGCCTGGCAAAATAAATTACATGTGCCACATAATATGTATACCATGTCTGTGTCATTGGAGCAGCAGTAAGCATGATAATGAAGCTACTCCCAGACAATAAGGAAAGCTAAGAGCGATCAGTTGAACCTTTGCTAACGCTACGTTAGCCTGGCATAGCCGAGCTAAGCCACTGCAACATTTTTTTGGACAGGCTAGATGTTTTCCTTTTTATGCCATTGACCTTCTGAAGGAGAGTTTTCGAGACAGCTACTACGATCGACTTCGGGAAGCCGGCTTAATGTAGATTTGCGTATTGTTTTTCAAAACTAACCTGCATCGCGTGAGGAAACGACTTCAATAAGGCAGACTCAAGGCAGTGGGTAGCTATTGCTCTCTTTACTAGCTCACAGTGCGCTGAATCGTACGGGAGCATATCCTTCTGTGCACGTGACATTTACTGTCAAGAAACATGGTTTTTTTCAAAGGTTAGAGACAGAAAGCACTCTTCACTTTTTATATCTGTCTTTAGCATTAGACAAAAGCCTTTTTTGTTTACAGTACAGCCATGAACAGTTCCACATATCCAGTGGACAGTGTTTTCTATGTCCAATTCTCTATGCAGAGAAACAAATATTGACCCAAGCTGTCAGAAAAAGTTACCTCCGGAGACATCCAGCAAGAAAGCAGTCTAAATTATGGTTCAACACTAGCAGCCTTAATGCCTGGACCCCACCGAGAGAACCAAGCATGTCTGCAGAAGTAATTTAAAATGTACTTACTCATCATTCTATAGTGGACTTCTCCTTTCATAGTTGGAATTCGCGATATTAGGTGTGGGGTTCTCCTCGTAAAATAGATTTGATTTCTCATAGGTTCAATATGGTGCGTTGAATTAATGAGGCCCGCCTGCAAAATATAGTTACATCATGTTAGTTCTTTCTGGCAAGTTCATGCACACACGCGCAGTGACTGAGTAATGATTGTGATGATAAGGATTATTTATTATGGCTCGGACCCAAAGTCAATAGTTGGAAACATGCCTTGTCAGGAAAATGCATGTAATGAAATTGGACGCCGACCAAAAAACTTCACAAAATTAAATATATTTCGGCTCCCGCACGGGCGTATATGTTCACTGTCATGATGGCGAATATGGTGGTTGTAACTGGAGGATATGTACACAATGGTCAGTGGAGCAAACTCACGGGCCATGCGACGGAAGTCCTATGGAAAGGCATCCACATCCGGTCAAGGGGAGGCATGTTGCATCCAATGGACATTTTCTGAACCTAAGTGATGCACCGTTACCCGAGAAATTTCTAAATGTCCTGCATGAGGACCTAAGTTCTCGATCGAGCTGTCCGTTCGCCCGGAGGAAAGATTAGCAATGGCTGGAAATGTTTGTCGGTTAGTCAGAGAAGAAGCACGCTTTAGGCGCACTTTTTGTTGGGCAAGTTGGTGAACGTTCATAATGATTTTTAAGGCGCAAAGCAGGACAAACACAAGAAAGGACACGGGACGGAGCGCCACTAACAACTAGCGCAGACGTAGCCTCGAGTGAATCGTGGCGCAATGAGTCGAAGTTGTGTGTTGGACCACTGATAAATTTTTATTCCAAAACCATACTGACAGTTCTCACTGCGGATAAAGAAGGGGTTTCTTGTTAGTCTTTTTGTTACCGTAAGTGAACATGCGTTCGCAGAGTAAGCCTTGGGCGTGTTGGCGAAAAATTTAAGAAAGTGTCGGCAAAAAGCAAAGAAGTAAATGCCAGAGCAAAACGCTTGTTGAAAAGTCTGAACTTTGAGAAATTCAGGCAAGCGTTGAAACAGCGAGAGCTGCAGAGCTAGAAGTCTTTTTCACCATTTACCAGCTCCCTACCGAGTTTTCTGATGAAATATGATAGAATAGTACCGATTTCTTTCGTACGCGGTTTTACGTGTCAAGAAACAAATAAAAAATACTGAGAGGCGCTTTCTTCGCAAGATACTCGCAAAATATTTGTTGGGGATTTGCCAAAGGTAGGATTCACTGTTCTGCACCACTGAAAGTGTCCTATTCTCTCCAGTCTTCAGCGCACAAAAAAAATCTGTTGAATTTCAAAAATGCAGAGGAGGGACAAGCGAGTCCGTGAAAGCGAACCATTGACGCGCCGGTGGTGGTTTGCTCAAATGTAACGGCGTGCGCTGCCGATACGTCGAGATGACCTCGTCGTCCGAATCCGCTGATCTAGAGAAACTGCTGCTATGTGTAGTCGCCGCCACACACGGAGCAGAACTCGAATTCTTCTTCATTGCAGAAAGCTTAGGGAAACAAGCGAACTTGTGTTCTTTTTTCTTTTTTTTTTGAAGAAGCTGTTGCAAGCGCGTGCGCGGCGCTCGCACACAGAGGAGGAATTAAGCTGTTTCTCGACCAAAATGCGTGCTTTGAGGGCATTTAAATTTTTTTCTGTACCATCTGCTGAAGCTCTAGAGAACACAACAAAATGAATCGGGCTAGGTAAACTGCGGCGCCCCCAAATGCTTCATTCAGAGTGTAGGCGCCCAGCCCGTCTTCGGCAGGGAAAGAGACAATTTCGACCCCACTAACCGATAATTTCATTTAGAGTGATTGTGTCGAAAAGAAATATATGACAGCTCGCAGTATCATTGTATCTCCAAAAACATTTGTCGGACAACTATAATTGGCTCGTTTCCTGCAAAAAGACTTGTTTTGTTGTGGAGTTTCTTAGCACTAATGACCTCGCTGTGTTTACCGGCTGTGATGGCAGCCCTAAGGATATATCTCTAGATCTGGGGATTTTCTGTCTGTTTCAGGGATTTGGCTGTTTTTGATTGAATCTAGGGATTTTCGTAAGGCTCTGCAAATGTTACATTACACGGCCTTATAACGGGCGTTTCCGAGTAATCACGCTTATTCAGCTAGAAAGGCTATGAAAAACAGTAGTTTTCGCTATATGGTGTTCTGCATTTAAGAGTGCTTTGCCGTTCTGCTGGGCCGAATGAAGGCAATAGCACTTTTATGACGCGAGAATATTATGTGCGCAATACTTGGGGAAAAATGAAAGTTTGTTGTCATAAAGTGCTTAACATGCACGCATGTATCGTCGTGAGAAACAATGAGAAATCTTGTCTTGCAGTGCACATGAAAACGTGCCAAGTTCACGCTCGTCGCGTGCCTTCACCGTGCAATGTCTTCATGTCTAACAACATCTGGACCAGGAGACCTTGTTAGGAGACCGAAAGTAGGGTTCACAATTGGGCGAGTTGGTACGGGTTCGTTATTATATGAAAACGGAGTGACGGAAAGAGACAAAAAGACTGTTTGTGTGATTTCAGTCTTTTCGTCGCACCGTTTTCATCAGAATCAAAATAGTGGCGAAAATATTTGGCCATATGGGAAGCTGATCAAAAGTACACAGGATGGCTATCAGCCAGTACAAAAAAGGGGCCCTGTATATCTGCTGCAAATCATGCAACGCTGATTTCAAACGTGAAAAATTTAGAAATTGACTGCCACCTCACAAGTCGCAAGTACAAAAAAGGGGCTACAGACAAGTGATAGAACCAAACGATCGCATTTATGCCTTCAATTAGAAGAAAGTGAACTTCACAAAATTTATCTGTCTCTATAGCAACTGGCTCCATCTGCAAGCCCTTTATGTGCAATTGCTCCACAGAAAATGCAGAAAAAAATCCTCAGTGGCTGTTAATACGAAGCATTTTACTTCAAGTAGGATTCGAATTAATTGGGCCACAACGGGAACAATCCTTATACCTTGTGAAAGGTGAATTAACCTGAATGATGACATTACAAAGTCAGTCTAGGGATTTTCCTTGCAATATAGGGTATTTTCAGGTGTCAATCTCGGGATAAAACGTTTACTTAGGTTGGCATCACTGTACAGTCTTCAGCATTGGTGTAGTTGCCCTTATGAAAATGAGTCTTGAGTGTCTAGTGTCAACTAGGTGCGCTCCTAATGAGTCACTAGACAGACATTAGACATGCAAAGCCTAATGTCGTTTAACATTAAGTGTACATCGGAGAGTCAAATGACCATGTGCACTTTAATTTCTGGTGACTGAAGTGTTCAGACTTTCAGTTGCCGTTCCTAATGTCAGAACGCGCATCACAACAAAGAAGTTAAATAGCCTTAATCGCCACCGTAAAATCAGTTTATCACAATAGACAAGTTCGTCTTTCAGAGACTACAAGCAATAAACAATTTGTGTTGCAATGTACACAAATATCGTGTTTCAGTAGAATGCGTAAATATTTTACATATATCGCCCATGCACCGGCGATCGAAGAATTGCTGACGACCGCAGCAAGGTTCATTATATTACCTGCCGTATATATAGAAGTAAGCATTTCCTTATTTTTAAAAGGTATGAATCGATCACATATGCAAATATGAACAGATATGATCAAGTGACACTGCGAACACTCGCTCAGGGGCCCGTGTTGCCCATTTGTCCAGTAGAAATTAACGGAGGAGAGTGGGGATTACCCGCACGGCGTCGCGAAGGATTTTGGGGGGCGGAGAAGAATTGGAACTGTGGACAATGGGTGACGTACAGAAAAAAAGTTCGTTATTGTTGTGATAAAAATTAGGGACTGTTCTTATGCATGGTGCACTTACATATATGTGCAAAACAGAATGTTGTTGGTTGCAAAGATACGCGGACAAGCGTTTTTCCCAACCTCAAACTACTGTCTCTATCTCTCCTCGCTGTTGCAAACGCTGGTCAGAAGCAGCCGACAAGCAAAGTTCGATTTGGCGCAACGTCGCGTACATCCTTCTCCCGCCCCGCCTCCTCGTAATGTCGTCTCCACGCGACTCTCTTCCGTTCTCCACGGCGTCAACTCCTCTCTCCCTTCACTCCTTCCTTGTCCCATTCACCTCCTCTGTGTGCAACGTTGGGTGTCGCCTATCACACCCTACCCATTTCCTCCTCCCATCATAATCCCTACCTCTTTCTATCCACGGGAGAGGGCAGTAACTTGAAACAAAAAAGCGTTTCTTTTGAGTAAGGACTCAGAGATGACCGTCGTTGGGATGCGAGTTTGAAAACTGCCCATTTCTAACTTTCATTTCCCCAAAACAAAATGTATAGTTGTATAACAAAATCGAACATCCATAACACATTCCCAACATGCACACACGGGTGTAAAAAAAGCCATAAATACGCTTTTTTTATGTACAGTGACAAATAAAAACAACAACATTGCTTTATTTTCTACGGAGCGCTGTTTGAAGAGAGGGTCAGCGCGCACCAAGGAGATATTTATATTTGTTTTGATTTATGCAGCGTCATTTCGCGTTTTTGCACTTGTGAAAACGTCGCACCTTTTACGTGCACCTCACAGTCAAAATAGCGCCTTCGTCTTCAAGTGAGCGCTCGTCACCCTCCAGCTTTCCCGACGACTCGCCTAGGGAGCTTCTGACGAATTTCACTAGCAAATGGCTGTATAAGCCTGAGACGGCCGCTCGAACAATGAAATGGCCGTCACATGAGGTACGGAAGGTTCACAAACCAAAAACTAAATTCGAAACGCGCGCCGAACCGGACTATTTCGCGGAGCAGTACATGTGCAGTAGCTCCGTCCTCTCGTAGCCTTCCCTCCCTTCACTGCCAAGAAAAGTTGTCCTTGGGGGCGCTTTAGTTGTTTGACGGGTGCGCGGTGCGTTCGGTTTGTGTGTGTGTGTGTGCCATGCTGTGTTCTGCAATGCTTCGTTACCACGTTTATCGATTATGCACGTTGGTTGCGTGATTCAATGTCAAGTGTACCTTCCAAGACGATCTAGGTCCTAGTCTCGTGACTGACGGCGAGTGCAGACGTACAGCAGCCTTTTGACAAGACTGTCGCCGAGTGTACGGTACATTGTGGACTGTAAAACTGAAGAGTGCACAGTGGATGCCTGATTTTGGTAAGTTCTAGAATATTTCTGAATTACACAGCTAGGTTACTTCATTACATGACGTCTTTTACGCAGGAACCGAGTGTGATCGTCTGTGCGGTGTGTTCACTCTGCGGGGATGATGGCCAGAGGAAGGATGATAGACAGGTATGTTTTACGCTATGCTCAATGCTTTCTGTGCACTTTATACGGTTGTATGAAGCACTCACCATGTGCGTTCACTACCTACAACTGCAACGGGTGGATGAAGGCGCGTTGCTTTGCGCGATACTCCGCTCGCTTCTGTAACGCAAGCGTTTCTTGTCATGGCGCTCTTCTTCCTTGGCTGTTTTTCGATTCCAAGAATGCCTGTCGCTCGGCCCGCCCGCTTCCCGCTGCTGCTTCTCTACTCGGGAACTGGTTGACCTTGGGGACGCCTGCGCGATGTATGTGTCGCAGGGAGGGCAACACTCGCCCTTTTGGGCGTAGGGGACCGGAGGGGGGAGGTGAGGTAGGAGGGAAGGACTGAGAGCATGGCTCTTTCCCGGAGAGGGGACGGGTCGCGACCGAGGAGAGAGAGAAAGTGGCCCGCTCTTGGCACTCTGCCGCTCAGAAGCGATCGTAAACCGAAGGAAGAATAATTTGCAAGATTTTTTGTAGCCGAGTTGTGATTCTGTAAATAAACTTCTTAGCGTGGTCGAAAGTTATTGAAATCGACTACAGCTGTATACTGCACGAGATCATCGCCTGAAGCTACTTGTACGATGGCTTATCACTTCGGAAATAGAACTGCTTTAAACATAACGTTCATCGCCTAGCCTTCTCATGATGCAGGTACAAATGAAGTAACTTTTCAGGAAACTCAGTAATAATTGGCATGTAGTACGCGGGGAGGAAGATATAAAAACACGCTGTGGCTGCACATGCGCGCGCGGTGCAGTGGCGTGTGTTTGTGGCTTTCTCCGCGACTACTGCACCGCGCTTGTTTTTTGTTAGAAGTTAGTTGCACTATGGTTAGGATTTTAATCTGACTGTGCAAGGTCGTTGCTACGAGAAACGAACTTGCGTTGGGTGAACCCACTTGAAGATAATACAAGTCAGTGAATTACGTTATATTCTGGTACTAACACCATGTGTACAGTAATGTGAAAGAGCACAAGATGTATATAATTATCAATTCTAGACAAATATGCCAGTTGCGTTTGGCAAGGTGCCTTTGTTGCAATATTTGTGTTTGAGAAAAATGATGTGAAATATTTTTCCCGTCGTTATATTGTTTCCTGAAGCATACTGGTTTATATTAACAGGAGTTGTTGTAATGGTTAAGCAGCACTGTTCCAAGAGCTTTTCATCCACTGTGCTGGGGTGGCAAAAGCACACCTCAATTATGTGCTTATCTAAAGTTCATGTTTCTTTTGTGAGCTTTTCTTAAGGCAGCATGAAACTGAAAAAGCGCTCTTATTTGCAGGTTGTGCGACTAAGACGTAGCATTCATTGTGAGAGTGCTACTATAATTTTATGAAGTAATTATTAGGGGAAACAAATCTAAATTCTCATATGTAACTATGTGTGCAGAAGTTTAGAGAAGGCTGACAAAAGTGGTTAACGGTTTTTTTTTTATGGCTTGCAGCACTACAAATTGAAACCGATATTCCAGGCATTGATTGGCTTTAACACGACTAGAATTACTTTCCTAAACGGCTCAAATTCATCATATAATACAATATGTAAAGCTCGGCATTATGGAGTGTGCACATGGGCCACACATACTCTTATTTTATCAATTTATGCATTTTATATTGTGTAGCAGAGCTGATGTAATTTTCGTCATTTAAATGACCTATATCGTAATCTGCGTTCCCCAACCACATAGTGTTTACTAAGTACATAAGTTTCTGAAAGTTCGGCTTGCAATGGCACCATTACAGTTGTCTGCCATGAGCCGTTGCTCAGGTTATACCTGTTCTTATAGCGCAATCTGAGTCCATCATTCAAGGCCCTTGCTGGTATATAAACATAGACTTGCCTGAATACATTGTATGTATTGTGTGTGAGCTGTAAGGTCTGTATGGTGCGCGAACTCATGAATGTTTTCTGGTATCCTTAACATATGTACCCGGTGATCTCACCTGTTCGTGGAACTGAAGCAGACGACAGCTTGCAGAAGAAGATGGGAGCGTTCTACCTGTGAGCCTGGTCGAGCTTATATTTTATGGTAGGCATTTGTTTCAATCTTTACAAAAAGCTTCGACATGTTGCGCCTGCTCATGAACCTATTGCACCTTTTTTGAGGGAATTCTAAGATCAAAGAAACAAGACCCTAGACGTAACTCCATTAATGTATACTTGATGCTGGACTTGACCTTCTGTGTTGTTTTCCTGTTTTCTTACAGGATTTGCTGAAAGTTTCGATTGGAAATGCGATATAAGATGCAATTTTGGCTAACTCTAACTTCACAAAAGTGTTTTTTGTCAACTACCTGCACGGGGCCTTGGCAGTACATCTAAGTGTTCTAAGGTGCACGATGTGTTGGATAAAGTTTTCTTTGCAACTCTTATATATTTACTGCGATCTTTCGTGCAGGATACACATGCATGGATACACATACATGGATTCCCTACAAGGACCCTGCGCATCAAAAGCAATCTGTCATCAATGTTAAGTAGACAGATTAAACGAAACGAAGATATGACAGGTGTACACCATATTTTTCTTTCATTTAACCTCTGCATGTTTCCCAGTCAATAAATGTTTTTATCCATTTTCTTTTGTTGAGAAATGTCTTTGTACAGCACAAGTGTCGTAGAAGGTGCATACGTGCACTTTTGTATGATGCTTGGCTGCATGTGTATCAACCAGCAAACACATTGTCAGGCACAACTAATGTGTGATTCCGTACTATCATCCGGACATATCATAATCTTATCATGCACTGTAATAGTTCTGTTTCAGGAATGTTATGAATGTCATTGGCCACGAAGCACAAGCTTGGCCGAGGGTCATTGCAAACAGGATGTTTCATACTCACAAGAAAGTCACTCATAAGGACACATTAGAATGACGGTGGCCAATATGTTTTTGAATGACATTATGAGTACATTAAAACAATTCTGAAGAAATACATTAGAGAATCAAATGAGTGTTGATGTCAAAGGTCGTTTCATGCTCACTAGACTATCACATGTTAATACGCATCGGACTATCACATGTTAATCCGCATCAGACTATCACATGTTAATACGCATCAGAATGATCGGCCAATATGTTTTTGAATGGCATTTCAAATACATTACAAAATTCTAAAGGGACACATTAGAGCGTCAAATGACTGAAATGTCAGAAGTCATTAGACTTTCTTTTTGAACTCGTCTCACATTTTCATAAGGGTGATCTCTATCATTCCTTGCCTGACAACATATTGTTAAGCAGTGTAGAAGAGGGTATTGTAAAGACTAAGAACGAGCTGAAATTTCGAAACAAATGTGCTGCTTCAGTGGAGTTTTTTTAGAAATTTTTACTTCTTACTTGAAGTTCACCTTTGTGAATTAGCTCGCAAAACTGTACATGCAAAACGGCGTGTGTATAGGTTTGTGCGTGGTCCCCGTTTTAAGCTCCATTTTTCTTAGTGAGGTGGATAACGCTGTTAAGACCAAATTGAAGGGAGTCGTAAATATATTCAGATACGTAGACGAATATATGATTCCTGTTGACAACTCTCGCGCAGTACAGAGAAGTGAAGATGTTTTAAATATCATTCAAAAAATGTTCCATTGGCTTAGCTCGGCTATGCCAGGATAACGTAGCGTTAGCAAAGGTCCAGCTGATTAATCGTAGCTTTCCTGATTGTCCAGGATTCGCTTGATTATCATGCTTACTGCTACTTCAATGGCACACACGCGGTATACGTACTATGTGACACATGTATATTTATTTTGCCAGGCAACTATTTCGGGATCCGATGAGTTAAGCTTCTCCGGTCTTCTGCGCCGTTGAGCCGGATTTGCGCTCTCCTTCTCCATGGCTATACCACACTGGCAAACACCAGTCAGATGCGCTAACAAGCTGCTCCAGCGCAGTGTCAGACGGCGACTGCACAGCGAAGGTGAATAGCGGTGCGCGCGCCGGCGCCAATACGTCTGCCACGGCTACGACGTCACTCATCTGGAAAGCGCAGACCGGCGACGGCGGCGGAGTGCGCCGGAGGTGCCAGCTCCAGTGCGTGACATCATTGATCCTCGCGAATGCGGAGCACGGTCCTTGAGGAGGCACGTGTAGCTAACGTGTAGCTAGGCCAGTGTAGCTAACGCTACAAAAAGAAGGAATCGGACTTGAATTCACTTGCGAGATTCCGCGTGCTGACAAGTTGCCATTCCTCGATTTGTGCTTAAGCTTCATCGGTGGAGCAGTGGTTACGGTGCGCGGCTGCTGACCCGAAGGTCGTGGGTTCGATCCCGGGCGCGGCGGTCATATTTCTATGGAGGCGAAATGCTAGAGCCGCATGTAGTTTGCGATGGCACTGCACGTTAAGGAATACTAGATGGTCCAAATTTCTGGAGCCCTCCACTACCACGTCTGTAAGACGACGTCTCGTGGTTTTGGGACGTTAAACCTCGCATATTATTAAGCTTCACTGCGGAGCACAATTGCAGGCCCCCAGTACAGCCCTCTTTCCACAAAACCGATCTTCAATTTCTCGTCGGGCATTCAAAGATTGTAAAACGCTTATGGTATTGTCTTGCTTACGCACGGCATTAGATAAAAGTTGCGCACATATGCTGAACAGTAGCTCCCCTGTGCAAAGTGATTGCTTCAAGGCGGCAGGGTTTCCCGTGCACCTTATCGCATCGGTCTGCGAGGAGCTCATGCGCATCGTTAAAGAAAAACACCATCAACCTTCTCCTCTCACTAATGAAGAAACATGGAAAATGGCTGTTATACCATATATTCATAAGATGTCGTAAGGCGTAAAAGAAATGTCGGGAAGAGATATGGGGTCAGGGTGGTTTTTTCAGCAGGTCAGAAGCTTGGGCGTATCTGCTCCATAGTGCACAGAAGGGCGCAGGGTTCCACAGCTGGCAATGGAAAATGTGGCCAAAGATATGTGAATGCTTTTGTAAAAGGCTGTTTAGGAGTGACGTATCAGATTTCTCCTTCCGGTGGTCACGTGTACATCGGTCAGACCAGTCGATGTATTAGCACACGCCTTAGAGAATCTACAAATTCACTGAATGGCTCGTCTTCTTCTCGTCTTCCTTTTTATTGTCATACATGCAAATGGAAACCTCTTTTAGAGGGCGCTCTCATTTTGTATAGTCACCCGCATCATACCACGCGAGAAATCTCGGAGGCATACTATATGGCAAAGAACTGAACACTGTGTGCGAGCCAACCATCAATGCATAACAAGGAATTCAATTTTATCAACCGATCATGAACACGTTCCTTGGGTGTATTCCTTGTAACCCCTTCTGACATGCGCGGTGCACTTTTTTTGTATGTGTACTTTATTTCGTCTAATAAAGCTTCAGTTGTGAGTGAGCGCTTGTGGTGTGTTTCCCTTCTTTGTCCTACGTCGTCTGTTTGCCTTCAAAGTTTTATATAAAAATGACGAAGACAGTCACGGCCCGGTTATCTCTGCTTTAACATGTCTCGTAGGCAACATGCGCGAACGTGTGACCGTCACTACGTTCAAGTGTGTCAGCAGTGGTGAAGGAACTCACCGTGAAGAGTTGGTTAACTCGAAGATAATAATAAAAGAAATGAAATTGGACTTTCCTGTTTTTCTTCAATCGCTGATAATCCAGACCCCAAAGCGCATGTTTAATCAAAATGATGGAAACTTGGCACGCGCGTACGCACGTTGCCTATGCATTATTACAAATCAAACGTAACCAGACCATTGCTGCCCGTTCCTTCATCGTGAACAAGGTTCCCGTGAGAACCGTCTTAGATATTCGAAACTTTCGTTGGTGGTGTCAGTTTTTCATTGTTGTCATCGACGGAACCCACGCTTTGCAATTGATCAAGAAATGTGCACTTGTGCTTTTTGTTAGTACTTAGAAATATTAGATATACACTTCAAAATCAGAGAAGGAACTGTAACCTATCAAGGAGAAAATATTAATATCGTGCGACTCTAAAAAAGTCACATTACGAATAACCTTAACCTAACCACTTTACTTAATCCACAAGAATAGTGTTATCACTAGAACTAATCGTTAAACCTGTATGCCTATTGTAGTTTAGAGAAAGGTACAAATAACTCACAATAAGGTAACGTCCTCGTTCTTGTGGTTTCACTATCAGAGAGGCTCCATGTTCAGAGTTCCCATAGAGATGGCGTTCGTAGTGGGCTCCGTTCACCTGAATAAACCATTTGTATTATTCTTGCAGGTATAGTGCGACTTGCTCGTCTACGGACCAGGGAGATTTATATATCAGTCGACAAAAAGCATCAGCGTGTTTGTGATTTTTATTGTGATGCTTCCTATTACCAGAAAGACAGTGTTATGAGCTCTACGTTCTGACAGTTACGCAAATCTCTGTTCACCATAGCTCTGGACAAAGAACAAGTGAATGTACGTCTATTTTGTTTGCTATAAAAGCGCAGCTTTCATTCAGGTTGCCTATAATTGTTTCGGATCGCAGCACGAGCTACAGCATGAAAAGTGCATCACCGTATGCGTCTTCTGCAAAACCACTATTTTTAAGGGACTTCTTATTGCTGTCTTTCTGTGACTTATTAAAAAGCTCTTTTGACCATAGATATTACCAACACTTTCTTTTGGCTAAGATGAAAGTGTATCTGATCTTATCCTGTACATCATTCTTGATCATTCACTAGGTTGCATCCATTCACCAATGTGTGGCTGCAGTACGTAAAGCAGAAGTAATAATAATAATAATAATAATAATAATAATCATAATAATAATAATAACTTCTTTATTTCCATCAACGATGAAGGAGAGTGGGGGTAAAAGTTGCTTGAAGCAAGCAACTTGACAGAGGCCCACATCCACCTCCACAATGCAGGCAGCGATAGCACAGTTTCAGAAAAGAAAAGAAAATCATATAGAACACAATATTCAGAATACAAATATATCCAAAAAATTTTACAATTTCATACAAAACAAAAAAAACAGCCACAACAGTAAAAAAGAATGAAGAAAGCAATATTTTTCTCCTATTTACTATGTGAGCATGGATTGATGAAACGTTCGCGCAGTGTTCGTGCAGAAGTTTTCTGCAAATCAATTTGTAATTTATGAAATGAATTTAAAAGGGTTGGTAGCGTGTATGATATTCGCTGCATAGAATAATTTGCCCGCGCAGTGACCACCTTCCACTGTTCTATGTGACGAGTGCCATATGAATGAGTGTTCTTAGCAAGATTAGATAACTCATGGAAAATCTTTAAGTTTTCCTTTATTTCTCGTTTAAACGCTAGACTTAACTTATAATTGTAAAGGTTAAACACACGGATGATATTTCCTTTCAAAAATAAATCTGAGGTATAGGAATTATAGGGTACATTGAAAAGTGCTCGTAAAAACTTTTTCTGCAGTATATGAAGTCTTTCAAGATTGGTATATGTGGTCGTACCCCATACCAAAAAACAATAATATAAGGAAGAAAAAAAGAGTGCATTGTAAACAAGAAGCTTTATTCTAAAAGGTAATATAAATCTGTGACGCGCCATCATACCGACCACACGAGATAACTTCCCTAAAACCGATTCGATGTGTACATCCCAAATCATATTTTGTGTGAAGGTAACGCCCAGTATTTTTACACTACTTACTATTTCGATTGTTTCATGTGCATAAAGGTGTGTGAAGTTTCAAACTTTCCGCACTTCCGTCAATTATTCCTGTCCTCGAGTGACACAAAAAATCACGCCATATCCACGTAGTGAATGATGATTGAGGCGCTGGCTCGGAGATATTCGAGTAAACCGTGAATGCTCCGTACAATTCCCCTGCTGTCATATAAAGATATCACACGTTGTGAAAGTAGCGATTGTGGTCAGGTTGTTGTCGAACCACAAGCGGTCGCAGACCTTGCAGCTGTGGCGGAACGTGTGGTCGAGGAAATCCCACTTGAAGCGCGCGTCGGCACCACCAAATTCAGGTAGCGACCGCTTTCGGCGCTTGGCCGCTGCATCCTGCGCCCTTACCTCTTCGAGGTTCTCTTGCCGCCGCTTCCACGCTGCTTCGGCATAGCGGGCTTGTATCTCGGTGTCCACACGACGCTGACGTGTCTCTGCGGCCTCGCGGGCTCTCACCGGCGGCGAGCCCGCACTGACGGCGAGCCCGTCTTGGCGGCGATCCCGCATTGCTGCAGCCTTGCGAGCCCTCCGCTCCGCCACCGTGTCTTCTTTGTTCTTTTTACAATTACCGAAGCGCACTGCCGGAGTGGAGCGAGCGCCGACGTAAGCTATGCTATATGTGGTTTTGCCTGGGGTAATACCCTCATCAAGGCGCTCCAAGAACAAGAGCGAAAAGACTTCTCTTTCTCGTGAGTGAGCTGCGCCTGTAGCGGGCGTCTCTGGAATTAAGGTTACGGTTACGGCGCGGGACTACACCCCAGCTTAAGAACCTGGCGAGCCAGCTTCAAAAATTTGAGGTAGCTATGCATTAGTGGTGCGAAGGCTGTGGAAACAGCGGAGCTGGTGGCCTTCCCCTCCTGTTGACCATGCTCCTCACCCTCACTTCCTTTCCCGCCGCCTTGCTATGTCTTAATGTACAAGGCTACGCTATCCCTTGCCCTCTCCCCTCCTCATTTCCATCCTCATCACTCTCACTTCCCTTTCCCAACCCCTTCCTATATATACTACACGTGGCTATGGTATGCTTTTTTTCTTTCACTATCTCTCACTCTCTCATTCTCTCTGTCTTTCGTTCTGTTTATATTTTTCTCGTTCTCTCGCCCATAGCACCTCAATGGTACGATTCTCATATATGCGTGTTCTGCTACCATGCCTGGATCGCCGAGTGGTTACGACGCTAGCCTTCAGACCGTGGGTACCCCGGTTCGAATCCCGTCTCGCCCAGAAATTTATTTCACTGTATCTTTAAGGCGAAAGCATTAGATGCCTCATCATACGAGAAAATAGGCCGGCGGCGGCGGCATCGGCGTCAGAAAGAGTGACACAAAAATCCATCATCACACGACAACGTCACATCATCATTACGTCACAGATCACTGAAATTTCAGAGGTCACTATGACGTAACATAGGCTTACTTTACGGGATGACATCATTACATTACATCGCGCCTTGCACTGCCTTCGTGACTGGTGGGGCGATCACGGAGGCAGTGCAAAACTTGAATTTGTGCCGATCCTGGAGGCAGTGCAAGACCACGTTAGGTGCAGAAAGCTTTCGAATGGAAGCGAGGGAGGATGAATAAATCGACTGAAAAAGAAAGATGATGGCTTTCGCCTTCGAGTCGTGTTTGGCGAATGCATAAGGGACCCTGTGAGCTTTTTCGCCTCCTTGTCCTCGCCTACTCATTTCCGTCCTCCTCTTAGGAGGACGGAAATGAGTAGGCGAGGACAATTTTCGCTTAGCGCTCGCCTCCCTCCTTCTGCCTGCCAAATCTGCTCCAACTACCTTCCCCACCGCTCTCCATCGCTCCCCTTCACTCCATTCTCTCGTGTCTTCGCTTTCTCTCGCACCTCCTGTATTCGGTAATGAGGCTTGCCCAATTCCTGTGGCACATACTCTCCCGAGTATTAGGCGGACGATACACGGACAAAGCTCTATCTTCAACACATCCACTCTTAACATAGAGAGTCGCATCTTATGGACAAGTGTAACCCAGTGCCGGCAGTAAGCATAAACGTTTCAAAGGGGGCTTTCGAGTCAGCCCGATAAGAGGATACTCAACTGCAACAAGGCAGACACAAGCTCTTTAATGGCAGAGCTGTTTAAGCCGGTCGTAATCTGTCCAACGCGAACGAAAAAAAAAAAAATCCCGCGCCGCGATGACGTCACCACGCTCTGTCTAGCAACTGGTTGCTCGGCTCTGCGCCCGCTTTGCTAGACCATGCACTGCTCCGCCAGAAGCCCGCCTTCCTGGACCCTGCGCGTAACTGCTCTGTCGTGCCAGACGTGACGTCACAGCAAACTGCGCATGCGCTCCTTCGTTCTGTAAAAAACCGGCGTGCCGGTGACGCGCGGCGCAGACATGGCGACAGCGAAGTAGGTTCCGCTTAGCGGAAATTGCGGCATGCTGCCAAGCGACACTGTTGGACTTAACTCGCTTCAAGTACTCCACGACGTAGTATGGCCGAAACGACGAAACGCGACTGTGCTGGACTCGACTGGAACTTGGCAGTAGTTGGGATTACCTCTTTTAACTTAGCATCACTTCATATAACTTGACATCACTTCGTATGGCCACGACCACCTAGGAACCGATCAGCTCTGCTGTGCCTTTAGCCTTCCACCCCTAGTGCAAGCTACGCCCGGGTTTTTTATCTAGGAATTATGAAACTTTGTGATCGTAGAATTCTCACGATTAATCGCTCCTCAAGTGTAACGCAGTTTTTCTTGTCGAAATACAACGGTGCGATTTTCCTGAATCCCAGCTGGTTTATGACTAAAGTCAAAGCCTCAACCACCCCCCACTCCTGCCGTGCCCTGTCGACGCGAACGAAAACCCGTATACAACTCAGGTACATATCCCTTCTGGATTTCTTTTTCTAGTGTCGTTGAAATTGAACGACTTGTCCAATCAAATTGTATCGAGAAAGTCGCTTGGCGTCACACTCGAACCGAATGTGTACCCTCAACCACATAAAGAAGGTAAAATATTGCATTGACGACTCTTAATCTGTGAAACGTTCTGCAGAGAAGTTAGTACTGTTGCGTATTCAAGAGCATCTATTATTTGAACGAGATAACAGTTGTTCGTTAAGCTGCCCCAAAATCCACCTCCATCTCTGTGGCGCCTGGCCGCCGTCATTGTGTAAACAAAGGGGCGCGAATGGGAACCCGTTACCTTGAGTGCGCTACTAAGTTTCGTTGGGATGTCTTGCTTCACTGTCTATTTGATAATGAAGCCGTTTCCTCTAATTAATGCGCTTTGCTTTCAGCTCAAAGAAAACAGCCAGTAAACGGTTCACCGGCTGCAAATGAGCGTCGGCCCCAAAATTACTGTTTGTAACTATCCGGATGAGCACTTTCTTGAATTCCGGTGGCCAGAACTTCTGAAATGTAAGTTTTCTATGCGTGTTTATTCACTGAAGCAACGCCACACGGCCAAAATGAATAGCTTGACATTTCAGCCTCTTTAAACATACCTTGCACAGCTCTTCTGGACAATTATTTTGTAATTATTCCCATCATTATTATGACCAAAATACATCAGTATTTCTCCTGCAGCACCACCACAGACCGAATGGCATTCGTTGTACCGAATGTCATTCGAATATAATGTTATTGAAATGCGCAGCGTTCCAAGAGTGTAAGACGCGATTCTGACACCGAATGCAGAATCCGGTAAAACTTGATTGCTGCATGCAGTCCGTCAATTCTGCCTTATTTTTTCTTTGCTTCAGCACTCCGTAAACAAACTAATAAAACGATAGAAAAGACTTTCTTAAAAACCAGAAGCGATGAAAAGTATTATGCAAATGTGCAGGTACTCACATCTGTCCTTTACACCATCTTTAGTGTAGTCCCGAAGCAGAAGTGTAGGCGCAAGGACCGACGCTCTCTTCAATTCCAATGAATGTTCATAGTTGAAAACAACAACTTTCCGCTGTTTATTTTCTCGATCTTCATACACAACGGGATACACTGTGACGCTTTCACCGTTTGAATGTGCCTGGTTGATGAGAGCTGTAAATAAATTCAGGCGGGAAAAATGAGCCACATCGACATTTCAGAAAAAGGGGTCTAAGCGACAGGCTCAAATAAGTCTCTGGGACATTAAAAAAACATTATTTTGAAATTTGCAGACATTTGTTAACACGAAGATGTTTTATGCCGGGGTCGGGCCCAATGTGGCTGCGCCTCCTCGCCAAGCTTTGGGTTCTTGCATTGATGTCGCAGATTGAAAACTCCACTGTCAGGTGCATGTACGTCGCCGCATGGGCCCAGATCTTCATTTCAAATCCTTGTGGGTCAAACTAGAACCTCTCGTCCACATTCTTCGAAAGTTCTAAACATCCCCGCAACTATTTTAAATTTTTGTCATTGATATTTTCCCTTATTCGCCCATTACGTAGTCACGGACAGGATGCGCACGCGTAACGCTGACACACGCGGTAAATAAATCATATTCGTGATTGTGGCAAATCGCAGTGCCTACACGTCTCATCGCTCATCTTTCCGCCAAGTGTGCAGCACACCGCTATTCATTTGTTTACATCGCTGCATCGTCTGCCTCGGTGGTACTGTAGTTACGGTGCTCGGCTGCTGACACAAATGTCGCTGGTTCGATCCCGGGCGCGCGGCGGTCGCATTTTGATGGAGCAGAAATGCCGGACGTCCGTGTGCGGTTCGATTTCAGTGTACGTTTACGCCAGATGGTCGAAATTTTCGGAGCTCTCTAACAGCGCGTGCCTCGATCATAATCATATAGTGGTTTTCTCAAGCAGCATCTCAGATATTACATTTATTAAGATCGCTGCGTATGAGTCCTAGAATGTACATTCACTGCTTGATATACATCAGCTGTATCAACTTGCCATTGCGGCATCGTTTGCGTCGTTTGTGAACATCATATGCGTGCACAAAAATGCGCGACAATTCCTTTGGACTGCATGCACAGCGTGAACAGTTTGTGACTACATTGCCCATGGTGTGAAATAAACGCAATTTGTTGAGGCAACTTGATTTAGAAGAAATTAGCAAGCTCTACACTAATATCTGTTGACTTCATCTGCGAAGTGCGCGGTGGACATGCGTAATTCTTTCTTGTCATTAAGAAGCCATCATGTGTCGTAAACTGCGTCGCAAACACTTGATTTAATTATTTAGGCTATTTGTTCAATGCTTCACTACACTGTATAAGCGGATTTAACGGCGTTCGCTGGCTAGGTAATGTGTATATAGCGGGATACCGCTGTGGCGTACGCTTTTCGCCACGTGGCAGGGACGCAGCTAATATGAATACACTTTAGAGGGTTTAGTGAGTAGTACAGTGTAATGTAAACCGTAATAGGCAGTGGAACTATTGTTCTGTTCAAAATATTACTAAATCTCCCGTGATAAGGTCAAGAAATTGAAGAATAGTGTAGAAAGAAAAAAAGATTAGCTGTTATTGTTTTGGCGAGTCTTCGCTTGTCACGCGTGTAAATCTATCTAAATATACAAGCTAACTCTGTTTGTAGAGTTTCGCCTGGCCTCGATTCTTCGATGAGAATATAATCATCTCCAAAACAGAGATAACACGTACTGCAAAAATAGTTAGATATGTGGCAAGACTCAGCAAACAGAGCAACAAGTAATTAAATTTAGAGTAGACCTTACCCACTGCTATCGTCCAAAAGCAAACATGCAGAACATACATGCTGGAGTTGCAGTATAGCGCTGTATACCGTTCAAGCAAGTCCTGAAATTTGATGGCTGCTCCAAAGGACGCTAAAGCTTGTTCTTGATT
The DNA here is from genome assembly GCF_013339695.2 of Rhipicephalus sanguineus. Classification (NCBI taxonomy): domain Eukaryota; kingdom Metazoa; phylum Arthropoda; class Arachnida; order Ixodida; family Ixodidae; genus Rhipicephalus; species Rhipicephalus sanguineus. The sequence goes on from NC_051183.1 coordinate 141,288,973, forward strand.
CCAAACAATCAAAATTTCACACCGGTCGTTCGGAATACAATATCGTGACTTCAAACGTTAAGTGCACGGTTGGGTTATGGTTGCCAGGTCTCCTTTTCTTATATCTTGCCTGTACACATGTATGAACACGCGCTCTTATATGTTTCATTTTGCAATAGGCCCCGGTCTGTAGATTTGCCCTATGTCCAGCAGTTTCTCGAGTCTCGCAGGTGCCTTTCTGCAGCGAATAGAAGGTACATTTATGGCCGCAAGTTGTTTTGATTGATGGGCATCACAGGTGACGAGTGTGCTCGCAAGCTCAACGCTGTTTAACGGGCGAGATGCTGGGTGGCTTTGTGCGGCAAGCTGTTCACCCAGATTGAAAGTGATCAAATATATCGTGAGAAGAGCACCTGCTGAGCGCTGTTCCTTCGGCTGAGCCGCGCACTCAACGACCATGACATTAACAGTGATGATGAGCGTATACGTGCGAAAAAGACGAAACACGATTGTTTGGCTCACATGACGCGCGCCCCGCGCGAGGGCGTCTGTCCAGGCCGATCGTTGTAGCGGCGCAGATCACAGTATAAAAGGGTTCAAAGTTGAAGAGTTGAAACTCTACGCACAAGGGAAGCGGCCGCCAGAAGGCGTGACGGCGAGAATGACGCAAGAGTTCGCTGTCGCGCTTGTTTCCACACCTCTGCGAGGAACGGTAAAACAGGAATAAAACATTTCACAGAAGAAACAGCTCGATTCGAGAGCGACATCTAGTCGATGGGTTAGAGAAACCGGTCCAGTGCCGTTTATCGTATCGCGTTTAGCCGTCCTCTTCACTTACCGCGGAGTTTATGCAGGCCCGATGAAGGCATTTGCCAAAGAGCTATGTGAACTTTCCTCCCGTTCAGAATGAGGAAAGAGGCGTCGAGTTCACAAGTCGGTTGTTGACACTAAACGACCAAAATTTGAGAGTGTCCTGCGGTCCGTTGTAAGCGAAAGTCACGAATGGCAGAACATGCCATTTGATGTGGTCCGCGCTTATGTAGATTTGCGTTACGTCGGAGAGCATGCGAGAAAAGTGCTCCATGAAGACATTGGTCTTACGGCGGTAGCTGGAAGTAGTCTTATGAACAGTGGAACCTGCATGAAGAACATTATGGAGAATTTGAAGTAGAAAAACATATTCATGTCCACACTAGGGGGTGCATAATTGCGATAACAGATATATGGACACTCTCGGTGGGCTTTTGCCTTTGCCGTCGACGTCATGTTGCGCTTGAAGTCTGTGAAGCCTCTGGGCGGGCGTTTCGCCGTTCTGCTAATCCCCTCCCTCTGCCGTTACGTTCTCCCGCGACGACAAGTGGCGTCATCTTTTGCCTCGCGCCGGTTCAGGTGGTGGCGCTGCGCGCGGTCTCAGAGCCGCGAGATTCAGCGTGACCGAGACACACGTACACGGGACGCTCTCTCTCCTCGGCCGGCGCGGGGTAAGCACGTGTTTCCTTCTTGTCCGACGTCCCCTTTGGGAATCGCCGGACTGTAGCCTGCCTGGGTGCCTCGGCATTTTCGGCGGGCGTGTTATTCTGTGTAAGCTCCGGTTCCGTACCGTAAGCCAAAGAGCGGTGAATAGTGCTCCTGCGTGGTCGTAGTACGCCGAGCTGCACTTGCCGGAGGCCCACGCGTACATAGATTTGCTTTAGGTCTCGCGACCAGGCCCAGTGCTCATCGCGAAAGTGCGCAGCATAGCCGCGAGAGACCTTTTCTCGAGCGGCGTGTCAAAGCTCGCCATTGCCAGCTGGGATGTGCTCGCGGTTGCCCTTGGTGCACCGTCTGTGCGTGAAGCCCTTTGCTTCTCTGTGTCCCGGGAGCGGACGTTGTGCTGTGTGTTGGGGTGCCGCGCAAGGCAAAAAATCACACCATCTCCCGCTAAAGGGGACCATGAGGCGATGCGAAGCAGTGTTTCGGCATGTAGAGCCCGCGTTCTAGAGGTGGAGTGGTAAGGAGGAAAGGGGAGAGGGGAAGTGGAGAGGGGGAAAGGAGAGCTGAACTGCTAGCTGAACGCTCGCGCAGCGGTGCTCTACACGGGAGCAGGCGACGGTGGACGCGGCCCTGTGGCTCGCTAAGCCTGAACCCGTGGTGGTCTTCGACTCCGATGAGTATCGAGGCTACCAAAAGTCTAAATCGACAGAATCACCCCGCGTATCGTAGCAGTTAAGTCTAGTAAATGCGTGCGAGCGCTGGGTGCGAACCCGGCTGAAGCATCGCTGAAACCAGCTGGCCGTCGCACGAAGGGAGGGCACATGCGAAAAGACCGTCCCGCATGCAAGGCCTGTCATCGATGGCTCAGAGAGGAAACGCCCCGCCCATCGTTCGTCGGAGGATGACGGGAAGTCGGTGGGGGTGGTTGCTACAGCAGCAACTGCTAACTTCTATGATAAGTCGTTACTGCATTTAACTGGGCTGGATGGTATTGAGTGAATGCTTCCATAATACTATATTGCAGCACGCACAAAGACCACACAGAAACACATGGTTTTCGTGTGCGTGTTCGCTTGGTATATGGAAGCATTTGGAGGATTTGTGCATTGCTGACCATTGATCTTCATGTTCTGTACATTTTGTGTTGTATTGCAGTTTTTGTATTCTGCCTCGACTCCTGCGATAGCCCTTCGAGGCTGCAGTATGTTGAAATAAAAACAGCCATTAGTAGTCGCTTCATAGAGGTGCTGTGCTTTTTTCACTGCTTACTTCACGCTGAGACAACAGACGCCACGAAAGCCTCCTCGCTTAAACCAACGCTTTGAAGAATCGCGCGCTAGCAGATGCAGAAGAGTTAAATGCTGGCATTACTTCGTAGAACGCTCCAGTTTGTTGTTATCGCATTCATTGCTTCGCCCTTGTAGTGAAACTGTAATTTCTATGGCAATTGAAAGGGCATATTTTTACCATTTGAAACAAAGTCGGGCTGCCTTAGAACGTGTATTTACAAACCGAGATTCAGTAAGGAAGAAAAATGTACATACTATGAAGAAGCTAACGAAACGATGAAGCATGCGCTGGTTTAAGCGAAATGAATATGGAGATATCCACCCGCGTGTATCTTTCGCATTAGCCTATATGAATCCTTGCGTTTGGTCACAACAATGTAAATGAAAACAGGTGATTGCCCCATATTAAAGGGGACGCCCGTAGCATCCATCCATAATTCCATCCATACATCTAAAAAAATCATGGGAAGTTTGCACTAAGTCGCGCAAAGCTTCTCACAGCGGAGCACGGACCCGTCTCCGCTCGTATTCCCCGTCGACCGACACCTCTAGCTTCGAGATGCGCGGCTTCCTCCTCGGGAGTACGCTGCCAGGCTATGGACAATAGAGCGGAGGTTGGTGTGGCTTAGCTAGTGCGCATGTGCGGCTTTGCCAAGCGTTGCGGTATCTGGTCGCAAGACGACGCGATGCTTGCTTCCTCTTTCTTTCTATATTTCTTTCCTCTCTCTACTTTCTCGCTCTTTCATTGATGTTCTCTCTATCTTTTTGATTCTGCATTTATTTCTCTCTTTCTCATTCTTTCTGTGCTACGCTTTACTCTCTCCCCTCCTCTTAACCATCACATCTGTCCTCCTCATGCTTACTCCCCTTTCCCTCCCCATGCTACACTATACTGTACAAGGTTATGCTACGCTTGGCTAGCGTGCCTGGACAGCCGAGTGGTTAGGACGCCCACCTTCGGATCGAGGGTAGGCATGTTCGAATCCCGCCTCGTGAAGAATTTTTTTTTTGGCACGAAATATTCTCTTTCTTCATATCTTTCTTTCCGTGTATCTGTTTGTTTCTCTCTAAATATATATACTCGTTCTGAGGTAGCCGCACAATGGCACATACACGTTAGGTTGATGATGATAGTTTTCTGCGATCGACTCACGAGGAACGATTTCCGAAACAGCTTCGCTGTGAAAAAAGTCAGGCGACATATAGTACCATGAGCTCTAGTATGAGGATGTACTTGTAACAAAAGGTAAACCATGTGAACCAGTACGAAAGAAGGGGAACATTAAGCAAGAGAAGTACTCTATATCAAGGTAATTTAATTTCTCCTGTGCTTTGCTTCGGATGTGAAGTGCTACACATTTTCCCATACGGGACAAATGCATATATACAGATGTCAGTGTTTAAAAAATTACACAATCTCCCACTAAAGGGAACCATGTGGGGATGCGAAGCAGCGCATGGGTCGACTTAAAGTTCATTTCATCACGGGCACCTTGCCCGATGTTAACGCGTCCTCGCAAGTAGATCACACCATGAATTCACTGTAGTTGCAGTTGCTGTTACTCGTCCCGAGCTCTTGTTGGAGCACGCCACGCGGGTTCATCGCGCGTCTGCAGAATCTCGTTCCCCGACGCCATCACGTGACTGCTGAGAGAGTGTAAGGGGGAGAGGCCACAGCGCCTTACCCATACCCTTACACAAGCCCGAGCGCGCTAGCGCGTGCCAGCACACATGGTTTGGTCTGCGTTACGCCAAGCTAGGACAGCACACGACAGCCCTGGCCCCTAAAGTGTTCTGCATGTATCATCATCAAGGCGGTCGAAGAACAAGAGGAAGTAGACTTCCCTTTGGCGCGAGCGCGCCCTTAGATGGCTATGCTAGGTGGTAGAAAGCGGACGGTCGCCAAGGGACGGACACAGCCCCGAGCAAAAGCTCTTTCGCATCTAAAAAGTGGTTATGAATTAGAGCACTGAGGTGACTCACAAAATTTCAGCCGACAAGCGCAGCCGCACTGCCATTGGAGCCAAATGTATTGGCACCGCAAGTGTAATTAACACAAAAATGCCTCCATTGCTGCTCCAGTTTAAAATGGAAGATTAGTTATGTTGTCTCATTGTGAATATTCACAACCTTACCATGACCGTGCAGGGCTATGGCTATTTGTTTTATCCGCATGTCTATAAGCTAACATATATAAAAGGAATGCATCTCAATATAAATATTAATTTAGCTTATGAAATCTCGCTGCCCGTCGGATTGGAAAGGATAAATACACAGGTACAAAACAAAAGGAAACCTTAGGAGTGCGCAGCCAGCCTGTGCACTATAGAGCGGAGGTTGCGCGCGATGTCTCCACCGGTTGGCGGGGCTTAGGTACTGCGCATGCGCGGCTTGCCCAGGTGGTGCGGTATTTGGTCGCCAGACGACGCGATGCTTGCTTCCCCTTTCTTTTTGTTTTATCTTTCTTTCGTTGATGTTCTTTGTCTCTTTCTGCATTTCTTTCTCTCTCCTTCTCATTATTTCTGTGCTTCTCTTTACTCTCTCCCCTCCTTTTTTCCCTCCTCCTCACCATCACATTTCTCTTCGTCACGCGCATTTCCCTTTGCCACCCCCTTGCGAACTGTACTATACACGCCTATACTACGACCTGCTAGCGTGCCTGGGTAGCCTAAGTGTTAAGACGCTCGCTTTCGGCTCGAGGGTAAGCGGGTTCGAATTCTTTTCAACAAGAATTGTTCTCTTTCGTTATGTCTTCCTTTCCATCTTTCTGTTTGTTTCTTTTTTCTTTCTCTGTGTATATATATATATATATATATATATATATATATATATATATATATATATATATATATATATATATATATATATATATACATATATATATATATATACATATATATATATATATATATATATATATATATATATATGCGAGGATGAAGTTCAATGGATCCGGTGGGAAATGCAGTCGAGAAAGGAAGACAAAACGTACGAAACAAGCTTTACTAACGTTTCGGCAGGAGGGCGATCGACTCACAAGGAACGATTTGCTAAACAGCTTCACTGCTAAAACATGAATTAACAATAGCTGCTGAGGCTTCACGTACCAAAATCACCATATGATTTTGAGGCGCGCCGTAGTGGAGGGCTCCGGAAATTTCAGCCACCTGGTGTCAGACGCTGCGCCACCGCGACGGTTCACAATATAAAAGGCCGCCAAAATATACGAGTTGTGCGATCGTTGGCAAATGACATTTGCTACGTACAAGTGGTTCGCATGACTGCAGTGAGAAAAAATCACGCCATATCCACGAAGTGAATGATGATTGAGAAGCTGGCTAGGACATGATTGGGTAAACCGTGCATGATCCCTACAGTTCCCCTGCTGTCATATAAACATGTCACACGTTTTTATAGTAGCGATTGTGGTCAGGTTGTTGTCGAACCACAAGCGGTCGCAGACCTTGCAGCTGTGGCCGAACGCGCAGTCGAGGAAATCACGCTTGGAGCGCGCGTCGGCGCCATCAAATTCAGGTAGCGACCACTTTCAGCGCTTGCAGAGTCTTGGCGGCGAGCCCGCGATGCTCTGCCTTGCCAGCCCTCCGCTCCGCCGTCTTGTCTTCTTCGTTCATGTTATTAATATTGAAGCGCACTGACTGACGACTGTCGAAAGAAAAAGGAACCGCGCAATTGTGGCCCTCTAGCGGCCTTCTATCAAACTAGAGCACGCGCAGGAGTGGAGCGAGCGCCGGATGCTACAGTTGGCTATGTTATGTAGGGTTTTGCTTGCGTTAATATGATCATCAAGGCGCTCGAAGAAAAACAGGAAGGAGACTTCTCTTTCGCGCGAGCGTGCACATGCTATGGTTGGCTATGCCATTTAGGGCTTTGCCTGCGTTAATGTCATCACGGCGCTCGAAGAACAAGAGGAAGAAGACTTCTCTTTCGCGCGAGCTGCGCCTGTAGCGGTCGCCTCTGGAACTAAGGTTACGCTTACGGCACGGGACTTCGCCCCAGCTTAAGAACCTGGCGAGCCAGCTCCTAAATCTAAATAGTGGCCATCACCTTTATTCTGTACTCTTTGCATCAGTGTCGCAACAAGAGTTCGATAGCAGAAGTACGTTTCTTCATCCATAAGGTTCGGCCATAATTGGACACCGCAATATTGATATTACGATTGGTACATTACAAAAACTCCCTTTTCTCAAAAGGTGGCTGCGGCAAGCACCAACTACAAGCTTTTAGCTTAGACAGCATTTGTGATGCCTCTTCTTAGGTATGCTAACATTGTATGGTTCATGCACAATAAAAATATTATATCTGAACCGGAAAAATCCAGTGAAAGGCAATTTGGTTTGTTTGCAAAAAATATAGGCACAGTAATTCACCTACACTTCTGTTAACACACTCGGGGATTGCAACAATGCTTGTTCAAGCCAAACGAGCTCTTCTGTAATTCTGCACCAAATATTAAGCAACCGCATAAGTATAGATGCCCGTGCATATGCGAGCCTTTTTTATTATTCCGCATAGCCTTGAATATTCATCCTTATACACTGAGTTCCTATGTAATAACGATAATCGTCTGTTCTTTTTTTCACCATGTCAGGGACGAGTGGTATAAGCTACATGCATCTGAAAGTAACAACGTGCACGTCTCACCTTGTTAGTTTATTGGAAAACGCCATTAGTACTTCCAATTGCCATGACACAGTCGCCCTACAATTTAAGGGTTTCAGCGAAAACTACAAGTATAATGTGTATTGTGCCTGCACATATATGAAAAATGGACTGTCAAACGATATTCCAGTGCCAAACAAGTCCTAAAAGTCGCCGCCTGTAAACCCTGCCTACCGGCAGCGACCGCCATTTTGCCATGGCGTGTGTGACGTCATGTGCTGCATTAAGCGGAACCGTCGTCGTCTGTCAAACTTGCAGCCGCTGCAAATCGGTTTCAGGGCCAAGCTGAACAAAGCTAAAATAGCTCGACTGTACACGCAGCTCACCACGGAAGAAAATAGTTCGCAAAGAATGCAGACACTCGCACAGCAAGCAGCTTGTTACGTCACGGCTCGTGACTGGTCAGTAATAATAATATATCGCGTTTAACGTCCCTGAACCACAATATGAATAGTAGAGACGCCGTAGTGCAGGGCTCCGAAAATTTCGACCACCTGGGGTTCTTTAACGTGCACCTAAATCTGAGTACACGGGCCTCAATCGAAAATGCAGCCGCCGCAGCCGGGATTCGATCCCGCGACCTTCAGGTCATAGCGCCATAACGACTAGATCACCGTGGCGAGGCCGAGTGCGTCAGTGTTGTCCCGACTTTCAGGCCGCCCGCATTTTTATAAAGATACTGAATAACATATTAAGGGTGATTCCACGTAAGATTGAACAAACGATGGCTGGTCGACCTCTTAAATTTATTTCAAAATTTCATATATTATTGCCTGATGAGTGGGAAGAAGAGATCCGCAATTTCTTCTGCCGCCAAGAATTATTTCAAAGCACAGGAAATCAATAATGACGGAGAGGTGGAGTGGAGCGCTCGTCCGCTCTGCTGTTTTGACCAACTTTCGTTATGGATTGCACAAAATGTATTAAAGTTAGGTAGCTGAAATTTCTTTAATTAAATATATGCATGTTTTTGCTTCTGTTCAGGTATTTTTAGGTTTTATGTGTAGTGTAGATGTCTTTATTAAAAAACTGAAAATTGGCCCAGGAAGCGTTATTTTCTTTATTTTGAAGGTCTTTATCTCAAAAAAGCCTTGTAGCAGAGCGACGAAAATTCCGCATTGCGTTCTTCGCGTACTTACCTACCAAGCTGCCGAATCTTATATTTATATAACTTTTCAGTAAAGAGGTACGATCGGGCTAATTTCAGGAAAACACCGAACAATGGAAATTTCAGACGACAATTAAAAAAACAATTTTTTATATTTCTTAAACTTTGTCCACCTATTCTCCTCCACATCAGCTTCCACAATCATTGAAAACATATTGCATCATTTCATTGCAGTAATAGTAACGGCCCCTCCAATGAGACCTTTAGGCAAGGCTCAGCGCACCATGCAGGTCTGAAGATACGATGCTTCCATGCTTAAGAAATAAGCTTCTTATTATAATATTTCGCTAGTGTGGATGGCAGGAGAGTGAAGTTGACAGCGTTCCCGGGGTCCCCTTGTTGCTGCATGAACTTGCCGAGAGCTTTCGGTCCAATGCGCTCAGAACCAGCGCTTTCCTTGAGCTGAATTTCCCGATTCATCACCCTAAAGTGACACTAATGAGGAACAATGAATTGCCTTAGATCGATAAATTATGCTTTGAGAAGTCTAATGCCGTTAATTTCGCCATCATAGATTTAATATTAGAGGAGCAAATCAAGTTCAAAGTTTCATTTTTGCATTTCGCGCTGAAATCTCCACGCGTGACGTCACGCATTTTAAAGTGTATTTATCGTATTTTGGCACCATTGGCTCAACAAAATTACCCCAAACTTGGTATGTTAAGTCTATGGACCCCTCAGAGGACAATGCACTTCATTTTTATCGATGAGGAACTACGTAGTCCCTAGTAGGCGCCGTCAAAATATGTGACGTCACGGCGAATGGTGCGGAAACTTCTAGGTGGCCTCGCCACCCACATTTTCTTCTTGCGCGTTTTCTCGCTTACTAAGCGTCTTCTTTGCAGTAAACGTGGTGTTTTTGGCATTGTGAAAGAGTACTTTACTAATATGAGAAAAATCGTTTTACTCTTTAGTGTCCCTTTAACTTTACGCCCGCCGTATCTCCCAGCGAACATTTTCGGCTACCACCTTCTGCCTCGTTTCGCGCCTCAGTTTGTTTTTCCTTGATGTAGGCTGGCCTGAACCTACTTCTAATTGTGCCAGGAGGTTTCAAAGAGGACACGCCGGTAGTCGCAGTGATCTGGTTAATGACGTCGATTTTTTTTTCAGGGGGCATAAGAATGTCATCGTTCAACTGCGCGTTCCGTGAAGATCTTTCATTGAAGTCGTAGCAAAAGCACGCGTAGCACAAGCAGTGCGTCTCACTGACAGTCACTGATCTTTTGGGTGTTAGACGTTCCTTCAAAGCACTGATGTCTAGGTCGGTATCTCTGTGAAAGTTTGGCTTCTTTGCAATAATTAAGCTTCTTGTGCTTCGAAAGGTAGTCTCCACAATACACTCATTCAGAGCTATACAAAGAATAACGCACATAACAAAGATTATGATAAAAAATGGGGTGCGTTCCGTCAGGTTGCTTCCCTCGTCAGATCTAACGACGCAGTGCCGGCGAAGCGCAGGAGGAGAAGTGGTGGCGCCCTCTCTTGCGCAGCGCCGGAGTCAATGGCATGTTTCGGAAACGTTTTTAGCTATCTCAAGTTATTTGTTCCGATTACTTCTTGGATATATCTGTTAGTTATAATATTTATACCTTGTTCGTTCATTTTAGCACGGTTTTAAACATTCCGACACTTCTCATGGCTTGTATCGGGGGCTTTACTGTGAGCGTGATCACGCTACATGAGATGCATGGATGGACGACAAGCCGGGCCCCTGAAGTGCTCCGCTCCTAAAACAAGGTTTACTTATATATCTCAAAATATCTGGTTTTCTGCACTACAGCTAATATTAGCTTGTTTTGCTTGCCTCACGTTTCGATCTCACTCTTGCGCCCTTCTAGGAGTTTGTCTTCAGACAGAACAGCCTGGTACGTCTCTTGTGCTAAACAGCGCCAGCTATTTATGGACCGATGTAGTGAGACAGGCGTATATGCTGCCAAATGTCACAATACTGCAAGGCGTTTCTGAGGGATACCTAAAGAAGGTGTTCTTCTTTAGACGTCTGCGTCATTTTCTAACACAACTGTAAAATTCGACTAAAGATTTAGTCGTAAAAAATTGAAACATTGATATTACCAGTTTTCAAGGTCCTCACTGCGTAGAACTTCAAATATTGGGTAGGTTTGCTTCGGTCAGTTTGTCCCCTCTTTGTATTAGGAGGGTGACAATAAAGCACACGGTGGAACGCTCATGTTCTCATATTAGTTTGGTTTATTTCTGCACTAATGGCTGCCTTGCGTCGAAAAGCCCAACTAAGGGAGGCTGCAGAACTTAACAAAATATCTGCAATGAGTTTATAACCTCTTGTATCATGCCCCAAACAAAGTGCGCACACAGAGTTTACCCAAGCCGCCCAAGAAAAGAATTTAACGTAAGAAACAAGTAGACAGCACATTAGAGAAAGTAGATATAAAAATATATCGGAGAGTGGAATAATAGCTACAAACACCTACTGACAGAATTACAGCACTCAGGTTCTGTAACCTCCAATAAACCTGAATTACTCCTTTATGCATGCCATCGAAAAAATAGCGCTCCCGTGGTACAGATTCGTATTAATGGTGATCCGATTTCTCAGCCTTATATACTCGTGTACTAAGATTCCGTCCAAATAAAGCGCTGGGCGCATCGTTGCGACGTCGCTGTGATCTCGGAGCGTCGCTACTGCGTAGAAGCTCGTTCACTGCAATTAAAGATTATTCTTCCTGAAACGTCACGCCAGTTAATACTTCCCTGTCCGCGGGAAAAGAGACCAATTTTGCATACTTTAGTAAACAACTTTTCTACTGCCCCACAAAATTATTGGTATAGTATAAATTTGTATAACAAGGAATGCACTTTCTAATGGTATTAATTTAATCCAACATTTCTAAGCGGTTTTCCGGAAATAAAAACTTTAATCAGAAAATTTTTAACAACAACGAGAACACTGGGAAAACGTGAATTCTAATTTGCGCCAAATTAACTCAAAAAATTTTTTTCAACTATTCATTTTCGACCAAAAATGCCATATCCAATATCCCTGCAAGTATAAGCATTCTATCTGTAGGCCTTATTTAGAAAATAAAGAAAACGTTAGCCTTAGTGGCTATGGCAGCCACCGCTCTGTGCAGTTATGTGATGGGGTGAAGCACAGCTTTGCGCAACGTGTTTCGCAGAAAACATTTTCTGTTCTACTTGACGCTCAAAAGGATGCATCCATGCATAATTATTAGTTGTGCTGCTAGATCTGGGCGATTATTTCTCAGGTAAAGAAGAGCATGAAGAAATCGACGGCTCCGACGAAACGCCGCGCGGCACGACAGAGCACAAAGCCGAGGTCCACTCACGTTCGTCTTCTCGCGCTATACTCCACTCTTTGAGCAGCCGCCGGCAAATTGTCCCGCCCAAACGATGTTGACACCCCGCAGATAAGAACTGCGACCTTTATAACACGCCGGATATCGTTAGAACGGAGCGCGCCAGCTACGACTCCGTTCGGAGATGAAACGAAACTTACTGGCGGATGCCTGTGGACGTTCCGCAGCTATTTGACGCATTATTGTGTCTTGCTGAAGTCCAATGAGTCAAAATCACCTTCCGGGTCTCAGCTACTGCCATCATCAAAAAATGCTGACTCAGACTCATCCGAATCCTCAAAAATTTGCCGTTTCCGAGAGGCACGTGCGCGCGATGTCGACGCCTTGCTTGAAGCTACGAGCGCTCGACCTTCTCGACATAAGTGTCACTTCAAAGCTCCCCCAGTGGTGGAAAAAAAAAGGAATAAGCGAAACCGAAAAAATAGTTCCTGTTTTATACGATAGATAACGTTACTATTGCGCAAGCGCTCCTTGCGTGGCAAAATTTGAAGTTGAAAACCACTGGTATGGCTATCAATCTCTATAGGCGCGGGCAGGAACGTTATAAGGCGCCTCTGTCTCTCTTGTGTCGGACACGAACGCCTTCCCGGACGCCTCTGCATGGGCGGCGCTCGAACCGTTTGCCTGCTTGTGCGCGTGTCTCGGCTGGAGAGAAGACGAAGTGTATTTCCTTAAGATTAGCGCACTAATAGTCAAATAAGTGGTGCTTTAAGCCCTACCGTTATAAGCTCGCTAGGGCTAAACGGATAAAGCGCGGGATATACGGGGGTATCTGCGAGCAGGAGGTACTTCTTTCCTCACACGTTTCTGTCAAAAGCAAAATCATTCTGTCATGCTACGCCTCTAACCCACAGCTCCATCATGTGGGCTCAGAAACAGCCTATCGTGAATTGCAGAAGCGCATTTATCAGCTCAATGCGCTAGACTCGTGACCACCAGGGCAGGCCTTCAGATTTAGGTTCTACTGCTTTAACTTCGCCTCCATCACCAATTTAAAATAAAACACTTGTCATCATACACGCACAAGGAAGAGACATACCTACGTTACCCAGAATTATATATACCACGTATCATACTGAATGTCAAATTCCTAGGGCAAAACCCTTCAGAAAGCTTTACGTGTAGCTGTGGACGCGCTCTGTTTGTGTGCGGCAGTGTGTCCATCTTCTTCATCTTATACAATATTGGCCATAATTTTGTCCTTCAAGGCGATCACAGCGGCATCCATCACTGCCAACTTTTTTCGAGAGGGCAGGGGAGGCTGTCACTGCATTTGCGATGTCGCATTGTGCATCGGCGATACCACAGTGACATTTAGTGGCTCCAAAGCTGCCATGCGTGGCCTAAATGCAAGTCGCACCTGAAAAACTGCTTTTTCAATTCCTAATAAATGTCCTCGAGCGCACCGTATTGCTCTCATATGGTCATTGTGACAGCAGTTTTTAAGGCTACATGACTATGTCCTGATTCTCTGCTTCTGCGAAATTCACTTTGGTGCTTCGTTTATTGTTTAGTATTGTATTTTTTCCACTTCCACTACTGCCAGAAGCTACAGCGAACTTTGCAGTGTTCTTACAGTCTTGCACCATGCCCACTATGGCCGAGTTGTCGAAGACAATAGTGCTACACTGCGCTGAACTCATAAAATATCAGGGGTGACTTTCAAATGCGCAGCATTTCGCGGTTCCGTTAAAAGCACCGATGAAAAACTAGTCAATGAAATCAAGCGATGAGAGACGAAATTAAACACCTGATCGATAAGCTAGCTGCCTTAGTGCAATTGTTGCGCCTCACGTATATGGAAATAAAAGACGTTCGTAACACAGAAGGTATGAAAGGTCTCGCTGCAGAGCAGGCAATCGACGAAAAAGTTGGATGCCCTATTTAGCCACAGGACATCGATGCCTTCCATCGTGCCCCGGCAATCAATGGATCGCATATGTTACTGTACATCAAGGAAAGCTGACTTTGCTTCCAAAACACCGAGACATCTAACACCATACCAGCCATTGCCTTTCATAAAGGCATGAACAGACCCGTTTTCGCTAATTCTTATGTCACACCTTAGAAGAAGAGTTTGTTAGCTCTGGCTTTGGAAAAAAACATTGTACGCGTTGCATCGGGGGCCAGATAACTGGGTAATAAATGCAAAGTAAAGTAATAACAGCCGCGTGTATGGTATGTGCGACGCAGGCTCGCTGTCTATTTTTCGGTTTAGATATCTCCCAGTAGCATAACTTGATCCAAAAAAGAATATTGCGGTTTATACTGCTGAGCAGACCGAAACATTGGTTATGCCAAAACCTCCTGGCTTATTGCTGATTCTACTTAACGTCTATAGACAAACAAGCCATCATGATGACATCATACACACCCTGCCAGTGAATTATCACGCGGTATTCATGCGGTGCCAGTGAATAATCACACTATGCTAACAAAACGGAATAAGCTGCCCTCTGAGGACGTGCTTCATGTTCTCACACAAACGAACATGGTATGGCTAGCAGACGACGCGAGGGGCCTTCCACACTACGGGGTTTAGTTCGCACGCCGTTAAGGGCCGACTCTGTTCGATCTCGAGGCCAACAGCACCGATTCACGTGTATGTAACCACGTTGACGCCTCTATTACATCGCGGGCTATGTGACAAGGAAAAGATTATTTGCATCAATGAACCTAGCAAAGCAGCTTGCCTCATCACCGAAGAAATTGGTACCCTAAATCTGCCGGCGCGTGCCTTTTGGCTGTGGGACCATCGTGGAGTACTTTATACATCAGGCGTGCTGTACGACTTGATCCAGTCGGTTGAGAACAAGCTGACCACTTTTAGATGCGAAGCAGCTTATGAACGAGGCCTGTCCCCCCGGCTTGACCAGTGCCCCGCGTGCCACTAGATGTATGGAAGAAAGAAGAGAACGAAGGGCTGGCACGAGAGGAGAGCTCGCGCATGGTGTGCAGAAAGGAATAGAGAGTTTGAGAATTGGGGACTCAAGACGCTGGGCCCCCAAGTTGCGTTGGGCAGCCTGCTCTTGCGTTCGGATGATCAAGAGAGTTTGAGAATTGGGCCAACGCAGGCTGCGTTGGGTCAAGAGCACGGAGCGCCACGCGCGACGAAATTTAAGGTCATGCGAGACGCGGCCCATACTGCGCCGTGGCCCGCGAAGCGTCTGTGTCTTCTCGCTGTGACCCAACATGCCTTGGGGCCCCACGCTAGTTTTCAATTTTTGCGTCTGGAGTCAACGCGAGCGCAAGAGCCCAAGAGTGGCTTGGGTTCTGCGCATGCGCCCTGGCGGCTCACAAGTTTCTTGGGTCCCCAAGCTCCTTGGGGCCCAATTCTCAAACTCTCTAATGTTTGCCTGGCATATGGACGTGCGACAGAGCGCTCGCTCCACTGCGGCGCGTGCTCTAGAATAAATCATGCAAGGTGCCAACTACGCCATAAATCATGCAAGGTACCCACTTCGCCATAAATTATCGTCATTCATGCAAGGTACCCACTACGCCATAAATCATGCAAGGTACCAACTACCCCATAAATCATGCAAGGTACCCTTAGATGCGAGGCAGCTTATGAACGAGGCCTGTCTGCCCGGCGTCGCGTCGACGTAGCCAGTGCCCCAGCCGATCCCGGAGCGGCGGGCTCGCGAAGCCGAAGCGAAACAGGCGCGTTGACATCGCATTTTCAAACTTCAAGCTGCAACCTTTGCAGCAAGAGCCATTAACTTTATACTTTACGGATCACAAGGCCGTTATACTCAAGCGAAGACATTCCCCTGAGCTTAAAGTCATATATGACGAGTAACAACATCAGGGGAACCCCGAATAAAAGGACCATGAACAGTGGTGAAGAAAATAAAACATTTACAGAAATCTAAGTCGACTCATGGCTGCTTCGCATACTATACGTTTCTATTTACGGGGAGATGGCGGAATTTTTTTTTTCCTCAGCTCGCCTCCACGCACAGTCCGTTGCAGACATGTGGCAAAAGATCGGGCAAACGTACAGGTCGGCTGCAATGAGCATAGCATTACGTTATGACGATCTGTTACACGCTTTTATTGCTTAATTCGGGTGCACTTTTTATTAAAAAGGATTCAGCCAAAAAGAGGAAGAAAAGAAAGCCAAGTGGGCTGAGCCCTGTGTTCTGTAGAGAACTTTTTATTGCACAGTTCAAATAAACTTGCTTCGTGTACCAATGTGTTTTTTTGTCAACTAATTCTTTCCCCTCTGCCGACAAAACGTACACATGACGTTCTAACCAGAAGGCAGTGAATACTAATTGGCCCAAGTACGAGAGCAGGCAAGTTTTTAACAACGTCAGTAAGCATTGAAAATGGCTTCAATATGTTACAGTGATGCGTAATTACAATTGGTAAAATGGCAGGATACAAGCGCAAAGGAAACAAAAAGACACGGTGCCGAAAAGTGGCGTGCCCGAAGTGCCTCGAACGATATTACTGGCCCGCGCAGTGTCTCTCGGTATGCATCCTGCTACATGATAATGCATACGAACGCTTTTTTCTAAGGAAGAGATAAAGTCAACCCTTTATTAGTGCACTCGCTGAGGAAAAACAATTAACGTTGCAAGATGTAGCACGCAAAAAATAGTGCGAGCCATGTTCCTCGGACGCTGCTAGCAACACGAGCGCTTACTGCGCTCGTGTTGTTCTCTGTGTTTTCTTGCTTGTGTCCTGGTCATTTTGCGCAGCAGCAATTAATTATGCGTCTAACAGCAATGAACCAACCAGCCCGCCAGAACTAAACGTAGAAAAGCATCTTGATAGTTTTATCGAGTTAAGAAGCTTATCGAGTTAAGTTTATCGTGTTAATGAAGCTGATGTCATCAGATGCATTAAGAACTGCAAAAGTACGAAAAACAGGTTACCAAGGTCGAGGGATAGTAGCTTGGTGACATATCTTGTGCAGTACAACCACCCTACTAATTCCCATAGGGGCAGTTCTCCCACTACCTATAGTATTTGCATGGACAACATGTTTGAACGAATGGTGAAGTTTTGATAATGTTTAAGCTTAAATGTGATATTGTTAAATTACGACATAGCATTTTTTATGCGGACAAAAGTAGTGTTCAAGAAGACTAAGCAGTTCTGCCACGCGTCTGGAGTGGCCGTGATTATGGAGAAAACTAAGATTTGGTTAACGGCGAAGAAAAACCTCTAGGTCCGCTGGTATGAGGTGGAACTGTGCACCGCTCGGGCACCTTGTGCATTTGCATCAAGTACGAAATAGGGACAGAATTACAGTAGGCGCGTTGCTTATAAATGTACAGTGCTTGGAATCAGCCAAGCCATTTTAAAAATACTCTTTATTGGTAAATTCGAGGCTTTGACGTACTAATATTTCAAGTTTTAAAAAGAGCCCGTAGACGAAAATGTGCTCTATTTTAGGAAAAAGACGTAAATCCATTCCCGTTCCATTCCGTGCAAAAGGCGTTTAATGCCATTCCCATTCCATTTGTGCAAGCGTTGTACCCATTCAATTCGGGGTCGTGAAAATGTGGAATGATTCCGGAGTCATTCCAATTCCGAAGTGGCAACTCCGCAACACTGCTACCATCTATCCCCAGCCACCATACGTTTTTCAGGCCAGGCATTCGGCCAATATAGTCATTCCTGCTAAGCCTACCGATGAACTTTCGTATGGTTCTCGGAAACAGTTTAAAGAGATCAAGAACGCTTTGCTGTCGAAACATGTATGGACGAAGCTAAATCAAGTAGAAGCATCAGCTGAGAAATTGTGAGCCGAACAGTGCACGACGACGATTTAATAGATAAAAGGCAAGCGGCAACCTATTCGGCAGCAGTAACTACGCCATTACGAAGGCGGCAGTCGGTGCCAGCCGCGCGCTCACTAGTTCTCCGTGCATCGAACTGCTTCCGGCGTCGACGCCGACGCTTCCGACGTCTGGCACGTCCTGAGGTGGACGTTTAGGCCGCCGTCACCGGTATCGTCGATGCTGAGTGACGCCGGAGAACAAAACGCCCGACGAATGCCAGCAAAAAAGCTGCATGTGGTTCAGCCTTTATTAAAGCGAAAGCCTTAGACGCCTCGTCAAATGCGAAAATTGAGCGGCGTCCCGCGTCGGCGTCTTCTGTCGGCAAGTGATGCAAAAGGTCATCACCACGTGATGACCTCACCATATGACGTCATTATCACGTGTCAGATCGCCAACATTTGTGAAGTCATTATTACATCATGTGATGTAACGTCACATGATTACTTGATCACACAACATCTAGCTCGATCAAAGGTGCATGGGACGATCACGGAAGCAGCTGTGCACGCCCAAGTGAGGTGCCTCCGATCCTGGAGGCAGTGGAAAATCACGTTAGGTGCAGAAAGTTTTCGGAGGATAGCGGAGCAAGATCAATACATTGACTGACAAGAAAAAGAAGAGGGCTTTCTCCTTCCACTCTTCTTAGGTGAGTGCACAAGAGACCCTGCGAGTTTTGTCTGCAGCGTTCACGCTTTCTTTAGATGAGATCGTTATTCCTGACAATCGCCCCGCTTCGTGATGATCATCCTTAACTTATCTATTTGTTCAAACCGCGTACTGCTATGATACTCAGTGTGGAACAAAAACTGTATTTTGGGGCCACAGAGAACCTTATATCTATGCATTAAAGAAGGACGGCGATTTGGGCGAGTTGGTTCAAGTATATTTCGCAGGAGTTTCCAGCGTAAGCACGTGCGTGCTGAAGGAAAAGCGGCAATGTGAACAACGGAAGGCAAGCGAGGACTACTATTAACTTGATTTACTGTTGATGACGTATATGTACAGATATATACACAAACAATTAAACAAAGTTTTTATGAAGCAAAACTCAGTAGCATGTCACAATTCGGTAGGTTGACAGATAAAACCAAGGAATAGCGATATCGATTAAAAGAATAAAGTAGATCCGAAAGCGATAATTCCTCTGCATGCAAAGCAACCGAGGGCTGACTAACGCATCGGTCATCATGCTTCTTAAATTACAAGCCTCCGCAATTTCTCGCGTTACTTGGTCTTTATGGCGTTCCAACGCACACCCAGCTTGAAACTGACTTTGACAGACGTACTTTTACCGTGCATTACTAGGTTGCGACTTGTTCCTTTCCATAAGTCCTCCTTACACTCTCCTAACCTCTTATTTAAACAATGTGCTTTGCATCCAATGTAACTGCACCCGCACGCTAAAGGTAGCCTGTAGACAACACCCACGGAGCATTCCGTAAATTTATTTGCGTGTTTTAATGCGCATACATGTTTGCTTATACCTGACAACTCGGTAAGGCGTTCTTCTGTCAACCAACAAATCTGACCCAACCGTGCACGGGGCTGATAGACCCACATCGACACCATATCTGGACCCGATTTTCTTCAACCAGTGAGATATCTTGTGAAAATATGGGATAATAACCACTCTTGTATTAAATGCGAAGCATTTCTTAGCGAACCTTTGGCACTTTGAGCGTTTCTGTCTACGTATCTATCTATCTAGCCGCCTACACCTGGGTGCTCTCATGATCGCCTCCTTAACTTGGTGTAGACCAAAATTGGCATGGGAGGGTAAGCGCATTTGACGAATATGACTGTCGGGTCATGATATGAATAACCTGAAAATTCTGCCGCGTACGTCGTCAAACACTCTCCGCCAGACACGTGTGGCACATACCCGTCTACCCTGTGCCACGATGCATGGGTATGCGCCACAGGTGATAGACAGTTTACATCTACCCAGGAACAGCGAGAACAGACGTTGGTAATTTAAATGAGAGAGCGTTAAGAAAAACTGACATCGGCAGCGTTGACCAGACGAATGGAACGAATAAGAATTAGGATTCCAGCAGGAATCGAACCCAGGCATTCTGCATGGCAATCAGGTATTCTATCACAGAGCCACGCCAGGTTCATAAACAGGTTTGTAAAAACAACCTATGCAGGCGTAATGACGGTGCAACGCCACTTGTGTTTGTGGTTCTGGCTGTCTAATTTTACAAGAAAGCAATAATCACTAAATATGTACTCCTTCGCTACAGGCGTCATAGAAGATTTTACTACATATGTACTCCTTCCCTACAGGCGTCATATGAGATTAACGTCTGTAGTTCCAGTGTTGGCTCCGCTTTTATTGCGATAGCAATTATATGGACAGTCTCGGCTGGAAAATGTCCGTCCCCGTCGCCGTCATTCACCGTACATGTATAAGTATGTATATATATATAGAAAGGCCACAAAGAAAAATAAATTATAAATCCTTTCCGACGCGCGGAATCGAACGGGCGACCTCTCGCTTTGTAGCCCGCCGCGTTAGATGTTAGGCCACGACAGCACTGTCTCTCAGCCTGCTAATGGCGAGCTATTTATATACACCATGTAAATCAGTATGCTTTCTTAGTGGCCACATAGATGGCGCGACGTGCGCTCGTGTTGCGCGCTTTAAAGATCGTCGCCCCGCCCCTGCGAACGCCGTTGCTGTTCGCTCTACAGGGCGTCGTCGCTTTCGCGCGCTTATCTCAAGGAAAGAAGAGGCGGCCGGTGGGGTGCTTCGCTTCGCTCGCTGCAGCGGCCGCGTTTGCGAAAGGAGCGCGCTGTTCAAACAGAAATAAGTAACAACTGTGACCATTAGTTCGCGCTCGTCTTGTGTGCACCTGTACGTTTGTTTCGTGCGTCCTGCTTTATGTTTGAGCAGTGCGCTTCAAGTGTCGAGCTGTGACGCATTAGTTCGCGCTCGTCCTGTGCGCTTTCTTTTCGTGCGTCCTTTGGGCTCGAGCGATGCGCTGGCAATTTCGAGCTCCTTTCCGTTATTCGCGTTACATTACAATTTATTGCTATCGCAATCATTGCTTCGCCGTTGCGACGAAACTGTGACTTTTTATAGCAATCAGATAAACATTACATTCGCATTCCTATGACTTAGCAAGCTATATTGAAGCATTGCTCGACCCCGATGGAATACACTAACGAAAGTTACGTGTGATATTCACATGATTGCACTATAAAGTGACCTAGTTTCGATAATACTGACGTACGTACTCTAACGTGAGGGCTGACGTTACGTTGCGCAATAAGTTACCCTTTAAACGCCAGTGCTGTCGACGTGCCTGCTAAGACCACTATGTGCACATAGCTACTACACTTACAAAAACACGTCGATCCACCTCGTAAGGCTTGGCTCAAAGCCATAAAGTACAGCATAGAAGTACTCGCTGACAGCTTTTCATGAAACCGATTCCCACACCGCGTGGGATCTGCCAAATTTTTTTCTTATGTCTTTCTGTTTTCCCATGTTTCAGTTGTTTCACATTCTGCAACAACTTTTCACACACTGATGAAATGCCGAAATTCGGAAATTCTGCTGAAAGCAGCCTGTCTACTTGCGTTTTTACACTGTTGGCCGCCATATGTAAGACAAGACTTAGATAAGGCGGCGCTTATGGCAGACGAAGCAATTGCTCTCTTTACCTGATTTGTACGGCTGGAGGCATAACTTAACACAGGCTTAACGCTTCGCGGCTGGTATTCCCAAACGTGATTTGGAAATAGCCTGATATTTATATCTAAGAAGCGCAACAAACGATTCCTGTTGAGGAACCTCGTAGGTGAAATCCAGCAGCTCGTAGGTGAAATCAAGTTGCCATATCATAAGCAAGTAGAAGCAGGCTAATGGGGAAAAAAGCGCAAACCTTATTAGCTCTCGCCGCTCAGCTAAACCGCTCAACGCTTCTGCACACTCATCGACTGACAGCAGCTGGGATACAGAGCAGCGGCGGTTTTATGCTGTAGAAGAAGTGAAAGTTGTTCAAGTTGTTGACAGTTCTTCAACATATTAGTCTTGGTCCACGACGCGGACCAAGAGAAAATGGATGGATGGATGGATGCTATGAGCGTCCCCTTTAAAACGGGGCGGTGACATGTCTGCCACCAGGCTCGAAGAAAAAAAAAAAAAAAAAAAAAAAAAAAAACCTTCCTTGTTTCATGTTGGCCAAATACCTTATCTACATTGATTAAATCTATGTTATTATACCAAAAAATATAAATTCACGGTCCATCTCTCTGCCTCTTAAGGCAGAATGACCTTATTTTTCCCCCATTATTTATTTTTGTTCTTTATCTCTACTTTTCTGCCACCAATACTCTAACCGTCTCTTACTTATTTCTATCGCGGACGTGTTCAGCTTTCCATTGTTGTCCCTAAACCCAAGGCTTCATGTAGACTCGTGCCCACACGTATACCTGGGTGAATATCGCCACATTCAATCAGTACATGTTCCATCGTTTCCTTAGTTCCCCCGCAGCATGTACATTGTTCTTCTTCGTTACTAAATCTCGCTTTATAACTACGCGTTCTAAGGCAGCCCGACCTTGCTTCAAACAGTAAAGCGCTTCCCCTTGAATTATCATAAAACCTTTCCCTCCTTATTTCGTTTTTTCCTTTTCGGTAGTTACTCAGAGCCGGCTTCTTTTCCATCGCTGTCATCCAATAAGTCCTCTCCGCCTCTCTGACCTTCCGCTTAATGCTCCTTGTTGCCATATCGCCCGCACTGCCAGCCGTATATTTACTGGTGAGCCTCCTAGTTCTTTTTCTCCACTGCGTGTCAACGCTTTTTCTATACAAATACCTGAAAACCTTCTCTGCCCATCTACTCTCCTTCATTTTCCTCAGCCTCTCTTCGAATCTCATTTTGCTCTGCGCTTCCCTCACTTCAAAGCCTGTCCATCCCATATCACCCTTTACCGCCTCATTTGTCGTCTTCCCGTGAGCGCCCAACGCGAGGCGGCCCACCGTCCTTTGATTTACATCCATTCCTGATTGCACCTCTGACTTCATGCACACCACTGAGTTCCCAAATGTAAGCCCCGGAACCATCACACCCTTCCACAGCCCTCGAAGCACCTCGTACCTATTGTATCCCCATAAAGCTCTGTGCTTCATAATTGCAGCATTCCTCTTTCCCTTTGCTACCGATGCTTTCTCTTGTACCTCCATATATCTATCCCCCTCATTTACCCATACTCCGAGGTACTTGTACTCGCTTACCCTCGGTATTTTTTGGCCCTGTATTAATACCGTATGGTCTCCGTGATCATTGAATACCATCAATCCACATTTTGTTGCACTAAATCCTAGTCCTAGAGCCTCACACTCCCTTCCGCATATATCTGCCAGTCGCTGTATATCATCTTGACTGTCCGCAAATAAGACAATATCATCAGCATAAAATAGACCTGGAAGCTTCTGCTCAACCATCGCTCCGACCTGTTTGTGTGACAAATTAAATCCAATGTTGCTACCTTCTAGCGCTTTTTCCATCCTCGCCATGTACAGCATGAATAACAGCGGGGACAAAGGGCATCCCTGTCTCAGCCCCTTGCTAATTTCAACGCTGTCCTTGCTACTTATTCCTTCCCATTCTATACAAACTGTATTTCCTCGGTATATTTCCCTCAAAAGCTGTACACAGTCGTCACCTATGCCCACTTCCTTCAATATATCCCACAAAATTTCCTGATTAACGTTGTCATACGCCCCGGTGATATCTAGATAAGCTACGTATAAGGGCCTGTTTTCTATTTTAGATATTTCTATACACTGGGTAAGAACAAACAGATTATCGTCTAACCGCCTGTCGATTCGAAATCCATCTGAAGTTCTCCCAAAATATCATTTTGTTCTACCCACGCTTCTATTTTTAATTTTACTGCCTGCATCGCCAACCTGTATAGCACCGATGTAATTGTTAGCGGTCTATACGAGCGAATGTTATCCTTTTCTCCCTTGCCTTTATAGATTAAGTTCATTCTACTTTTTCTCCAGCTGTCTGGTATTTCCCTCTCCTGTAAGCACTTTTCTACGGCTTTCAGCAGTGCTTCTTTAGTGTTATGTCCGAGTTCGTTAATGAGGCTGACGGGAACCCCATCTAAGCCCGGAGTAGTGCGCTTAGGAATTTTTCCTTCGGCCTTCTTCCAATTGAAATTCTCTAGTACTACATCTTCTTCGGTTGCACTCCTTTGCGTACTTTTACTCACCGGGGGAATCCCCTGGGGGACCTTTTTAAACGAATCGGCTGTTATCTTTCGGATGTAACCTAGCGCTTCATATCCTTCCAATTTATTTCCTCCTTCATCTACCATATGTTGTTGCATTGTGACAGACTTCCTACCCAGCGCTTTAGGTGGCTCCAAAAAATCCTAGGCGCGGCCTTCTTCTTTTCGCGAATCTCTGTCATCCAGCGTTCACTTTCACCTTTAATTTTGCCTCGACTAATTTCTGCACAATGGATTTTTGCTCTAAATATATTTCCCATATTTGGTTGACTTCGTCCTGTGGCCGCTTCTCCTTTTTTGCCTGTCTGTGCTCCCGTGATGCCTGACGTCGCATCTCGATCGCTTCCCGGATTTCTTTGTTCCACCAACTTTTTGGCTTTTTCTTTCCTTTCCAACAAATGGTTTTCCTCTCTATTTCCATTTCTTTCGTGATTACATGTAGCAGCTCACTATACTTCCAGTCTTTGCCTGGTAGTTCGTCTACTTTTTCCTCGACTCTTGCGGCTATATTTGTTATTTGTTTGTCATTTAGATACGAGCTGCCAAACTTTGATTCTATGTTCTTATTTTCAGTTTTATATCCCATTTGTAATATTATGCGTTTATGATCACTACCCAAGCTGTTAATGCCTTCTTCGTCTATTCTCATCTCTCTAAGTTTGTCATATATTCCTTCTGTCATGAGACAGTAATCAATGCTCGATTGCCTGTTTCTGACTTCCCACGTGATCTGCCCCTCACACTTAGGCCCCACGTTAACTATCTCAAGACTATGTTGCTCGCAGAGATCTAGCAATAACTTGCCATTGGTGTCTGAATATCCGTCAAGGTCATGAATGTGAGCGTTCATGTCCCCTAGAAGGATTATCTCGGCATCCTGACCAAATTCTTTAATATCGGTGCTTATGCATTTCACTATCTCCAGATTCTTTTCTCTGCAGTTATTGCCTGTCCACAAGTAAGCTACACCTAGCCACGTTTTCTTTCCACCTACTGTGCCCGAAACCCACATGTGCTCTGAACACGTTTGTTTCACTCTCTCCCATTTTGTTCTGCTATGAATTAGCATTCCAACCCCCCCACCTCTCCTTTCTGATGTGATCCTGTTACATCCTTCCCAAACATAATTTTCAATATGTGGTGGCTCTTCCAAGTCTCTAAGGTGTGTTTCTGTAACCGCATAAACACCTATCTGTTCCTTGTTTACCTGTCCCTCAATCTCCAACCATTTTGCCTTTTTTCTGCCACCCTGCATGTTAATGTAACTAATTGCAACACGCGCCTTCTCCCTTCTTTTACCTTTTCTCTGTTTTTTTCGCTATACTACCTGTCAAAGAGTCCCCCTGGTTGTTTTCCTCATTACAAGCTACCATGGGCACCGAAGGGCCCGCGTGCCCCCCAAAAAAGCTACTGCGCGTCCTGCAAGACGCCAACCCACCTCATGGCCAAGCCTCCTATCGAAGTGTATTCCGTCTCTTCGAAAACCACCCCACCTGTGCACCTCTCTGTTTATTTCCACTACCTCAATGCCTTTCTCTCTACTCATCTGCCATATCTCTCTGTTTGCGTCGACAGCCGCTCTTTGCAGGTTGCCGTCACGCACCGGTACCTCCGGTATTGTGCATACCACTATCTGCACCTGAGGGGAAATGGCGCGCATGTCATCGACCCCTTTCGCCAATGTGGTCCCTAGTTCGGCTGATTCGTTACTCAAGACGTCGTTTAGACCTCCCGCGATTATCACGAGGTTACGTCCATTAGACTTAGCTGCGAGTTTTGCGTTAGCTTGTCTCATCACTGATCCCAGCCTATGGCCCGGGAACTTTCCTATTAAAACTCGTTTGTCGCCTCTCACCCTTTCCTTGACTGCTTCTGCGCATGTAGCTAAATTCGAGTCCCCGGCGATTATCACGTGATCCGACTTTTCTGGTGGACTCTCCCGCACCTGGCCACTGCACCTGCTACTAGCGCGTGCTACAGCTGTTGTTTTGTCCCCTCCCGTTCCCAAGACTACTTCGCGGAAGGTGGGTCCTGTGTCCCTTGCACCTGTCTTTTCCAAACCTGTTTCCCCCTTCGCGCCTACCACTGTGGGGGTCAATGCCCCATTTTTCTCGCTGTCGCCTGCTTCCCTGTTCCCCGTGGCTACATTTGCTGGCATGGCTACCTTTGCTGGCATGGCTACCTTTGCCAATCCCTCCTCGGCTGACTTAAGCCTTTCCGCCATAGCCATCGTTTTTTTCCCGCTCCGTCGCTACCGCTTTCTCCAGCTCGGAGATTCTCGCCTTGAGCTCATTCTGGGCGGCCATCATTATTTCCATCTTCGCCTCTAACTCGCATTGCTTACACTTGGCGTCAGCTCTCTCTGTCGTCTCATCCTCACAAACCTCTATTTTCCGCCCCATTCCGCATCCTGAACACTTTACGGTCTTTTTGACCATGGCTATAGAGCATTCACGCGGCAGATTAGATACACTTAAAGCCAAATGATATCACAAAACTCCGCAAGTATGTTACACTTCAAAGCACCTGTGCACCTTTCAGCCACGTGGTGGCCAAAAAAACAAATATTAAAAAAAAAACACCCGAAGCGACTGTCACACCACTTTGTACCAACAGCACAAAGTTGTAAGCTCTATTAAGCTGCAATCTAGTGGCTTAACTAAAGAAACAAGCTCGAATCATGCAAAAAAAAAAAGCACTTATCTGACGCTGTCATTCCGGAGCCCACGAAAAACACGTCCGTCCTCTAGCAGCACCACTTCTGAGCGCTTGGGACACACTAAAGAGGACACACTAAAGCGCTGTCTCGCACAGGATGTTCATTCAAAGCACATGACAGACGTAATGCCGTGACTGTCATGTGCTTTCAATAAACATCGAGTTGCGAGACAGCGCTATGGTTTGTCCGTTTTTCTCTTGGCCCGTTCGTGGTTGCGCTCTGTCTCAATATGTTCAAGCAATAATATACGTTTCCGAAAAAAGAAAATGAATTTCCTGAAACAGGAAGCGCGTTCGATCAGTCCATAAAACGTTTGCTGGTTCCCGCTCATATTTCATCGCCGGTGACGCAAATTTCAGTTCAGGCAGAACAACAGAACAAAAGCATGACAGAACGCTGTAACGTTATAGAGCATCTACTGAGTGGTAACCTTCTCTGCAGCACTGGAACGCATGGCGCGGAAGCGTCGCGCAGGCGGCCCGCACTGCAGATACCGTACAGCACGCATTCGTGAGAAACTGAAGACAATCTTTACAGTGTAAGCGTAAGAGAGATACGCCATGAAATTTCATTGTATAATTACCCGATTGCTATGTTGAAGGAAAACTTCGCCTCAATTGTTTTTCCAGTGTACAATCGACAATGACCACATCGAAAGTGGAGCGCTCAGCCCTCCTTGCTTTTCTCCGTAACGGGGGGGGGGGGGAGGGGGGGCTAGCGCGGTAGAGACGCCTATGACCAGAACCATTATTTTCGTGCTAGTTTTATTTCATAAACAATGTTTCTGAATATTCAGAAAACCGGAAATATGTTCTGCACCGGCAGTGCTTGGAAAAGGAACAAGAGTGTGACTCCTTGCTCGGGCCGCTGAAAAATTCAGGAAACCTTGACCTCTCCGGAAAGTGGGGGACTTGCGTGTTCGTGCCTCAAATGCCATCTTTCTTTCCTTTTTTCTTTCTTTCTTTCTTTCTTTTTTTCTTTCTTTCCTTCTTTCATTCTTCCTTGCTTTCTTTCTTTCTTTCCTTCTTTCTTTCTTTCTTTCTTTCGCATTGCATAATGCTCCCTCCTAACTGTTTTCCTTCTGCTATGCCGGAAGTTGGACCGTCATCGGCGTACTTAGCGCCGCAACACTTCAGTTGAGCCAACAACGACGGTCATGAGTTCAGATCCGGGCAACAACAATATGTGGCAACGTGAAATGACAGGCCACCTCGATAACATCGATAAGAGGTCAGATTGCTGTCTGTAGGAATGGCTGATGGCCGACAAGCCTACGATCGATATAGCGTCAATTATAGGAAGACGGAGCATGCAAATAAGCATGTGAACGGCGCACTTTCGAGGGCCGAATTTCTTTGCGCTTGTAGGCGCCGGGTTCCTTGCGGTCACAGCTACAACGCCAAACGACACTTGTGAGGCAATGCGGGATTCGCTTGAAAAACGTCAGCAAAGCGGAGATGAGAGGGCGCGCTCCAGCTCTATAGGTCGCAGTAACAGTTTTCGAATAAAATTGTAACAATGGGATACGTGCACTCTCCCTGAAAGTCAACTGTGCCCGTTTTATAATGTCTTCGGACATTTTAGTATTGTTCTATTCTTTACGCCGTTCCCGTCGAGCACCGGCGTCTCTCCAGCGTAGGAGCACTTATAGTTC